>NC_137024.1:22396569-22901569 GCF_032717465.1 Coenobita brevimanus | reverse complement strand
AGTATGTATGATGGTGCTAAGGCTGCAATGTGTGTGGATGGTGAACTGGGTGAATTTTTCTCTTTGAAGGTTGGGTTGAAACAGGGATGTGTCATGTCTCCATCGTTGTTCAATCTGTACATGGATGGGGTAATAAAAGAGGTACAAGGTAGGGTAGTGGATGCTGGAGTGACCCTGGTGAGTGAGGGTAGTTTGGAAACTCCCTGTACTGTTATTTGCAGATGATACTGTGTTGTTGAGTGAAGACGAAGGGGAGCTGCAAGGCTTGGTGGACGAGTTTGGGAGAGTGTGCATGAAATGGAATCTAAAGGTGAGTATAGAGAAGAGTAAAGTGATAGTCTTTGAGAGAGGTGAAGTTAGTGAATGTACAGTGAGGTTGGATGGTGAGGAAATGGAAAATATGAGTATGTTTAAGTACTTGGGTAGTGTGATGAGTAAGGATGGAAGTTTGGAGGGTGAAGTGCTTGAAAGGGTACAACAAGGAAGAAAGGTTGCTGATTCCTTAAAAACAGTGATAAGAAGCAGGGAAGTGCACAGGAAAGTGAAAAAGTTACTACATGACAGTACTGTGATACCAACGCTAACGTATGGAAGTGAAGCTTGGATGTTGTTGGAAGGACACAAGTCAAGAGTGAAAGCAGTGGAAATGGGTTATTTAAGAGGAGCCTGTGGAGTCACATGGAGAGACAGACTGACAATTAAGGATATAAAGGAGCGTTGTGGTGTAGATGTGGATGTGACAGGAATCGTTAGGAGGAACACGCTGAGGTGGTTTGGCCATGTGGAGACGATGGAAGGTGAGAGACTGATGAGGAGAGTGTATGAGAGTGAAGTGGAGGGGGAGGCCGAGGATGAGATGGAGGGATGGAGTGGAGAGGTATATGAGAGAGGGGGGTGTGAGCTGGGAGCAGGGCGATGAAATGGCGGGGGACAGGGTGACGTGGAGACGATTTGTTTGTGGCCACCCTGTACAGGATTGAGGCGTCTGGCAATAGACAGATAGATATATACAGTACATATACTGTGTATATATATATATATATATATATATATATATATATATATATATACATATACACACACACACACACACACACACACACACAATAAAACCTCGAGATAACGGATTTCAATAGATTGGAATTCATTTTTATCAGAATCGAGGAGCTACAGGACTAAATTCCCACGTATCGGAAAAAGTCCGATAAAGTCAGAAGCAATCCAGACTGCCTGACCACTTCAGCTATGTTCACCACAATAAGGTATATAAAAGACATATTTATCAGTGAACAGTACAGCATTATTATATAATTATACCATTTGATTAATATAGTGAAGTTATAATACAGTATAGTACCATAATAGTAGTGAAAACAGTTTAAAAACTGTTCATGCGATCCGGACTAATGTCTGATATATTGGAAAAAGTCCGGATGTCGCTTTTATCGGAATTTCACTTTTTTTTGGAATGGCTTGGGCCCCAATTAGTCTGTTACAGTGAGGTCTTACTATTTGTGTGTGTGTGTGTACATATATATATATATATATATATATATATATATATATATATCTACTATAGCAGTAGACGTGTCTGTCTGTGTGTGTGTGTATTTTGGGCAGCCGAAACTACACATTCAAACTGCACCAAAATTGGCATTAAAATCACAAAAAATTCGCTGATGTGAAAAAACTTGGTCCCATCACAATTGAAAAACCTTTATAATATATAATGAGTGACCACATTTTGACCAAAAAAAAGATGCTCCTGGCGCCTGGCATAGGATCTCCGCAGAATTTTTTGCTCATAGCTGTAACTAAAATATGTTATAGTAGCATGAAAGCCCTCCGCAGGAGCAAGTGTGAGGGGCCCGAAGGGCCCACGAGCACTTGCATATATGTATATAGATAGACACATACATACTGTATACATGCGAGGAGTAGACTGTTGCATCAGTCAAGCTGGGCAATACTCCCGAGGTGGATGGAAAGTTGATGACAAGGAGAGCTGGAGATTCTGTTTCATCAGCCCTCAGGACTATAGTAGCCGCAGCGAGAAATGAACGCTGTGGTGGGGCAGCCGGTCATCCGGGGATTCCCCCACTGTAGCCATATCTACATGTCACCGACCATCGGCCACCGCTGCAGCCCCGCTCCATGATCCTTACCCTGTGTCTCTGGCTTTCTCTTTCTCTCTCGGTTTTTATATAAACTGGTGTATTTCCGAAACTAATTATGAAATTATTATGACTTTTGTTCCACACCACCTTTGAGGTAAAAATCAAGGAGAGTTTTCTGTATAAAGGTTTCCCCCCCCTCCTAAATGTGGCATATGAGCGGGGGAGTGCGGCCTTGCCGATACCTCCGCCTGACCTATAATTATACACTCGCCAGAACTGACCTGCCCTCAGACAAGGGGGGGGAAACCTTTATACAGAAAACTCTCCTTGATTTTTACCTCAGTGGTGGTGTGGAACAAAAGTCATAATAATTTCATAATTAGTTTCGGAAATACAGCAGTTTATATAGAAACTGAGAGAGAAAGAGAAAGCCAGAGACACAGGGTAAGGATCATGGAGCGGGGCTGCAGCGGTGGCCGATGGTCGGTGACATCCTACCTCTATGGTCGGTGACATGTAAATATGGCTACAGTGGGGGAATCCCCGGATGACCGGCTGCCCCACCACAGCGTTCATTTCTCGCTGCGGCTACTATAGGTCCCAACCATCCCCGTTCGCTGAACTTTTTCAGTGTCTCAGTAACACAGAGAGTAGGCCAGCATGCTCTCCAGTACAAGTTTCTCTAACTATCAACACCAAACTACATGCACAGTACACACTTCACTTCCTTTCCCAAGAATAAAAAATCATGGCGGCACTACATGTGGCCTTGGAGTCCCCAGGGGGGGGGACCATAAATGCCCCCACCTTCCGCCCATCTCCCGGTGACGACTCGAGCTGCCTGGAACCACTGTCTGACTCTCTTCTTCATTTCTGCAACATTCGCGGCCTTTCCTCTAACTTTCGCTCTGTTGAGCACCACCTCTCCTCCTCTAAACCCCACCTTTTTTTTCTAACTGAGACTCAGCTGTCTGAGGCAACTGACAGCAAACCCTTTTCTGTATCCTCCTACTTTCTCTATACTCATTTCAAAGCCAAAGGTGGATGTTGCGTATATATATGCAACGACCTGTCTTGTTCTCGTGTTCCTGAACTCGATTCTTCTGAATTCTCTACACTCTGGTTTTGGCTTTCCTGTCATTCTCTAACTAAATACATCTGCGCTGTTTAATTATCACCTAATTCTCCTATCAAAAATTCTTTGACTATCTTACTTCTACAATGGAACACATTCTATCCATTTCTCCTTTCTCTGAAATCTCCATTCTAGGAGATTTCAATGTTCACCACCACCTTTGGCTCTCCTCTCCGTTCATTGATCCACCTGGTGAACAAGCCTACACCTTTTCTATCCTTAATGACCTACAGCAGCTTGTAAAGCACCCTACCCGTATCCCTGACTGCCTTGGAGAGAGCTCCAACATACTTGATCTCTTCCTTAAAACTAATCCTTCTGCTTACACTGTTAAGCTTTTCTCTCCATTGGGCTCCTCTGATCACAACCTTATCACCTTAACCTGTCCTATCACTCCAGTACGGCCTGCGGACCCTCCAAAGAAACGTCGTCTGTGGCACTTTGGAGCTACGGATTGGGAGGCCCTCAGGCAGTACTTCTTTGACTTTCCCTGGAATGATTATTGCTTCCATGGCCGGGAGCCATCAGAGTGTGCCTTGTGCATTACGGAGGTTATTCTCTCGGGCATGGAAGCATATATTCCTTTCTCATATCCTCTGACTAATGCAAGAAAGCCTTGGTTTAATCACACTTGTTCTAATGCTGTCCACACAAGGAGAGGGCCTATAAAAGGTACCAGAGCCAACCCACCCCTGAATCACATCTTTTATACGTTTTTGCCCGGAATCGTGCAAAGTCTGTTCTTCACTCTGCTAAAAATAATTTCAACCGTACTAAATGCTCTCAACTCTCCAACTCGAATTCTTCCCGCTCCTTCTGGCACCTTGCCAAAAACCTTTCTAACAACTTTACCTCATCATCTTTCCCTCCACTTTTCTACTCTGATGGTTCTGTAGCTATTTCTTCTACTGATAAAGCAGATCTCTTTGCTCAGACTTTCTCCTCTCATTCAGCCAGTCCTAAAAAAGGGTGATCATTCCCAACCCTCTAACTATCATCCAATTGCTTTAACATCCTATATCTCAAAAGTTTTCGAGTCAATTCTCAATAGAAAAATTTTAAAGCATCTTTCCTGTTACAACCTTCTTTCTGATCGTCAGTATGGGCTCCGTCAGGGACGCTCCACTGGTGATCTTCTCACCTACCTCTCAGACTCCTAGTCATCCTCCTTTCAGAACTTTGGCGAAAGTTTTGCCATTGCACTTGACATCTATAAGGCTTTCGATCAAGTCTGGCATAAATCTTTAATTTCCAAACTGCCCTCTTATGGTTTCTATCCTTCTATCTGTGCCTTCATCTCTAGCTTCCTTCCTGGTCGTCCTATAGCTGCTGTTGTAGATGGCCATTGTTCTTCTCCTAGATCTATCAACAGTGGTGTTCCTCAGGGCTCTGTCCTATCACCAACTCTCTTCCTTTTATTCATCAATGACCTTCTAAGCTGTACATCTAACCCTGTCCACTCTTATGCTGATGACGCCACCCTTCACCTTTCCATTCGGTTCCCGCAACGTCCATCTCAGCAGTTACTTCAACGAACAAGGGATGTGGCTATGGCACACCTAATGTCTGACTTGCCTCATATCTCTGACTGGGGTAAAAATAATCTGGTTGTTTTTAATGCATCAAAGACTCAGTTTTTACACGTATCAACCCAACAAAATCTTCCTCAGGTATACCCACTAATGTTTAATAATATTCAGCTTAATCCTGCATCATCCTTGAACATGGTTGGGGTTTCATTTACTCGGGACTTATCTTGGAAAGATCATATTACATCTCTTGTAAAATCTGCTTTCAAGAGATTAGGTGTGCTAAGCCGACTCCGTTCCTTCTTTACCTCTGCACAATTGTTGACTCTATACAGGGGTTTTATCCGCCCCTGTTTAGAGTACAACTCTCATGTGTGGGGAGGCTCCCCACATACAGTTCTTCTGAATAGGGTGGAGTCAAAGGCTTTTCATCTCATTAACTCTCCTCTTACTGACTCCCTTCAACCTCTGGCTCTTCATCACACTGTTGCATCTTCATCTCCTTTCTATCGCTACTTCAATGGTCACTGCTCCCCTGAACTGTCTGCATGCATTCCTCCATCTCTATGACGGGAATGTAGCAACCATTTAGCAGCAAACTCTCATCCCTTTTCTGTCCAACTCTCTAATGCAAGAGTTAACCGTTACTCCCAGTCTTTCAATAATGCAACAGGTCAAATCTGGAACTGTCTCCCTCTGTCTGTATTTCCTGCTTCCTATGATCTCCAATCTTTCAAACGCAGTGTGTCCAGGTATCTCGAAATGATCGGATCTTGAATTTGGCTCTTTCTTGTATTTTGTTTTTCTCTCAGAAGGAACAACAATTGCGGGGTCGTGGCCTTTGGTTCCTTCTTCCTCACATAAAAACACACACACACACACACACACATACACATATATATACAGCTACCTCAAATTGACTAAGGACCTCCCCCCACAAGGTATTAAAAAACACAGAAATCATAGTATATCACAATGTTTGTTCATGAAATGCCATTCATTAATATGAAATCATGTTTCCCTTGTTTTTCAGGAACAGTTGGATGCATGTTGGCATGGAATCATTTAGATCTCCAAAGTAATCTAAGGACATTTCTTTGCATCAAACATTTGTCAGTTCAGTCTTGAGGTTGTCCAGATTGTGTGTCTTCTTCTTTGCCATGATTTTCTTCATCTTTGCCCAGCAGTTTTCTACCGGATTTAGATCCGGACTGTTGCTAGGCCAGTTGAGGACCTCAATCTGATTATCCTGATGCCATTTTGTCACCTTTCTTGACTTGTGACATGGAGCTGAATCATGCATGAAAAAGTCGCATCCATGAATAGCAAAAAAGTTTAACAAATGATCTTTCATAACGTAAATGTACCGAATATCATTCATCATCAAGTTCTTAGGAAGAAAGTAGAGGCCTTCCCTTCCCATTTCACCTGAGAAACATCCCCATACCATTACTGATTGTGGGTGCTTAACAGTCAGCACCGTGTAAGCAGGGTCATATCGACTACAGGAGGCAGGGCGACAAATCTTGGCAGAACGCACCTGGAACACTTGAAATGTGCTTTCATTGGAAAACATAACTTTTCTCCACTCATCCAATGTCCAGTGTGCATACTTCTCGGCAAACTGAATGCGCTGCTTCTTCATGCTGTTAGTGAGAAGCAGTTTCTTGGCTATGGTGTGGCTTGGCAAACCCAGCTCCTTCTGCAAGCAGTGTTGGATGGTTTGAATTGAGACATCTTGTAACAGCTGGGGATGCATTCTCTTCAGTTTTGCTGCTGTCGGTTGAGGATTCTTGATTACTTCCCTCTTCAGAAGCGCATCTGTGCCTCTGGAAGTCGTCCGCTTCTTTCCACTGCAACGCTTGTGCTCTGGTATGACATCAGGTGGCAGGCCGCGAACTGCAGCAAGAATCTTCATGACGGTCGACTTTGCGCATCTAGTATGTTCACAGATCGTGTTGATAAGGACATTATCCTGCCTGCATGCAATGATATGGACCCTCTCATCCCCTGAGCAGTACTTTCCAGGCATGACAACTGGACTCTAGGAAAATAAAGGGGCAAACAGTAATGCATACGAAAAAAAGAGGGCGGTGCAACCTCGAAGCGATGGGAACATATACTCCCACTCTCATTTCTGGGTAAGCACTGACGTGCTGAGTGTTTCACCACCTCCGCCAACACCAGAGGAATTATCAGTTACTTCTTGCCCCCAAAAATTCACTTGGTAGAGGTGGAAACACAAAGCAAAGGCAGACAACTCTCCTATAGCAATTCTGTGCGTAGGTCCTAAGTCAATTTGCGGTGGGTGTATATATATATATATATATATATTTCTCTCATCTTTCCTGTCACTTCTTATTGCTTTTCTTTCCTTTACAGGTGGCTTTACATTGAGTGACAAGCCAAATGGTTTCCTGTAAGCCAAGAAACCATTTACAATGCTGGGTGGTAACCATATAACCAAACCATACGTGCTCCCTACGTGTCAACAAGTGGGTTGGTGGAGGGTTAGTGCCCCTCCCTGTAAAACAAATAACTCCAAGTCAAATGGCCACCCCTTACAGGATTATGGCATCTGGCAATAGATAGATAGATAGATAGATAGATTCCCACTCTTGCTTCTGGGCAAGCACTGACGTGCTGAGTGTTTCACCACCTCCCGCCAACACCAGAGGAGTTGCCAGCTACTTCTTGCCCCCAAAATTCACTTGGGAGAGGTGGAAAAACAAAGCAAAGGCAGACAACTCTCCCAAACCAATTCTGTGTGTAGGTCCTGAGTCAATTTGCAATATAGAGTTGCTCACAGGCAGAATGAAGAAGAGAGAATGAAGGAAAGAATGACAGAAGAGCGAGTGTAGTGCTGCTCTCAGGTGTCTGCCCTTTCCTCTCCTCCAGCCTCCTTTCCTTTCATCCTCCTCTGTCTTTCTTTCCTTCATTCTTTCCTTGTCCTTCTGCCTGCGGGTGACTTTACACTCCCTCTTCTGTCTTTCTTTCTTTCATTCTGCCTGTGGGTGACTCTACACTGAGTGACAAGCCAAATGGTTTCCTGTACACCAGGAAACCATTTACTATGCTGGGTGGTAACCATATAACCAAATTATGGCACCTGGTGGTTTTGTGAGTAATTAAGGTGCTCCAATCAGATTGAGCTGGTGAAGGTTTATATCCAAGGTGTAGTTGGGGTTTACTGCTTATGTAATGCCACTCAGGGATGAGTGACACTGGTCACTCTCATCTTAAATGTCAGGACCAACTTGCCTAGCCCCGGGCTCCTACGCTCCTCATGGGGCAATATATATATATATAAATACATATATATATATATATATATATATATATATATATATATATCGTGGAACACCCTAACTTCAGACAGCACCCAAACTTCGGACATTTTGCGAAAAAATGTAATAATTCAAGTTAATTGGAAGAGAATGCGATATTTGCAAAAAAATAATGATATGGGTAGGTACAGTACATCCTTCAACTTTGCGAGTTTTAACTTTGCGATTCGCCAATTTTGCGAGGTAGTTTCAAAAGTCATGCATTTTTTAACATTTATGAACTTTGCAAGCGATTACACACTTTGCGAGGCCGAGTGGTGGGAGAGTCGTCTTCCCCCACTACTTTGCCATGCGGAGTAGTGATGTCATGGTTCGCTGGGCGTACTGCACCTCCTAGTTCAGCAGTCTGCCGCCCCACCATGTTTGTTTGCACCTGTTCCCAACAAAGGTCACTGACCCTCACAATTTCGTGGTGCTCCTCGCAATATCCCAGCAGTCTAACCTTGCACGAGTGTTATCATGGTGCCAACGGGTAAGAAGAACAAGAAAATAAGTTTGCAGACCAAATTGAAAATGATTGAAAGGAAAAAAGCAGCAGGTAAAGGTAACTCTGCTATTGGTCGGGAGTTTGGTGTTGGTGAATCGACAGTTAGAATGATTTTAAAGAACTGTGAACAAATCAAGCAAGCTGCAAAGAACTATGGAGGTGCTCAATTTGATGGTAGAATCCAGGTGGCCAACAAAGAAATATCTGTCGACAGTGATAGTGATGAAGTAGGCGCCGCGGGGGCCACAGTAGCCGTACCCAAGCCTTGCCCCGCCACCAGTCCCATACACCATGCCAGTCTTCAAATCAGTGTAAATGCATTTTTTTTTTTTTTATGTTTCTTACCTATGATGTTTTCTTATTAACATCACTGTACAGTACATCAGTTCATGTTTGTTTCATTTATCATCGTAAAATTAAGAGGCAGAGTCGAGAGAAAGAGTGGGAAAAAGTGCTTACCATGGGGTAATGTTGACCAATTTGCCTATAATTCATATATCTAATTGTTTCAATTTTGCGAATTTTGATTTTGCGAGAGTTTTTGTCGACCATATTCTCGCAAAACTGGAGGACGACTGTATGGTAATCTTCAGAGATTATTATGTATAAGTCAGGGGCGCACCCAGGGATTTGGGGGCCTGGGGGGCTAGGTTCTTTGTGGGGGCCCCCATGGGGGCTAGGTTCTTTGCGGGGGCCCCCTTTCCTGGAGGGGTGGCCCCTGCAAAGAACCTAGCCCCCTCATTCTCAAAACTTTTCTAATATCTCAGCCGGGATTGTCGGGATGATATATACAGTAGAACCTCTTTGGTAAGGACCCCTTTGATCTGGATTTCTGTTAATTCGGACAAAATTTAAAAATAATAAGCTCCAAAAATATGTTGAAAGTACTTCTAAAGTCATTTTCAGTATCGGCGCGGAAAGTGATCATCATTCGTTTAGTCTCGGATCACGCTAGGTCGCAACATGGGCGCCTGTTTAAACACACACTAGCATTAGTTCCATCAACTAGTTCACCAACCATTTATATTTTTACGCTGTATTTCAAAAGTTAATCCTCCTTACCATGCCCCTTAATGCAAGTGTAGCTTCTGCAATGAATAAAGATGTTAAAAGGAGAAGTTTGCTGACACAAAAATGGGTCAGAATATTCTGCAGTGTTTAATGATTACTGTAGGTTATTTTTTGTATTTAAATGTGCTTTACTTGTACATCAAACATTAGCTTCTTGCCCATATGGGCGTTATCAATATGCCAAAGATGACAATGTACTTTCTGCCTACATAAGTTTTATTTTTATTCCAAATATTACAGTTAATTAATTAATTTATTTTTTTGCCTACACAGGCCTTAGTCAATTACTACAATTTAAAATCTAGGCTAGTTTCTTGTCATGGCCTTACCTGTAAATTATCCAATACAAAACTATTGTACATGATTAGTTTGGTTATTTTAGTATCCTTTCATCTTTTGCAGTTACGTAGGGTTGACGTAAGCCACACATGTTAATAATTAACAAACATACCATATGTAGATAGTTTTTGGTATGAACTGGAGATTACCCTGATGGTCCAGACAATCTGCTAATTCGGACAACCCTTCCCCCCATATAGTCCGAATGAGAGAGGTTCTATTGTATATATGTATATACAGGTATATATATATATATATATAATATATATATATATATATATATATATATATATATATATACAGTACCCTCGTGTCCAACATGCGTTAGTCCAGCACGATTCACGTCCAGGATAGAGAGCAATTAATTAGTATTATTTAATACGATTTAATTACTGCAACACGAGTGTGTTAGCATAACACGCACAGAGCTCCGAGAAGTGGGCGAAATCCGCAGAGTTCACTCTAGCACGATCACCCCCGGTCCAATACGGTCATACTGGACATTCCCATGATGATGATAGCCAATGAAAACTTCTGATCAAGTAGCCTTCCCCGCCCGCTATCGTGACGTAATCATGATGCCGCCCAATTAAAAACGCTTCTGGTGTCATGTGATGTTTTGTTTAAATTTCCCTCGCCACAGCGCCACTCAGTCGCATAATTGCATTAGAAGGTGCTTTTTTCTTGCTGCATTTTCTGCCCTTGTTACTGCATTTTACCCTGCTCATGATGCCTAGGAAGCCTTCTGAGAACCCCAAGACGCGTCGACACCTCCCTCAGGCCACCAAGCTAGAGGCATCGAGAGGAAGAACAAAGGGGAGAGGAAAGTTGACATTCCCAAGGCCTATGACATGAATGAAGCCAACGTGAGGACCATAATAAAAAACTTAAGACAAGATCCTGGCAGCCGAAGGCTATCACACAGCACTTCATACCAGGTTTGCCGAGGATACGATGGTAAATCGGAATGGTAACGTGGTAAAATTGCCGACGATACCACGGGCATTTGGAAATCATCTAGATGGATTCCTGCCGAGGATACGACGGGCAAAACAGTGTGACCAAAACCCAGGCAACTCGACAGAGAATGTATCGTACTACAGCATTGAACATTTAGCCTGACACTGAATACATATTAATATTTTAGAATAAATATCAATCGTTTTGAAACCCTTCTCATCGGCGTTTGTACCAGTTTATAAACAAAGTTGCTTCTCCTTATTCTCTACTGAGTCAGTGACAGCGATCACTTTCCACAGTCACGAGACGAGGCTCTGGCAACAGTGTGAGAAGCATGCACTTTGCCGAGGATTACAGTGCTAGGACAGGCAGAAGCAGGACCTTCCATGGCTGTGGACGAAGACAGTGATTCTGAGTGTGATTTCGAAGGATTTATGAGGGAGGTTGAGGAGAAGCAACAGCCATTACCCGCTAGTGACGCCAGCAGCCATCCTCCGGGGACCCAGTAGGACTACCTACAGCCTTGGATACCATCTTCCATTCCCAGCAAGCCCACCAACACTATCCTAAAAGGTTAGTTATCATTCATAGCACAGTACCATTTATTATAATTACAATAGTACCAATATATGTATAGGTATATGACAGGTATTTAGGGTGACTTTTCTGAAGGTTGCTGACATAATTCATTTTTCTCCATAAGCTCTATTGTTAGTCCAACACGTTTTTGGTCCAACACTCAAACCTTGAGTACCGCGGGCAATAGGGACTGGACAAGGACCGTGGTATCGAAATCCGCGTCACTCAGACAATATGTTTACATGTATAATGGTACAATGTGTTCTGGCAACTTTCCAAAACTCTCACTTTTATCACTTCTTACCACCTAATCCCAAGTAAATTATCCCCATTTTCTCCCACCATCAGGTAAAACATTGAAAGAGATATAACTGTTGTAATTAAAAACATCAATGATATTAAAAATAGCATTAACAAAAATAAAAGTTGGGATGGGTACCCTTTTGTTGATACGTAGCTCCCCGGTATTTTCCTCCCATCCCCCAACCCTAATGTTGTTGTCAAAGTTTCGCCTTCTCTCTTCTCATGTGGCTTTCAGGAGAGACCTTAGGCCATATGGTTAGACAAAAATTTGTGGGTCTGGCAGTTTTAGAGTACGAAATAGAATGAAAATTTGTGCTAACAAGAAAAAATTACTTTCATCCGTGTGTTCTCGTGAGTTAGCGTTCAGTTTCACATTTTTCGTTTGATATCGCGTTTCCCAACGCATTTCTGATAAACTAAACATATGGCTAAACTGCTCAATTAGTTCGAAATGTGTTGGGAAGAGCGATACCGAACGAAGAGTAATGTGTTGGGAAGAGCGATACCGAACGAAGAATGTGAAACGAAACACTAACTCAGGAGAACACATGGATGAAAGAGTACCTTTTTTCTGGTTTGCAAACATTTTTGCTCCATTTTGTTCCCTAAAGCAGCCAGACCCGTAAATTTTAGTCTAACTATACAGCCTAACGTCTCTCCCGAAGGCCACATGATACGAGAAGATGAAACTTTGACAACAACTTTGGGGTTGGGGGCGGGAGTAAAATACGTGGAGCTACGTATCAACAAAAGGGTACTCAGTGGAGGTGGTGATGACCCAGTCCAACTTCTGTTTTTGTTAATGCCATTTTTAATACCACTGATGTTTTTAATTACAACAGCTATATCTCTTTCAGTGTTTTACCTGATGGTGCGTATAGGTGGAGGTAAATACGTGGGGTAAGATGGTAAAAAGGGGTAAAAGTGAGAGTTTGCTTTCTCTGATGCTCCACATAACGCCCAATAAGTTTCTCAGTCAGTTTCAGGATGACATATAAACCTTCACAGCTGCCAGGATTGCATCACTTCCTATGCACGATCTTTATCTTCTCCCGGTCTTTCCAAATCGTTATGATGGTGCTTTCTTTTATGCTATGGTTTTTTTTTTTTTTTTGCCACTTTGGTATTTGTACGCTTAAAGCAGTGGAAGAACCTTACCAATTCAGTTCATATTCCTCCAGTTTGTTTTCTGTATTTTTCTGACTATTTTCAGGGTGGTAAATTACCTTTTCCTCCTGAAAAATTTCCCACTTTTTATCATCACGTTCCTTAAGCCATAACATGATTGTCTTGATGTACTCAAAGGTGATTTTCGTCTCTCAACTTCCCAACTGGATGCTACGTTAGGTTAGGTTAAATTATAAGGTATAGTTAAGCTAGGTTAGGTCAAGTTTAAACACTTAGGTTAGGACTGGCCCTAATTTCGCCGTAACCCTGATGTGTCAAACAAGTTGACAGCAAAATACAACTTAAAACGACGGGGGAAACAGATTTAGTATGGAACGTTTACCTCCCAGAAGTAATCCGACAAACATAAGACTATCAGGAAGAAGAACGAAGAATGTGAAACTGAATGCTCACACGAGCAGAAGTATTTTGTGTTTGTGTGTGTGTGTGTGTGTGTGTATTTACCTATTTGTATCTACCTATTTGTAGTATACAGGAATTGAGCAATGCTCGTTGTGTCCTGTCTCCATATCCACATTTATCAAGTCTACCTTTACACACATGAATGTTTTTCTCATGCACCACCTCTTTGTCTAAGTCGTTCCAAATATTTAAGTATTTACCTAATATACCTGATTGTGATATACACGGAATGTACTATGCTCGTGGGTTTCCGTCGCTGTTTCTCAATAAGTCGAATTTAACTTTAAACTCGTTTAAGTTTTTAGACTGGACGATCTCTTTGTCCAGGCTGTTCCATAAGTCTATACTTCTGTAAGGAAAGCTATATTTCTTGATATCCTTCAAGCAGCTTGACTTTTTCAATTTCATTCCATGTCCTCTTGTTGCTCTCTTATCCCATACAAACAGATCTTCTTTGTCAATTTTATCTACTCCCACCATGGTCCTGAACACCGCAATCATGTCTCCCCTCTTTCTCCTTTCCTCTAACGAAGGCAAATCCAGTTTTTCCAGCCTCTCTCTGTATGACAGGTCTGTCAGACTGGGGACCATCTTGGTTGCTGTTCTTTGTATTCTCTCAATCTTGTTTATATCTTTCTTTTTGTGTGGGGACCACACTACCGCTGCATATTCTAACCTGGGGCGGATCATGGCCACTATCAACTTTTTCATCATTTCCTCATCCATATAATGAAATGCTACTCTTATGTTAGTCAAGAGTTTATAAGTCTCTCCAACTATCTTGTTAATGTGCTTTTCTGGTGACAAACTATCTTGGACCAGCACTCCCAAATCTTTCTCTTCTCTCCTTTTTGTGATTAATTCATTACCCAAAAAATAATTCAGTGATGGTCTCCTGGTACTTTTACCCATTTCCAATATTTTACATTTCTTTACATTAAATTTCATTTCCCACGTCCGGCTCCAATTGTGTATCCTATCCAAATCCTCCTGCAGTATTTTACAATCCTCCTCAACCTCTATCTTCCTCAAGATCTTTACATCATCAGCAAACAGACTTGCATAACTGTTCACTCCATCTACCATATCATTTACGTAAATCAGGAACATTACTGGCGCCAACACTGAGCCTTGAGGGACTCCACTTGGTACTTCCCTCCATCCAGACATCTTTTCCTTTATTACTGTCCTCATTTGTCTGTCTCTCAAAAAGTCTCTCATCCATTCCAGAAGTTTCCCCTTTAGTCCTCCTACATATTCTAGTTTCCACATTAGTCTCTTATGAGGTACCTTGTCAAAGGCCTTCTCTAAGTCTAAGTACACACAATCCACCCAACCATCTCTCTCCTGTACCACATCAATCGCTCTTGAGTAAAAGCAAACATTTTCGTTCCGTTTCGTCTCCTAAAACTCGAAACCCATATGACCGTGAGGTAGAGTCTGTGAGACGCGAGAAAGGACTTGATAGCCGTATGCTCAGTCGGTCCTAAATGTGTTGGGAAGCATGAAACCGAACGAAAAATGTGGAACTGAACACTAACAAAAACACATAGACGAACATATTTTTTTCTAATTAGCAAAAATTTTCATTCCATTTCGTCCCCTAAAACTGTGAAACCCATTATGAGTGTGGGGTGGAACTAGGTGAGGCACGAGAAAGGATTGATAGCAGTATGCTCAGTTAGTTGGAAGTGTTGGGAAGCATTAAATCACACGAAGAATATGGAACTGAATGCTAACTTACGAGAACACATGGACGAAAGAGTAACTTTTCCTCAAATTAGCAAACATTTTCGTTCCATTTTGTTACTTAAAACTGCAAAATCCATGATAATTGTGGGTAAAAACTAGATAAGGCATGAGAAAGGATTGATAACCGTATGCTCAGTTGGAAATGTGTTGGGAAGCACGAAATCAAACGAAGAATGTGGAACTGAACGCTAACTTATAATAACACATGGATGAAAGAGTAACTTTTCCTCTGATTAGCAAACATTTTCATTTCATTTCATCCCTTAAAACTGCAAAATCCATGATAAGTGTGGGTAAGAACTAGGTGAGGCATGAGAAAGGACAGATAACCATATGCCCAGTTGGTCCAAAATGTGTTGGGAAGCATGAAATCAAACGAAGAATGTGGAACTGAACTCTAACTTACGAGAACGCAAGGATTTTTTTTTTTTTTTTCTGATTAGCATACATTGATCGAGTGCGAAATGATGAAGTGCGAAGGAGAACTGGAGTTGTGCGGGAGATGGCTGGTAGAGTTGAGCAGAGGGTGTTGCAATGGTTTGGGCATATGGAGAGAATGGATAATGAGCGATTGGTGAAAAAGATAACTAGATCTGATGTGAGAGGTGTAAGACTGAGAGGAAGACCACGAATAGGATGGATGGACAGTGTGAAGAGAGCGCTGGATGCGAGAGGGATGTCTGTTGAGCAAGGAAGAGTGGCTGTGCGTGACAGAAATAAATGGAGAGAAATTGTGAATGAATAAGTGATGACGCAGCCCTGAGGGGATATTCTCCCGCATTTGGTCTGATCAGTTAGTCAGGTCAGGTGCGGGTAAGGGGATGGGTCTGTTATGATGTGGCAGGGGTAAATCAGTTCTGCTGTCGGGCCCTGCTGTGGATGTCACTGATTGCATTGCGCAGTTGACCCTTGTGCGGTGTGATGCGGTGAGGATCTGTCCGTTCTCCCCTTTGGGGCTAAGATGCGAATGAATGTGTTTGAATGGATGAGTAAATGGAGAGTGAGTCGTCCTGTCTCGGCTACCTCCCTTTCCTTGGGGGAAGCAGCCTAGGTATATAGATAGATAGATAGATACATTGTCGTTCCATTTTGTCCCCTGAAATTCCCGAAACCCATAAATTTCGTCAAACCGTTCGACCTTGAGTTTGCCCAGGAAACATATTTCCATTCTGTATGCGTATTCATAAAAACCACCAGGAACCCTCAGCCAGGATCAACGCTCACCCAGTCGTTTCAAAACTAACCATAGGTTTTTCACGAAAAAATGCCCACTGTGCTTCCCAGGCAAAATTTCAGCAACCTAACCTACCCTAACCTATCCCATCTCACTGGGGCTGTTTGGCTGAGGTGGCTGGCTGTGGTACTGAGATAAATACCCATACAGAATGGAAATATGCGCCCAGGAAATTTACCCAGAGGTTAGAGGGTGACGTCATAGCGCGCGACTTTCAAATTTCGTCCCCAGGCCAGCTGACTTCTCACGTGAGCTCGAGTTTTTCCGCGTGTTGACAGGACTTGTCTCATTATGCTGACCGTGTTAGAACAAAAACGTGTTACTCAACCACGTGTTACTTAAGGACTGAGTGTATATGTATATATACATATATATATATATAAATATATATATATATATATATATATATATATATATATATATATATATTATATATATGTACATATATATATATATCTATATATATATATATATATATATATATATACTGTATATATATATATATATGTATATATATATATATATATATATATATATATATATATATATATATATATTAATAAATTAGCTTATAAATTTTAAGGACTTTTGGGGGGCCCCCCCCTCAATTGGGGGCCCAGGGTGCAGTTTCAAACAGCCCCCCAATCCCCCCTCAGGTACGCCACTGGTACAAGTCCTATTAAACTAGCTTGAATAAGTGTGGGTGAAAAAAAATATGAATGAAATGGAAAATGAATCGGCATTTTTTAAACCTCCAAACCTTTGTTCACACAGAACAAACAGTTTCAATTGTAAGAACGTGATTATTACGATTATATGTGGAAAAGTGTTGTAAGTACTGGGCAGTAAACTATTTTGAAATATATACAAGTGTAATCTTGGTATGACTGATTGAATGAATATTTCTTTATTTTACAGAATAAATTCCCAGTTTTGGACAGACAAATTACTGAAAAAATATAGACTATAGGTGCTTGTTCTTACCTACCTAATTGTTCTTACCTAATTGTATCTTTACAGGAATGAGTCAAGCTCGTACTGTCCCGTGTCTTAAACCATATTTATCGTACATATCCTTAAATTTGTGAATTTTTTGGCACACACTATTTCATTCGGTAGTGCATTCCATTGATCAATTGCTCTGTTCGGGAAACTGAATTTCCTTACATCTTTATCACCTCTCTTCTTATGCAATTTTTTGCAGTGTTCTCTTGCTGCTGCTTCTCCATATGTTAAGTAATCATTTATGTCTATTTTATCCTTTCCTGATATGCATTTATATAGCATTATCATGTCACCTCATTTCCTTCTCTCCTGTAGTGTTGGTAGATTCAGTTTATTTAGTCTTTCTTCGTAGCTTAGGTCCCTTAAGCTTGGTATCCATCTTGTAGCGGCCCTTTGAACTTTTTCAATCTTGTCTATGTGTTTTTTGAGATGAGGACTCCAGACCACTGATGCATATTCCAGGGTTGGTGTGATGAATGATGTTATTATCCTTCTTAGCATGTCTTCATTTATGTATGTGAATACTATTCTCATATTTGCAAGCACTGTATACATGTTCCGTACCTTCTCGCTGATGTGGTCAGCCGGAGATAGTCTGTTATTGATAATCACACCTAGGTCTTTCTCTCTTTCTGATGTGTATAGGGTTTTATTTCCTAACTTATAATCCCAATCAGGTCTTTTTCCACTTTTACCAAACTTGATTACATGATACTTGTCCATATTGAATTCCATTTGCCATGTACTACTCCATTCATGAAGTTTATTTAATTCTTCTTGTAGCTCTTTACAAGAGTCTGTGTTAGTAATTCTCCTTTGTATTTTTGCATCATCTGCAAACATATTCAGATAGCTCTCATTTCTAGTGTTACTGTTTATATCATTTATATACACTAAAAACAGGATTGGTGCCAGCATTGAACCCTGTGGTACTCCACTAGTCACTTCTTTCCATGATGAGTAGTTTCCTCTTAGTACTGTCCTCATTTCTCTTTTTATGAGAAAGTCTTGCATCCAACAAAACAGTTTGCCTCGAATTTCTCCTTGATGGTACAGTTTCCATAAAAGTCTTTGGTGTGGTACTGTGTCAAAAGCTTTCTTGAAATCTAAATAGATACTGTCCACCCTTCCTTCCCTTTCCTGTATTGTGTTTGTTACTCTGTCATAGTAGCTCAACAAATTAGGAACACATGATTTTCCTTTTCTGAAACCAAACTGTCTTTCTGTTATCATACTGTGTTCTTCTAGATGATTTACCCAAGCTTTTCTTATAAGTTTTTCTAATACCTTGCTTACAACACTGGTCAGTGATACTGGTCGGTAGTTGAGTGGATTTTGTCTATTTCCTTTCTTGAATAAGGGGACAATATTTGCTTTTTTCCAAATATCAGGTAGTTTCCCTTGACTCAAGGATTTCTTGAAAATTAAAAATAATGGTTTACATAACTCCTTTGCACATTCTCGTAATACCCAACATGAAATTTCATCAGGACCACTTGCTTTTCCTCTGTCTAATCTACTTAACTCCTCCTTTATTACTTTTTCTGCTATTTGTATATCTGGTAGTATGTGTGGACATGCGTGTTCCACATAGTCCCTCTCAAAATTTTTTTCTTCTGTAAAAACTAATTGGAAATTCTTATTTAGTGCTTCACAAATATCTTTCTCTTGTGTATAAGTGATTCCCTCGTCCGTAATGGATTGTATTATAACTTTTACTTTAGTTTTGCTTTTGATATAGCTGTAAAACAGCTTTGGTTGATCACTACTTTTATTTATTATATCCTCCTCAAAATGTTTTTGGGCTTCCCTCCTTATTCTTGTATAGTCGTTTCTTGCCTGTTTGTAATTATTATACGCCCTTTCACTATTGTGTCTTCTGTATCTATTCCACAACAAATCTCTTCTTTCTTTCTTTTGATTTTTTACATTCTGTATTGAACCATTTCTGTATTTTCTTATCTGCTTCTTTGTGCTGTGTGATGTACTTCTGGACTCTTTTTTTATAAAATTCACAAAATTTTTTATATACAGCATTTAAATCTTGTCCTCTAAGCTCATTTTCCCAATCAACTTCTAAGAAATACTTCTTTAGGTCTTGATAATTTCCCTTTTTATAGTTTAGACTCTTTTTGTAACTATCATTGCTGTTTACTATGTCATATGGTATCCGGAAGTTATAATTTAGTACTCCATGATCGCTTTTGCCGAGTGGAGGGTGATATATTAAACTGTCAATATCATTTTCTTGCCTTGTAAATATTAGATCTAGCACTGAAGGTACATCAAGTCCTCTTTTTCTGGTGGTTTCCCTCACATGTTGCGTTAAGAAAAACTCTTGTACGAGATCCAGGAGCTTCTGGTCCCAGCAGCTTTCTTGGCTATTTATATCTAGAGAATTCCAATTTATATTTGTATTGAAGTCCCCAGTTAGTATAATTCTTTCCAATTTCTCTTCCATTTTATGTAGCAATGATCTTATACTCTGAATTGTACTCTCTGCCAGGTCCTCATATTCGTCTCTTTCCCATGTGTTTGATCTGGGTGGCATGTACAAATTGGCTACAATTACTTTCCCTTCAGATGTGTTGATCTCTACTGCAATCAGTTCTACTTGTGATGGTATATCTAGTTTTATTTCCTTGACTTTTAGATTTTTCTTAGTTAATATTATAATTCCTCCTCCTTTTTTTAAATATCTGTCTCTTCTCCATATATTGTATTCCTCTAAGTTTAGTATGTCATTGGATATCCTTGGTGTTAATTCTGTTTCAGTTAGGCATTTTATTTGTTGTTCATTTTCTCTGACATAATCATTCATCTCTAGTAATTCAGATACCATTCCATCCACATTTGAGTACATCAACTTTACCGTCTTGTTTATATACTTGTCATGACATGGTTCTACTACCTTCCTCCTTTTTCTTCCATCCTGTTTGTGTACCACTTTTGTACCTGCAATCCTATTACTTTGGAAAAAAAAAATTTTCTTCTCCTCTTCTGATCTTCCCTCATTTTTTGTTTTTACTTCCTCCCTTTTCTCTTTCAGTAATTCCAGTTCCTCTTGTGTTAGGCATCTTTTTATCCATACATTTTTGAACTCCTCTTTTTCCATAAGATTCTTTGCATTTTTTAGTATCTCTTTCACAGTGTTTACACTCTGGAAAGTCACCTTTAGAGGTCTTGTCTTGCTTTTCTCGTATTTCCCTAACCTTTTGTGTTCCTCTGTGTCTTTACTACAGATATCCTCTGATACTTCTTTCAGTAAGTTCATTACATTTGTCATCTCCTTTTTGTCTCTTGTGATCTTGTTTTTAACTTCTTCCTCTTCTATACCAGTGATTACTATTGATTTGTTTATCTCTGCTGAATCTCTGACTAACTTTGGATTGCATTGGATTATTCTTTTAACCTCCTTTTTGATGCTTTTTTCCTCCACTCTTGTGTGTGTGTGTGTGTGTGTGTGTGTGTGTGTGTGTGTGTTCTTACCTACCTACCTAATTGTTCTTACCTAATTGTATCTTTAGAGGAATGAGTCAAGCTCGTACTGTCCCGTGTCTTAGACCATATTTATTGTACATATCCTTAAATTTGTGAATTGTTTTGGCACACACTATTTCATTCGGTAGTGCATTCCATTGATCGATTGCTCTGTTTGGGAAACTGAATTTCCTTACGTCTTTATCACCTCTCTTCTTATGCAGTTTTTTGCAGTGTCCTCTTGCTGATGCTTCTCCATATGTTAAGTAATCATTTATGTCTATTTTCTCCTTTTCTGATATGCACTTATATAGCATTATCATGTCACCTCATTTCCTTCTCTCCTGTAGTGTTGGTAGATTCAGTTTATTTAGTTTTTCTTCGTAGCTTAGGTCCCTTAAGCTTGGTATCCATCTTGTAGCGGCCCTTTGAACTTTTTCAATCTTGTCTATATGCTTTTTGAGATGAGGACTCCAGACTATTAATGCATATTCCAGGGTTGGTCTAATGAATGATGTTATTATCCTTCTTAGCATGTCTTCATTTATGTATGTGAATGCTATTCTCATATTTGCAAGCAGTGTATACATGTTCCGTACCTTCTCGCTGATGTGGTCAGCCGGAGATAGTCTGTTATTGATAATCACACCTAGGTCTTTCTCTCTTTCTGATGTGTATAGGGTTTTATTTCCTAACTTATAATCCCAATCAGGTCTTTTTCCACTTTTACCAAACTTAATTACATGACACTTGTCCACATTGAATTCCATTTGCCATGTACTACTCCATTCATGAAGTTTATTTAATTCTTCTTGTAGCTCCCTACAAGAGTCTGTGCTAGTAATTCTCCTTTGTATTTTTGCATCATCTGCAAACATATTCAGATAGCTCTCATTTCCAGTGTTACTGTTTATATCATTTATGTACACTAAAAACATGATTGGTGCCAGCACCGAACCCTGTGGTACTCCACTAGTCACTTCTTTCCATGATGAGTAGTTTCCTCTTAGTACTGTCCTCATTTCTCTTTTTATGAGAAAGTCTTGCATCCAACAAAACAGTTTGCCTCGAATTCCTCCTTGATTGTACAGCTTCCATAAAAGTCTTTGGTGTGGTACTGTGTCAAAAGCTTTCTTGAAATCTAAATAGATACTGTCCACCCATCCTTCCCTTTCCTGTATTGTGTTTGTTACTCTGTCATAGTAGCTCAACAGATTAGTAACACATGATTTCCCTTTTCTGAAACCAAACTGTCTTTCTGTTATCATACTGTGTTCTTCTAGATGATTTACCCAAGCTTTTCTTATAAGTTTTTCTAATACCTTGCTTACAAAACTGGTCAGTGATACTGGTCGGTAGTTGAGAGGATTTTGTCTATTTCCTTTCTTGAATAAAGGGACTATATTTGCTTTTTTCCAAATATCAGGTAGTTTCCCTTGACTCAAGGATTTCTTGAAAATTAAAAATAATAGTTTACTTAACTCCTTTGCACATTCTCGTAACACCCAACATGAAATTTCATCAGGACCACTTGCTTTTCCTCTGTCTAATCTACTTAACTCCTCCTTTATTACTTTTTCTGCTATTTGTATATCTGGTAGTATGTGTGGACATACGTGTTCCACATAGTCCCTCTCAAAATTTTTTTCTTCTGTAAAAACTAATTGGAAATTCTTATTTAGTGCTTCACAAATATCTTTCTCTTGTGTATAAGTGATTCCCTCATCCGTAATGGATTGTATTATATCTTTTACTTTGGTTTTGCTTCTGATATAGCTGTAAAACAGCTTTGGTTGATCACTACTTTTATTTATTATATCCTCCTCAAACTGTTTTTCGGCTTCCCTCCTTATTCTTGTATAGTCGTTTCTTGCCTGTTTGTAATTATTATACGCCCTTTCACTATTGTGTCTTCTGTATCTATTCCACAACAAATCTCTTCTTTCTTTCTTTTGATTTTTTACATTCTGTATTGAACCATTTCTGTATTTTCTTATCTGCTTCTTTGTGCTGTGGGATGTACTTCTGGACTCCTATTTCATAAAATTCACAAAATTTTTTATATACAGCATTTAAATCTTGTGCTCTAAGCTCATTTTCCCAATCAACTTCTAAGAAATACTTCTTTAGGTCTTGATAATTTCCCTTTTTATAGTTTAGACTCTTTTTGTAACTATCATTGCTGTTTACTATGTCATATGGTATCCGGAAGTTATAATTTAGTACTCCATGATCGCTTTTGCCGAGTGGAGGGTGATATATTAAACTGTCAATATCATTTTCTTGCCTTGTAAATATTAGATCTAGCACTGAAGGTACATCAAGTCCTCTTTTTCTGGTGGTTTCCCTCACATGTTGCGTTAAGAAAAACTCTTGTACGAGATCCAGGAGCTTCTGGTCCCAGCAGCTTTCTTGGCTATTTATATCTAGAGAATTCCAATTTATATTTGTATTGAAGTCCCCAGTTAGTATAATTCTTTCCAATTTCTCTTCCATTTTATGTAGCAATGATCTTATACTCTGAATTGTACTCTCTGCCAGGTCCTCATATTCGTCTCTTTCCCATGTGTTTGATCTGGGTGGCATGTACAAATTGGCTACAATTACTTTCCCTTCAGATGTGTCGATCTCTACTGCAATCAGTTCTACTTGTGATGGTATATCTAGGTTTATTTCCTTGACTTTTAGATTTTTCTTAGTTAATATTATAATTTCTCCTCCTTTTTTTAAATTTCTGTCTCTTCTCCATATATTGTATTCCTCTAAGTTTAGTATGTCATTGGATATCCTTGGTGTTAATTTTGTCTCAGTTAGGCATATTATTTGTGGTTCATTTTCTCTGACATAATCATTCATCTCTAGTAATTTAGATACCATTCCATCCACATTTGAGTACATCAACTTTATCATCTTGTTTATATACTTGTCATGACTTGGCTCTACTAACTTCCTCCTTTTTCTTCCATCCTGTTTGTGTACCACTTTCGTACCTGCAATCCTATTACTTTGTAAAAAAATTTCTTCTTATCCTCTTCTGATCTTCCCTCATTTTTTATTTTTGCTTCCTCCCTTTTCTCTTTCAGTAATTCCAGTTCCTCTTGTGTTAGGCATCTTTTTATCCATACATTTTTGAACTCCTCTTTTTCCATAAGATTCTTTGCATTTTTTAGTATCTCTTTCACAGTGTTTACACTCTGGAAAGTCACCTTTAGAGGTCTTGTCTTGCTTTTCTCGTATTTCCCTAACCTTTTGTGTTCCTCTATGTCTTTACTACAGATTTCCTCTGATACTTCTTTCAGTAAGCTCATTACATTTGCCATCTCCTTTTTGTCTCTAGTGATCTTGTTTTTAATTTCTTCCTCTTCTATACCAGTGATTTCTATTGATTTATTTATTTCTACTGAATCTCTGACTAACTTTGGATTGCTTTGGATTATTCTTTTCACTTCCTTTTTAATCCTTTTTTCCTCCACCCTTGTTTCTTAGTCTTTCTTTACTTTCATCATTTCAGCATAAGTGGTTTCTACATCATTTTTGTAGCTTTGCACAGCTTCATTCACCTGTGTTATCTTCTCCTCAATATCACTGCTCTGGTCCATAAGACTGCTTGCTTGTCTAATTGTCTCTGTGTCATTTTTTAACTCTTCCATAACACTCTCGTGATTGACTACTGTACTTCCCATTTCACTCACTTTCTTCCTAAGCGTATTCAATTCCACTGTTAGTTCACTGATGGTTGTGTCTTTCTTATTGGCCTCCCTTCCCAGTTTTTCTATCTCTTCCTTTTGCAAGTGCATTTGCTTCTTTATTTCATCAATTTCAGTTTTGAAAGCCATTTCTAGTTTGTGTACACGTTCAACCAGTCTATTGTGAGTCTCCACTTCAACCAGTTCTTGGTAGAAATCATCATTTTGCTTTTTACTTTTATCCCTTTTCTTTTCCAAATTTGTTTTACTAAAGTATGGATCCATTCTGTAATACTAAATGAACAGAGTAAGTACTTACAGAGTGTGCACGCTTTCCCCGTGTTGTATAGTATAAACAAACCCAGCTGACTCAACGCAACGTGGTTCTTTGTTGTTTTAACCAGTCTTATTTAAACTTATTATTTCTTTACCTTTTAATAATGAAAAATCATTTAGTCTAACCTGATACAGAGCTTGACTAATTCAAAGATACTAATTTAGGTAATTGCCACTGTTTTGGCACGGAGCGCCGATGTCCGACGTCTGCATCTGATGACTCCTTGTGTGTGTGTGTGTGTGTGTGTGTGTGTGTGTGTTCTTACCTAATTGTTCTTACCTAATTGTATCTTTACAGGAATGAGTCAAGCTCATACTGTCCCGTGTCTTAAACCATATTTATCGTACATATCCTTAAATTTGTGAATTGTTTTGGCACACACTATTTCATTCGGTACTGCATTCCATTGATCAGTTGCTCTCTTTGGGAAACTGAATTTCCTTACGTCTTTATCACCTCTCTTCTTATGCAATTTTTTGCAGTGTTCTCTTGCTGATGCTTCTCCATATGTTAAGTAATCATTTATGTCTATTTTCTCCTTTCCTGATATGCATTTATATAGCATTAGCATGTCACCTCTTTTCCTTCTCTCCTGTAGTGTTGGTAGATTCAGTTTATTTAGTCTTTCTTCGTAGCTTAGGTCCCTTAAGCTTGGTATCCATCTTGTAGCGGCCCTTTGAACTTTTTCAATCTTGTCTATGAGTTTTTTGAGATGAGGACTCCAGACTACTGATGCATATTCCAGGGTTGGTCAAATGAATGATGTTATTATCCTTCTTAGCATGTCTTCATTTATGTATGTGAATACTATTCTCATATTTGCAAGCACTGTATACATGTTCCGTACCTTCTCGCTGATGTGGTCAGCCGGAGATAGTCTGTTATTGATAATCACACCTAGGTCTTTCTCTCTTTCTGATGTGTATAGGGTTTTATTTCGTAACTTATAATCCCAATCAGGTCTTTTTCCACTTTTACCAAACTTGATTACATGATACTTGTCCACATTGAATTCCATTTGCCATGTACTACTCCATTCATGAAGTTTATTTAATTCTTCTTGCAGCTCTTTACAAGAGTCTGTGTTAGTAATTCTCCTTTGTATTTTGCATCATCTGCAAACATATTCACATAGCTCTCATTTCTAGTGTTACTGTTTATATCATTTATATACACTAAAAACAGGATTGGTGCCAGCATTGAACCCTGTGGTACTCCACTAGTCACTTCTTTCCATGATGAGTAGTTTCCTCTTAGTACTGTCCTCATTTCTCTTTTTATGAGAAAGTCTTGCATCCAACAAAACAATTTGCCTCGAATTCCTCCTTGATTGTACAGTTTCCATAAAAGTCTTTGGTGTGGTAATGTGTCAAAAGCTTTCTTGAAATCTAAATAGATACTGTCCACCCATCCTTCCCTTTCCTGTATTGTGTTTGTTACTCTGTCATAGTAGCTCAACAAATTAGTAACACATGATTTTCCTTTTCTGAAACCAAACTGTCTTTCTGTTATCATACTGTGTTCTTCTAGATGATTTACCCAAGCTTTTCTTATAAGTTTTTCTAATACCTTGTTTACAACACTGGTCAGTGATACTGGTCGGTAGTTGAGTGGATTTTGTCTAATTCCTTTCTTGAATAAGGGGACAATATTTGCTTTTTTCCAAATATCAGGTAATTTACCTTGACTCAAGGATTTCTTGAAAATTAAAAATAATGATTTACATAACTCCTTTGCACATTCTCGTAATACCCAACATGAAATTTCATCAGGACCACTTGCTTTTCCTCTGTCTAATCTACATAACTCCTCCTGTATTACTTTTTCTGCTGTTTGTATATCTGGTAGTATGTGTGGACATGCGTGTTCCACATAGTCCCTCTCAAAATTTTTTTCTTCTGTAAAAACTAATTGGAAATTCTTATTTAGTGCTTCACAAATATCTTTCTCTCGTGTATAAGTGATTCCCTCATCCGTAATGGATTGTATTATAACTTTTACTTTAGTTTTGCTTTTGATATAGCTGTAAAACAGCTTTGGTTGATCACTACTTTTATTTATTATATCCTCCTCAAACTGGTTTTGGGCTTCCCTCCTTATTCTTGTATAGTCGTTTCTTGCCTGTTTGTAATTATTATACGCTCTTTCACTATTGTGTCTTCTGTATCTATTCCACAACAAATCTCTTCTTTCTTTCTTTTGATTTTTTACATTCTGTATTGAACCATTTCTGTATTTTCTTAGCTGCTTCTTTGTGCTGTGAGATGTACTTCTGGACTCCTATTTCATAAAATTCACAAAAATTTTTATATACAGCATTTAAATCTTGTCCTCTAAGCTCATTTTCCCAATCAACTTCTAAGAAATACTTCATTAGGTCTTGATAATTTCCCTTTTTATAGTTTAGGCTCTTTTTGTAACTATCATTGCTGTTTACTATGTCATATGGTATCCTGAAGTTATAATTTAGTACTGCATGATTGCTTTTGCCGAGTGGAGGGTGATATATTAAACTGTCAATATCATTTTCTTGCCTTGAAAATATTAGATCTAGCACTGAAGGTACATCAAGTCCTCTTTTTCTGGTGGTTTCCCTCACATGTTGCGTTAAGAAAAACTCTTGTACGAGATCCAGGAGCTTCTGGTCCCAGCAGCTTTCTTGGCTATTTATATCTAGAGAATTCCAATTTATATTTGTATTGAAGTCCCCAGTTAGTATAATTCTTTCCGATTTCTCTTCCATTTTATGTAGCAATGATCTTATACTCTGAATTGTACTCTCTGCCAGGTCCTCATATTCGTCTCTTTCCCATGTGTTTGATCTGGGTGGCATGTACAAATTGGCTACAATTACTTTCCCTTCAGATGTGTCGATCTCTACTGCAATCAGTTCTACTTGTGATGGTATATCTAGTTTTATTTCCTTGACTTTTAGATTTTTCTTAGTTAATATTATAATTCCTCCTCCTTTTTTTAAATATCTGTCTCTTCTCCATATATTGTATTCCTCTAAGTTTAGTATGTCACTGGATATCCTTGGTGTTAATTCTGTTTCAGTTAGGCATTTTATTTCTTGTTCATTTTCTCTGACATAATCATTCATCTCTTGTAATTTAGATACCATTCCATCCACATTTGAGTACATCAACTTTACCATCTTGTTTATATACTTGTCATGACATGGTTCTACTACCTTCCTCCTTTTTCTTCCATCCTGTTTGTGTACCACTTTCGTACCTGCAATCCTATTACTTTGTAAAAAAAAAATTTCTTCTCCTCTTCTGATCTTCCCTCATTTTTTGTTTTTGCTTCCTCCCTTGTCTCTTTCAGTAATTCCAGTTCCTCTTGTGTTAGGCATCTTTTTATCCATACATTTTTGAACTCCTCTTTTTCCATAAGATTCTTTGCATTTTTTAGTATCTCTTCCACAGTGTTTACACTCTGGAAAGTCACCTTTAGAGGTCTTGTCTTGCTTTTCTCGTATTTCCCTAACCTTTTGTGTTCCTCTATGTCTTTACTACAGATATCCTTTGATACTTCTTTCAGTAAGTTCATTACATTTGTCATCTCCTTTTTGTCTCTTGTGATCTTGTTTTTAACTTCTTCCTCTTCTATACCAGTGATTACTATTGATTTGTTTATCTCTACTGAATCTCTGACTAACTTTGGAATGTATTGGATTATTCTTTTCACCTCCTTTTTGATGATTTTTTCCTCCACTCTTGTGTGTGTGTGTGTGTGTGTGTGTGTGTGTGTGTGTGTGCATGTGTGTGTGTGTGTGTGTGTGTGTGTGTGTGTGTGTGTGTGTGTGTGTGTGTGTGTTCTTACCTAATTGTATCTTTACAGGAATGAGTCAAGCTCGTACTGTCCTGTGTCTTAAACCATATTTATCGTACATATCCTTAAATTTGTGAATTGTTTTGGCACACACTATTTCATTCGGTAGTGCATTCCATTGATCAGTTGCTCTGTTTGGGAAACTGAATTTCCTTACGTCTTTATCACCTCTCTTCTTATGCAATTTTTTGCAGTGTTCTCTTGCTGATGCTTCTCCATATGTTAAGTAATCATTTATGTCTATTTTCTCCTTTCCTGATATGCATTTATATAGCATTATCATGTCACCTCTTTTCCTTCTCTCCTGTAGTGTTGGTAGATTCAGTTGATTTAGTCTTTCTTCGTAGCTTAGGTCCCTTAAGCTTGGTATCCATCTTGTAGCGGCCCTTTGAACTTTTTCAATCTTGTCTATGTGTTTTTTGAGACGAGGACTCCAGACTACTGATGCATATTCCAGGGTTGGTCTAATGAATGATGTTATTATCCTTCTTAGCATGTCTTCATTTATGTATGTGAATACTATTCTCATATTTGCAAGCACTGTATACATGTTCCGTACCTTCTTGCTGATGCGGTCAGCCGGAGATAGTCTGTTATTGATAATCACACCTAGGTCTTTCTCTCTTTCTGATGTGTATAGGGTTTTATTTCCTAACTTATAATCCCAATCAGGTCTTTTTCCACTTTTACCAAACTTGATTACATGACACTCGTCGAAATTAAATTCCATTTGCCAAGTACTACTCCATTCATGAAGTTTATTTAATTCTTCTTGTAGCTCTTTACAAGAGTTTGTGTTAGTAATTCTCCTTTGTATTTTTGCAACATCTGCAAATATATTCAGATAGCTCTTATTTCCAGTGTTACTGTTTATATCATTTATATACACTAAAAACATGATTGGTGCCAGCACTGAACCCTGTGGTACTCCACTAGTCACTTCTTTCCATGATGAGTAGTTTCCTCTTAGTACTGTCCTCATTTCTCTTTTTATGAGAAAGTCTTGCATCCAACAAAACAGTTTGCCTCGAATTCCTCCTTCATGGTACAGTTTCCATAAAAGTCTTTGGTGTGGTACTGTGTCAAAAGCTTTCTTGAAATCTAAATAGATACTGTCCACCCATCCTTCCCTTTCCTGTATTGTGTTTGTTACTCTGTCATAGTAGCTCAACAAATTAGTAACACATGATTTTCCTTTTCTGAAACCAAACTGTCTTTCTGTTATCATACTGTGTTCTTCTAGATGATTTACCCAAGCTTTTCTTATAAGTTTTTCTAATACCTTGCTTACAACACTGGTCAGTGATACTGGTCGGTAGTTGAGTGGATTTTGTCTATTTCCTTTCTTGAATAAGGGGACAATATTTGCTTTTTCCAAATATCAGGTAGTTTACCTTGACTCAAGGATTTCTTGAAAATTAAAAATAATGGTTTACATAACTCCTTTGCACATTCTCTTAATACCCAACATGAAATATCATCAGGACCACTTGCTTTTCCTCTGTCTAATCTACATAACTCCTCCTGTATTACTTTTTCTGCTGTTTGTATATCTGGTAGTATGTGTGGACATGCGTGTTCCACATAGTCCCTCTCAAAATTTTTTTCTTCTGTAAAAACTAATTGGAAATTCTTATTTAGTGCTTCACAAATATCTTTCTCTTGTGTATAAGTGATTCCCTCATCCGTAATGGATTGTATTATAACTTTTACTTAGTTTTGCTTTTGATATAGCTGTAAAACAGCTTTGGTTGATCACTACTTTTATTTATTATATCCTCCTCAAACTGTTTTTGGGCTTCCCTCCTTATTCTTGTATAGTCGTTTCTTGCCTGTTTGTAATTATTATACGCTCTTTCACTATTGTGTCTTCTGTATCTATTCCACAACAAATCTCTTCTTTCTTTCTTTTGATTTTTTACATTCTGTATTGAACCATTTCTGTATTTTCTTAGCTGCTTCTTTGTGCTGTGAGATGTACTTCTGGACTCCTATTTCATAAAATTCACAAAAATTTTTATATACAGCATTTAAATCTTGTCCTCTAAGCTCATTTTCCCAATCAACTTCTAAGAAATACTTCTTTAGGTCTTGATAATTTCCCTTTTTATAGTTTAGGCTCTTTTTGTAACTATCATTGCTGTTTACTATGTCATATGGTATCCTGAAGTTATAATTTAGTACTGCATGATCGCTTTTGCCGAGTGGAGGGTGATATATTATACTGGCAATATCATTTTCTTGCCTTGAAAATATTAGATCTAGCACTGAAGTTACATCAAGTCCTCTTTTTCTGGTGGTTTCCCTCACATGTTGCGTTAAGAAAAACTCTTGTACGAGATCCAGGAGCTTCTGGTCCCAGCAGCTTTCTTGGCTATTTATATCTAGAGAATTCCAATTTATATTTGTATTGAAGTCCCCAGTTAGTATAATTCTTTCCGATTTCTCTTCCATTTTATGTAGCAATGATCTTATACTCTGAATTGTACTCTCTGCCAGGTCCTCATATTCGTCTCTTTCCCATGTGTTTGATCTGGGTGGCATGTACAAATTGGCTACAATTACTTTCCCTTCAGATGTGTCGATCTCTACTGCAATCAGTTCTACTTGTGATGGTATATCTAGTTTTATTTCCTTGACTTTTAGATTTTTCTTAGTTAATATTATAATTCCTCCTCCTTTTTTTAAATATCTGTCTCTTCCCCATATATTGTATTCCTCTAAGTTTAGTATGTCATTGGATATCCTTGGTGTTAATTCTGTTTCAGTTAGGCATTTTATTTCTTGTTCATTTTCTCTGACATAATCATTCATCTCTAGTAATTTAGATACCATTCCATCCACATTTGAGTACATCAACTTTACCATCTTGTTTATATACTTGTCATGACATGGTTCTACTACCTTCCTCCTTTTTCTTCCATCCTGTTTGTGTACCACTTTCGTACCTGCAATCCTATTACTTCGTAAAAAAAAAAAATTCTTCTCCTCTTCTGATCTTCCCTCATTTTTTGTTTTTGCTTCCTACCTTGTCTCTTTCAGTAATTCCAGTTCCTCTTGTGTTAGGCATCTTTTTATCCATACATTTTTGAACTCCTCTTTTTCCATAAGATTCTTTGCATTTTTTAGTATCTCTTCCACAGTGTTTACACTCTGGAAAGTCACCTTTAGAGGTCTTGTCTTGCTTTTCTCGTATTTCCCTAACCTTTTGTGTTCCTCTATGTCTTTACTACAGATATCCTTTGATACTTCTTTCAGTAAGTTCATTACATTTGTCATCTCCTTTTTGTCTCTTGTGATCTTGTTTTTAACTTCTTCCTCTTCTATACCAGTGATTACTATTGATTTGTTTATCTCTACTGAATCTCTGACTAACTTTGGATTGTATTGGATTATTCTTTTCACCTCCTTTTTGATGCTTTTTTCCTCCACTCTTGTGTGTGTGTGTGTGTGTGTGTGTGTGTGCATGTGTGTGTGTGTGTGTGTGTGTGTGCATGTGTGTGTGTGTGTGTGTGTGTGTGTGTGTGTGTGTTCTTACCTAATTGTATCTTTACAGGAATGAGTCAAGCTCGTACTGTCCTGTGTCTTAAACCATATTTATCGTACATATCCTTGAATTTGTGAATTGTTTTGGCACACACTATTTCATTCGGTAGTGCATTCCATTGATCAGTTGCTCTGTTTGGGAAACTGAATTTCCTTACGTCTTTATCACCTCTCTTCTTATGCAATTTTTTGCAGTGTTCTCTTGCTGATGCGTCTCCATATGTTAAGTAATCATTTATGTCTATTTTCTCCTTTCCTGATATGCATTTATATAGCATTATCATGTCACCTCTTTTCCTTCTCTCCTGTAGTGTTGGTAGATTCAGTTTATTTAGTCTTTCTTCGTAGCTTAGGTCCCTTAAGCTTGGTATCCATCTTGTAGCGGCCCTTTGAACTTTTTCAATCTTGTCTATGTGTTTTTTGAGATGAGGACTCCAGACTACTGATGCATATTCCAGGGTTGGTCTAATGAATGATGTTATTATCCTTCTTAGCATGGCTTCATTTATGTATGTGAATACTATTCTCATATTTGCAAGCACTGTATACATGTTCCGTACCTTCTCGCTGATGTGGTCAGCCGAAGATAGTCTGTTATTGATAATCACACCGAGGTCTTTCTCTCTTTCTGATGTGTATAGGGTTTTATTTCGTAACTTATAATCCCAATCAGGTCTTTTTTCACTTTTACCAAACTTGATTACATGACACTTGTCCAAATTAAATTCCATTTGCCATGTACTACTCCATTCATGAAGTTTATTTAATTCTTCTTGTAGCTCTTTACAAGAGTCTGTGTTAGTAATTCTCCTTTGTATTTTTGCAACATCTGCAAATATATTCAGATAGCTCTTATTTCCAGTGTTACTGTTTATATCATTTATATACACTAAAAACATGATTGGTGCCAGCACTGAACCCTGTGGTACTCCACTAGTCACTTCTTTCCATGATGAGTAGTTTCCTCTTAGTACTGTCCTCATTTCTCTTTTTATGAGAAAGTCTTGCATCCAACAAAACAGTTTGCCTCGAATTCCTCCTTGATGGTACAGTTTCCATAAAAGTCTTTGGTGTGGTACTGTGTCAAAAGCTTTCTTGAAATCTAAATAGATACTGTCCACCTATCCTTCCCTTTCCTGTATTGTGTTTGTTACTCTGTCATAGTAGCTCAACAGATTAGTAACACTTGATTTTCCTTTTCTGAAACCAAACTGTCTTTCTGTTATCATACTGTGTTCTTCTAGATGATTTACCCAAGCTTTTCTTATAAGTTTTTCTAATACCTTGCTTACAACACTGCTCAGTGTTGTAAGCAAGGTGATACTGGTCAGTAGTTGAGTGGATTTTGTCTATTTCCTTTCTTGAATAAAGGGACAATATTTGCTTTTTTCCAAATATCACATAGTTTACCTTGACTCAAGGATTTCTTGAAAATTAAAAATAATGATTTACATAACTCTTTTGCACATTCTCGTAATACCCAACATGAAATTTCATCAGGACCACTTGCTTTTCCTCTGTCTAATCTACATAACTCCTCCTGTATTACTTTTTCTGCTGTTTGTATATCTGGTAGTATGTGTGGACATGCGTGTTCCACATAGTCCCTCTCAAAATTTTTTTCTTCTGTAAAAACTAATTGGAAATTCTTATTTAGTGCTTCACAAATATCTTTCTCTCGTGTATAAGTGATTCCCTCATCCGTAATGGATTGTATTATAACTTTTACTTTAGTTTTGCTTTTGATATAGCTGTAAAACAGCTTTGGTTGATCACTACTTTTATTTATTATATCCTCCTCAAACTGTTTTTGGGCTTCCCTCCTTATTCTTGTATAGTCGTTTCTTGCCTGTTTGTAATTATTATACGCTCTTTCACTATTGTGTCTTCTGTATCTATTCCACAACAAATCTCTTCTTTCTTTCTTTTGATTTTTTACATTCTGTATTGAACCATTTCTGTATTTTCTTAGCTGCTTCTTTGTGCTGTGAGATGTACTTCTGGACTCCTATTTCATAAAATTCACAAAAATTTTTATATACAGCATTTAAATCTTGTCCTCTAAGCTCATTTTCCCAATCAACTTCTAAGAAATACTTCTTTAGGTCTTGATAATTTCCCTTTTTATAGTTTAGGCTCTTTTTGTAACTATCATTGCTGTTTACTATGTCATATGGTATCCGGAAGTTATAATTTAGTACTGCATGATCGCTTTTGCCGAGTGGAGGGTGATATATTAAACTGGCAATATCATTTTCTTGCCTTGAAAATATTAGATCTAGCACTGAAGGTACATCAAGTCCTCTTTTTCTGGTGGTTTCCCTCACATGTTGCGTTAAGAAAAACTCTTGTACGAGATCCAGGAGCTTCTGGTCCCAGCAGCTTTCTTGGCTATTTATATCTAGAGAATTCCAATTTATATTTGTATTGAAGTCCCCAGTTAGTATAATTCTTTCCGATTTCTCTTCCATTTTATGTAGCAATGATCTTATACTCTGAATTGTACTCTCTGCCAGATCCTCATATTCGTCTCTTTCCCATGTGTTTGATCTGGGTGGCATGTACAAATTGGCTACAATTACTTTCCCTTCAGATGTGTCGATCTCTACTGCAATCAGTTCTACTTGTGATGGTATATCTAGTTTTATTTCCTTGACTTTTAGATTTTTCTTAGTTAATATTATAATTCCTCCTCCTTTTTTTAAATATCTGTCTCTTCCCCATATATTGTATTCCTCTAAGTTTAGTATGTCATTGGATATCCTTGGTGTTAATTCTGTTTCAGTTAGGCATTTTATTTCTTGTTCATTTTCTCTGACATAATCATTCATCTCTTGTAATTTAGATACCATTCCATCCACATTTGAGTACATCAACTTTACCATCTTGTTTATATACTTGTCATGACATGGTTTTACTACCTTCCTCCTTTTTCTTCCATCCTGTTTGTGTACCACTTTCGTACCTGCAATCCTATTACTTCGTAAAAAAAAAAATTTCTTCTCCTCTTCTGATCTTCCCTCATTTTTTGTTTTTGCTTCCTCCCTTGTCTCTTTCAGTAATTCCAGTTCCTCTTGTGTTAGGCATCTTTTTATCCATACATTTTTGAACTCCTCTTTTTCCATAAGATTCTTTGCATTTTTTAGTATCTCTTCCACAGTGTTTACACTCTCGAAAGTCACCTTTAGAGGTCTTGTCTTGCTTTTCTCGTATTTCCCTAACCTTTTGTGTTCCTCTATGTCTTTACTACAGATATCCTTTGATACTTCTTTCAGTAAATTCATTACATTTGTCATCTCCTTTTTGTCTCTTGTGATCTTGTTTTTAACTTCTTCCTCTTCTATACCAGTGATTACTATTGATTTGTTTATCTCTACTGAATCTCTGACTAACTTTGGATTGTATTGGATTATTCTTTTCACCTCCTTTTTGATGCTTTTTTCCTCCACTCTTGTGTGTGTGTGTGTGTGTGTGTGTGTGTGTGCATGTGTGTGTGTGTGTGTGTGTGTGTGTGTGTGTGTGTGTGTGTTCTTACCTAATTGTTCTTACCTAATTGTATCTTTACAGGAATGAGTCAAGCTCGTACTGTCCTGTGTCTTAAACCATATTTATCATACATATCCTTAAATTTGTGAATTGTTTTGGCACACACTATTTCATTCGGTAGTGCATTCCATTGATCAGTTGCTCTGTTTGGGAAACTGAATTTCCTTACGTCTTTATCACCTCTCTTCTTATGCAATTTTTTGCAGTGTTCTCTTGCTGATGCTTCTCCATATGTTAAGTAATCATTTATGTCTATTTTCTCCTTTCCTGATATGCATTTATATAGCATTATCATGTCACCTCTTTTCCTTCTCTCCTGTAGTGTTGGTAGATTCAGTTTATTTAGTGTTTCCTCGTAGCTTAGGTCCCTTAAGCTTGGTATCCATCTTGTAGCGGCCCTTTGAACTTTTTCAATCTTGTCTATGTGTTTTTTGAGACGAGGACTCCAGACTACTGATGCATATTCCAGGGTTGGTCTAATGAATGATGTTATTATCCTTCTTAGCATGTCTTCATTTATGTATGTGAATACCATTCTCATATTTGCAAGCACTGTATACATGTTCCGTACCTTCTCGTTGATGTGGTCAGCCGGAGATAGTCTGTTATTGATAATCACACCTAGGTCTTTCTCTCTTTCTGATGTGTATAGGGTTTTATTTCGTAACTTATAGTCCCAATCAGGTCTTTTTTCACTTTTACCAAACTTGATTACATGACACTTGTCGAAATTAAATTCCATTTGCCATGTACTACTCCATTCATGAAGTTTATTTAATTCTTCTTGTAGCTCTTTACAAGAGTCTGTGTTAGTAATTCTCCTTTGTATTTTTGCAACATCTGCAAATATATTCAGATAGCTCTTATTTCCAGTGTTACTGTTTATATCATTTATATATACTAAAAACATGATTGGTGCCAGCACTGAACCCTGTGGTACTCCACTAGTCACTTCTTTCCATGATGAGTAGTTTCCTCTTAGTACTGTCCTCATTTCTCTTTTTATGAGAAAGTCTTGCATCCAACAAAACAGTTTGCCTCGAATTCCTCCTTGATGGTACAGTTTCCATAAAAGTCTTTGGTGTGGTACTGTGTCAAAAGCTTTCTTGAAATCTAAATAGATACTGTCCACCCATCCTTCCCTTTCCTGTATTGTGTTTGTTACTCTGTCATAGTAGCTCAACAGATTAGTAACACATGATTTTCCTTTTCTGAAACCAAACTGTCTTTCTGTTATCATACTGTGTTCTTCTAGATGATTTACCCAAGCTTTTTTTATAAGTTTTTCTAATACCTTGCTTACAACACTGGTCAGTGATATTGGTCAGTAGTTGAGTGGATTTTGTCTATTTCCTTTCTTGAATAAAGGGACAATATTTGCTTTTTTCCAAATATCACATAGTTTACCTTGACTCAAGGATTTCTTGAAAATTAAAAATAATGATTTACATAACTCCTTTGCACATTCTCGTAATACCCAACATGAAATTTCATCAGGACCACTTGCTTTTCCTCTGTCTAATCTACTTAACTCCTCCTGTATTACTTCTTCTGCTATTTGTATATGTGGTAGTATGTGTGGACATGCGTGTTCCACATAGTCCCTCTCAAAATTTTTTTCTTCTGTAAAAACTAATTGGAAATTCTTATTTAGTGCTTCACAAATATCTTTCTCTTGTGTATAAGTGATTCCCTCGTCCGTAATGGATTGTATTATAACTTTTACTTTAGTTTTGCTTCTGATATAGTTGTAAAACAGCTTTGGTTGATCACTACTTTTATTTATTATATCCTCCTCAAACTGTTTTTGGGCTTCCCTGCTTATTCTTGTATAGTCGTTTCTTGCCTGTTTGTAATTATTATACGCCCTTTCACTATTGTGTCTTCTGTATCTATTCCACAACAAATCCCTTCTTTCTTTTGATTTTTTACATTCTGTATTGAACCATTTCTGTATTTTCTTATCTGCTTCTTTGTGCTGTGGGATGTACTTCTGGACTCCTATTTCATAAAATTCACAAAAATTTTATATACAGCATTTAAATCCTGTCCTCTAAGCTCATTTTCCCAATCAACTTCTAAGAAATACTTCTTTAGGTCTTGATAATTTCCCTTTTTATAGTTCAGGCCCTTTTTGTAACTATCATTGCTGTTTACTATGTCATATGGTATCCTGAAGTTATAATTTAGTACTGCATGATCGCTTTTGCCAAGTGGAGGGTGATATATTAAACTGTCAATATCATTTTCTTGCCTTGTAAATATTAGATCTAGCACTGAAGGTACATCAAGTCCTCTTTTTCTGGTGGTTTCCCTCACATGTTGCGTTAAGAAAAACTCTTGTACGAGATCCAGGATCTTTTGGTCCCAACAGCTTTCTTGGCTATTTATATCTAGAGAATTCCAATTTATATTTGTACTGAAGTCCCCAGTTAGTATAATTCTTTCCGATTTCTCTTCCATTTTATGTAGCAATGATCTTACACTCTGAATTGTACTCTCTACCAGGTCCTCATATTCGTCTCTTTCCCATGTGTTTGATTGGGTGGCATGTACAAATTGGCTACAATTACTTTACCTTCAGATGTGTCGATCTCTACTGCAATCAGTTCTACTTGTGATGGTATATCTAGGTTTATTTCCTTGACTTTTAGATTTTTCTTAGTTAATATTATAATTCCTCCTCCTTTTTTTAAATTTCTGTCTCTTCTCCATATATTGTATTCCTCTAAGATTAGTATGTCATTGGATATCCTTGGTGTTAATTTTGTCTCAGTTAGGCATATTATTTGTGGTTCATTTTCTCTGACATAATCATTCATCTCTAGTAATTTAGATACCATTCCATCCACATTTGAGTACATCAACTTTATCATCTTGTTTATATACTTGTCATGACATGGTTCTACTACCTTCCTCCTTTTTCTTCCATCCTGTGTGTGTACCACTTTCGTACCTGCAATCCTATTACTTTGTAAAAAAATTTCTTCTTCTCCTCTTCTGATCTTCCCTCATTTTTTGTTTTTGCTTCCTCCCTTTTCTCTTTTAGTAATTCCAGTTCCTCTTGTGTTAGGCATCTTTTTATCCATAGATTTTTGAACTCCTCTTTTTCCTTAAGATTCTTTGCATTTTTTAGTATCTCTTCCACAGTGTTTACACTCTGGAAAGTCACCTTTAGAGGTCTTGTCTTAGTTTTCTCGTATTTCCCTAACCTTTTGTGTTCCTCTATGTCTTTACTACAGATTTCCTCTGATACTTCTTTCAGTAAGTTCATTACATTTGTCATCTCCTTTTTGTCTCTTGTGATCTTGTTTTTAACTTCTTCCTCTTCTATACCAGTGATTACTATTGATTTGTTTATCTCTACTGGATCTCTGACTAACTTTGGATTGTTTTGGATTATTCTTTGCACCTCCTTTTTAATGCTTTTTTCCTCCACCCTTCTTTCTAAGTCTTTCTTTACTTTCACCATTTCAGCATACGTGGTTTCTACATCATTTTTGTAGCTTTGCACAGCTTCATTCACCTGTGTTATCTTCTCCTCAATATCACTGCTCTGGTCCATAAGACTGCTTGCTTGTCTAATTGTCTCTGTGTCATTTTTGAACTCTTCCATAACACTCTCGTGATTGACTACTGTACTTGCCATTTCACTCATTTTCTTCCTAAGTGTACTCAATTCCACTGTTAGTTCACTGATGGTTGTGTCTTTCTTATTGGCCTCCCTTCCCAGTTTTTCTATTTCTTCCTTTTGCAAGTGCATCTGCTTCTTTATTTCATCAATTTCATTTTTGAAAGCCATTTCTAGTTTGTTTACACGTTCAACCAGTCTATTGTGGGTCTCTACTTCAACCAGTTCTTGGCAGAAATCATCATTTTGCTTTTTACCTTTATCCCTTTTCTTTTCTAAATTTGTTTTGCAATACTTAAAGTGCAAAGCATGTACTTATAATCTCCGTGTTGTTGTAGTCTAAACAAACCTCAGAGATGACTCAGCGTATTCTTTCGTCTTGGTTCTATTTCCTGTTTTTACAAGTCTTGTTTAAACTTATTATTTTTTTCCTTTTAATAATGAACAATAATTTAGTCTAACTGGTACTGAGCTTGACTCATACAAAGATACTATTTAGGTAATGCCACTCGCCGAGATGATTTGGTACGGAGCGCCGGTGTCACACGTCCGCCTAGATTGAATCCCTCTGTGTGTGTGTGTGTGTGTGTGTGTGTGTGTGTGTGTGTGTGTATTTACCTATTTGTAGTATACAGGAATTGAGAAATGCTCGTGTTGTCCTCTCTCCATATCCACATTTATCTAGTCTACTTTTACACACATGAATGTTTTTCGCCTCCACCACCTCTTGATCTAGTCGTTCCAAACATTTATGTACACTATTTACCTAATATACCTAATTGTGATATACACGAAATGTGCTATGCTCGTGTGTTCCTGTTGCTGTTTCTCAGTAAGTCAAATTTAGCTTTAAACTCATTTAAGTTTTTAGACTGGACGATCTCTTTGTCCAGGCTATTCCACATGTCTATACATCTATAAGGAAAACTATATTTCTTGATATCCTTCAAGCAGCTTGACTTCTTCAATTTCATTCCGTGTCCTCTTGTTGCTTTCTTATCCCATACAAACAGATCTTCTCAGTCAGTTTTATCTACTCCTATCATGGTCCTGAACACTGCAATCATGTCTCCCCTCTTTTTCCTTTCCTCTAAGGAAGGCAAATCCAGCTTTTCCAGCCTCTCTCTGTATGACAGATCTGCCTGAATTGGGACCATCTTGGTTGCTGTTCTTTGTATTCTGTCAATCTTGTTTATATCTTTCTTTTTGTGTGGGGACCACACTACCACTGCATATTCTAACCTGGGGCGGATCATGGCCACTATCAACTTTTTCATCATCTCCTCATCCATATAATGAAATGCTACTCTTATGTTACTCAAGAGTTTGTATGTCTCTCTAACTATCTTGTTAATATGTTTTTCAGGTGACAAACTATCTTCGACCAGCACTTCCAAATCATTCTCTTCTCTCATATTTGTGATTAATTCATTACCCATCAAATAATTCAGTGATGACCTCCTGGTACTTTTACCCATTTCCAATATTTTACATTTCTTTACATTAAATTTAATTTCCCACTAAGGGGGTGTATGTAGATGAGGTAAAGGGAGGGAGAGGGAGGGGTAGACCAAGGATGAGGTGGAGGGATGGAGTTGAGAGGTATATGAGGGAGGGGGGGTGAGTTGGGGGGGTGAGTTGGGGGGGGTGAGTTGGGGGGGGGTGAGTTGGGGGCGGTGAGTTGGGGGAGGGTAGTCAAATGGTGGATGACAGAGCGACTTAGAGGCATTTTGTCTGTGGCCACCCTTCGCGGGATTCGGGCGTCGGGCTATAGATAGATAGATCATTTCCCACATCGGACTCCAATCATGTATCCTATCCAGATCCTCCTGCAGCATTTTACAATCCTCCTCAACCTCTACCTTCCTCAAGAAGGTAGAGGTTGAGGAGGATTGTAAAATGCTGTGGGATGATCTGTGTCTGTGTGTTTGTGTGTGTGTTTTACAAGCACAGGCCTATCAGGAAAGTGTGTGTGTGTGTGTGTGTTTGTGTGTGTGTGTGTGTGTTCTTACCTAAATAATTGTTCTTACCTAATTGTATCTTTACATTAATAAGTCAAGCTCGTACTGTTCCGTATCTTAAACCATATTTATCATACATATCCTTAAATTTGTGAATTGTTTTGGCACACACTATTTCATTCGATAGTGCATTCCACTGATCAATTGCTCTGTTTGGGAAACTGAATTTCCTTACGTCTTTATCACCTCTCTTCTTATGCAGTTTTTTGCAGTGTCCTCTTGCTGATGCTTCTCCATATGTTAAGTAATCATTTATGTCTATTTTCTCCTTTCCTGATATGCACTTATATAGCATTATCATGTCACCTCTTTTCCTTCTCTCCTGTAAAGTTGGTAGATTCAGTTTATTTAGTCTTTATTCGTAGCTTAGGTCCCTTAAGCTTGGTATCCATCTTGTAGCGGCCCTTTGAACTTTTTCAATCTTGTCTATATGCTTTTTGAGATGAGGACTCCAAACTACTGATGCAAATTCCAGGGTTGGTGTGATGAATGATGTTATTATCCTTCTTAGCATGTCTTCATTTATGTATGTGAATGCTATTCTCATATTTACAAGCAGTGTATACATGTTCCATACCTTCTCGCTGATGTGGTCAGCCAGAGATAGTCTGTTACTGATAATCACACCTAGGTCTTTCTCTCTTTCTGATGTGTATAGGGTTTTATTTCCTAACTTATAATCCCAATCAGGTCTTTTTCCACTTTTACCAAACTTGATTACATGACACTTGTCCACATTGAATTCCATTTGCCATGTACTACTCCATTCATGAAGTTTATTTAATTCTTCTTGTAGCTCTTTACAAGAGTCTGTGCTAGTAATTCTCCTTTGTATTTTTGCATCATCTGCAAACATATTCAGATAGCTCTCATTTCCAGTGTTACTGTTTATATCATTTATATACACTAAAAACATGATTGGTGCCAGCACTGAACCCTGTGGTACTCCACTAGTCACTTCTTTCCATGATGAGTAGTTTCCTCTTAGTACTGTCCTCATTTCTCTTTTTATGAGAAAGTCTTGCATCCAACAAAACAGTTTCCCTCGAATTCCTCCTTGATGGTGCAGTTTCCATAAAAGTCTTTGGTGTGGTACTGTGTCAAAAGCTTTCTTGAAATCTAAGTAGATACTGTCCACCCATCCTTCCCTTTCCTGTATTGTGTTTGTTACTCTGTCATAGTAGCTCAACAGATTAGTAACACATGATTTTCCTTTTCTGAAACCAAACTGTCTTTCTGTTATTATACTGTGTTCTTCTAGATGATTTACCCAAGCTTTTCTTACAAGTTTTTCTAATACCTTGCTTACAACACTGGTCAGTGATACTGGTCGGCAGTTGAGAGGATTTTGTCTATTTCCTTTCTTGAATAAGGGGACAATAATTGCTTTTTTCCAAATATCAGGTAGTTTACCTTGACTCAAGGATTTCTTGAAAATTAAAAATAATGGTTTACTTAACTCCTTTCCACATTCTCGTAATACCCAACATGAAATTTCATCAGGACCACTTGCTTTTCCTCTGTCTAATCTACTTAACTCCTCCTGTATTACTTTTTCTGCTATTTGTATATCTGGTAGTATGTGTGGACATGTGTGTTCCACATAGTCCCTCTCAAAATTTTTTTCTTCTGTAAAAACTGATTGGAAATTCTTATTTAGTGCTTCACAAATATCTTTCTCTTGTGTATAAGTGATTCCCTCGTCCGTAATGGATTGTATTATAACTTTTACTTTGGTTTTGCTTCTGATATAGCTGTAAAATAGCTTTGGTTGATCACTACTTTTATTTATTATATCCTCCTCAAACTGTTTTTGGGCTTCCCTCCTTATTCTTGTATAATACTTTCTTGCCTCTTCGTAATTATTATACGCTCTTTCACTATTGTGTCTTCTGTATTGATTCCACAACAAATCTCTTCTTTCTTTTCATTTTTTACATTCTGTATTGAACAATTTCTGTATTTTCTTATCTACTTCTTTGTGCTGTGGGATGTACTTCTGGACTCCTATTTCATAAAATTCACAGAATTTTTTATATACAGCATCTAAATCTTGTCCTCTAAGCTCATTTTCCCAATCAACTTCTAAGAAATACTTCTTTAGGTCTTGATAATTTCCCTTTTTATAGTTTAGGCTCTTTTTGTAACTGTCATTGCTGTTTACTATGTCATATGTTATCTTGAAGTTATAATTTAGTACTCCATGATCGCTTTTGCCGAGTGGAGGGTGATATATTAAACTGTCAATATCATTTTCTTGCCTAGTAAATATTAGATCTAGCACTGAAGGTACATCAAGTCCTCTTTTTCTGGTGTGTGTGTGTGTGTGTGTGTATGTGTGTTCTTACCTAATTGTATCTTTACAGGAATGTGTCAAGCTCGGACTGTTCCGTGTCTTAAACCATATTTATCGTACATATCCTTAAATTTGTGAATTGTCTTGGCATGCACTATTTCATTCGGTAGTGCATTCCACTGATCAATTGCTCTGTTTGGAAAACTGAATTTCCTCACGTCTTTATCACCTCTCTTCTTAGGCAGTTTTTTGCAGTGTTCTCTTGCTGATGCTTCCCCATATGTTAAGAAATCATTTATGTCTACTTTCTCCTTCCCTGATATGCATTTATATAGCATTATCATGTCACCTCTTTTCCTTCTCTCCTGTAGTGTTGGTAGATTCAGTTCATTTAGTCTTTTTTCATAGCTTAGATCCCTTAACCCCTACACCGCGGGCTTGTTTACCAATGACTTGCGTGTGCCGCGGGGTTATTTGGGCTCTGACAGACTCTCAAAAAATATTTGCCAAAAATCAGTTATTAGTCCTAGAATAATAAAATTACATATGCTTATGGCACATACCTTCAGCTTTCTCCTGGAATGATTGTTGAGCCTTCGTCGGTTACCGTAGGACTTGTGGAGACCTCTGAAGTAGGGTAACGAAGTCTCCACTTTACACTTCCCGACAACCCGTAATATGATTACCACAGCCAGATACAAACACTATAAACACTATTCTACAATTTTCAAGTAGTTTGGGATCCATACTCAAAAAAAAAACACTGTGAAAGCAATGGAAATTACGAGCGCGTCTGATCGTCGCACTGGCACTAGTTCGCTCATGGTAGTCTGTCATTTATTATTCATAAAACCCCTCACACTTTATATTTCTATTACTATATAACGCTTATATATATCTACAGTCTTTATCCATAAGTTTCCTTCAGTAGTATTAGTTTATTGTCACTGTAGGGATTCAATTTCTTTCAGTAAAATACGTAGCATTCACTTTCTCGTCCTGTATACTGGCACTGAGAGTGAATGTCACTTTCATCTTCACTCTCATAACTCATAGCATTCAGACATGCTAGAGTGAAACTTTCACTTTCATTACTCCTAGGGTATATACTCGTATTCTTATAATACTACTCATTTACATTTCTATTTACGTTCTCTATTTTATTTACGTTATTTACATTTCTATTTTATTTACACTGTGTTGTGCACTGTCACTTGAAATAACTTATAAAACTATTTTCCATTGTTCACGTATATTTACATTCATTACTTTCACTTGCTGTTTACACATTATTTACACATTATTTACAATTCCACTTGCACTGTTTTACTCAATAGAAAGATCGTAGTCACTCTTTTATCAATTGTCAGCCCTTTACCTCTTTCCACACGAGGTTTAGTAGGGGGTAAAGGTCACAGGGCCCTTGCATGGGGGTGAAAAAAGGCCCTGAAGTCAGCAAGAGGATGAGCCGTACCTCCTCTTCGGAATCTGAGAGAGAACTGCTAGGAGGGCCGGCCCGGGTTGAGAGGCCTACTTGAGGGTTATTCAGCACTACCAACGTAGCTCTTGAAACAGCTAAGCCTAGCACTGATATGATTGGCAGGAAATCTAGACAATACATTATAAATTTGGTAGTTCCAAGTGAATGTAAATATCATTTAGGCTTCTCCCTTCCCTTCTTACATGTATATTTATTACGAAAATAGATTAGAGGCCTACTTAGGAGATATATAATCAGAGCTACCAATGTTAAATCTTGAAACAGCTTTGTGTAGCACTGATATGATTGGCAGGAAATGTAGACAATACATTATAAATTAGGTAGTTCCAGGTGAATGTAAATATCACTTAGGGTTCTCCCTTCTCTCCTTACATGTATATTTATTACGAAAATAGATTATACGGCATATTTCAAGGGGAAAAAAACAGCGAAAATTAGCGAACGAGTGCACATGAGGTGTTGTCAGGTGATAATTAGCCAATTCCAGGTGTATGGCACTCTCACTTACCTGATTTCTTTCTTGTATATATTATTTGGTATAAGAATACGACATAGGGCTTATATCAATGGATGAAATCAGTGAAAAATTCCAGGGAAGATTTACTTAGCGTAGCATGGCCGGGCAGGCGAGAGGATAGGGTAATGGAGTGGGGGTAGGGAGGGGAGTCAAGAACGGGGAGAAATGGCTAAATTGTCAACAATGGATGGGAGTACAGATGAGATTAGGAGTGCTGACTAGTGTTGGACATTGTCAGTACTGATAGATGATACAAGCCCCCACTTGAAAGCCCGGGTGAATTCAAAATAACACAGAATCACAAAAGCGACGCCCCGCGGTATGATCCCTTGCTCCCAAGCGTCACGAAAGTGACGCCCCGCGGTTAAGGGGTTAAGCCTGGTATCCATCTTGTAGCAGTCCTTTGAACTTTTTCAATCTTGTCTATGTGTTTTTTGAGATGAGGACTCCAAACTACTGATGCATATTCCAGGGTTGGTCTGATGAATGATGTTATTATCCTTCTCAGCATGTCTTCATTTATGTATGTGAATGCTATTCTCATATTTGCAAGCAGTGTTTACATGTTCCGTACCTTCTCACTGATGTGGTCAGCCGGAGATAGTCTGTGTGTGTGTGTGTGTGTGTTCTTACCTAATTGTATCTTTACAGGAATGAGTCAAGCTCGTATTGTCCCGTGTCTTAGACCATATTTATCGTACATATCCTTAAATTTGTGAATTGTTTTGGCACACACTATTTCATTCGGTAGTGCATTCCATTGATCAATTTCTCTGTTTGGGAAACTGAATTTCCTTACGTCTTTATCACCTCTCTTCTTATGCAGTTTTTTGCAGTGTCCTCTTGCTGATGCTTCTCCATATGTTAAGTAATCATTTATGTCTATTTTCTCCTTTCATGATATGCACTTATATAGCATTATCATGTCACCTCTTTTCCTTCTCTCCTGTAATGTTGGTAGATTCAGTTTATTTAGTCTTTCTTCGTAGCTTAGGTCCCTTAAGCTTGGTATCCATCTTGTAGCGGCCTTTTGAACTTTTTCAATCTTGTCTATATGCTTTTTGAGATGAGGACTCCAGACTATTGATGCATATTCCAGGGTTGGTCTAATGAATGATGTTATTATCCTTCTTAGCATGTCTTCATTTATGTATGTGAATGCTATTCTCATATTTGCAAGCCCTGTATACATGTTCCGTACCTTCTCGCTGATGTGGTCAGCCGGAGATAGTCTGTTATTGATAATCACACCTAGGTCTTTCTCTCTTTCTGATGTGTATAGGGTTTTATTTCCTAACTTATAATCCCAATCAGGTCTTTTTCCACTTTTACCAAACTTGATTACATGACACTTGTCCACATTGAATTCCATTTGCCATGTACTACTCCATTCATGAAGTTTATTTAATTCTTCTTGTAGCTCCCTACAAGAGTCTGTGCTAGTAATTCCCCTTTGTATTTTTGCATCATCTGCAAACATATTCATATAGCTCTCATTTCCAGTGTTACTGTTTATATCATTTATGTACACTAGAAACATGATTGGTGCCAGCACCGAACCCTGTGGTACTCCACTGGTCACTTCTTTCCATGATGAGTAGTTTCCTCTTAGTACTGTCCTCATTTCTCTTTTTATGAGAAAGTCATGCATCCAACAAAACAGTTTGCCTTGAATTCCTCCTTGATGGTACAGCTTCCATAAAAGTCTTTGGTGTGGTACTGTGTCAAAAGCTTTCTTGAAATCTAAATAGATACTGTCCACCCATCCTTCCCTTTCGTGTATTGTGTTTGTTACTCTGTCATAGTAGCTCAACAGATTAGTAACACATGATTTTCCTTTTCTGAAACCAAACTGTCTTTCTGTTATCATACTGTGTTCTTGTAGATGATTTACCCAAGCTTTTCTTATAAGTTTTTCTAATACCTTGCTTACAACACTGGTCAGTGATACTGGTCGGTAGTTGAGAGGATTTTGTCTATTTCCTTTCTTGAATAAGGGGACTATATTTGCTTTTTTCCAAATATCAGGTAGTTTCCCTTGACTCAAGGATTTCTTGAAAATTAAAAATAATGGTTTACTTAACTCCTTTGCACATTCTCGTAACACCCAACATGAAATTTCATCAGGACCACTTGCTTTTCCTCTGTCTAATCTACTTAACTCCTCCTTTATTACTTTTTCTGCTATTTGTATATCTGGTAGTATGTGTGGACATGCGTGTTCCACATAGTCCCTCTCAAAATTTTTTTCTTCTGTAAAAACTAATTGGAAATTCTTATTTAGTGCTTCACAAATATCTTTCTCTTGTGTATAAGTGATTCCCTCGTCCATGATGGATTGTATTATATCTTTTACTTTGGTTTTGCTTCTGATATAGCTGTAAAACAGCTTTGGTTGATCACTACTTTTATTTATTATATCCTCCTCAAACTGTTTTTGGGCTTCCCTCCTTATTCTTGTATAGTCATTTCTTGCCTGTTTGTAATTATTATACGTCCTTTCACTATTGTGTCTTCTGTATCTATTCCACAACAAATCTCTTCTTTCTTGTGATTTTTTACATTCTGTATTGAACCATTTCTGTATTTTCTTAATTGCTTCTTTATGCTGTGGGATGTACTTCTGGACTCCTATTTCATAAAATTCACAATATTTTTTATATACAGCATTTAAATCTTGTCCTCTAAGCTCATTTTCCCAATGAACTTCTATAGATAGATAGATAGAACTTCTAAGAAATACTTCATTAGGTCTTGATAATTTCCCTTTTTATAGTTTAGGCTCTTTTTGTAACTATCATTGCTGTTTACTATGTCATATGCTATCCTGAAGTTATAATTTAGTACTGCATGATCGCTTTTGCCGAGTGGAGGGTGATATATTAAACTTTCAATGTCATTTTTTTGCCTAGTAAATATTAGATCTAGCACTGAAGGTACATCAAGTCCTCTTTTTCTAGTGGTTTCCCTCACATGTTGCGTTAAGAAAAACTCTTGTACGAGATCCAGGAGCTTTTGGTCCCAACAGCTTTCTTGGCTATTTATATCTAGAGTATTCCAATTTATATTTGTATTGAAGTCCCCAGTTAGTATAATTCTTTCCAATTTCCCTTCCATTTTATGTAGCAAGGATCTTATACTCTGAATTGTACTCTCTGCCAGGTCCTCATATTCGTCTCTTTCCCATGTGTTTGATCTGAGTGGCATATACAAATTGGCTACAATTACTTTACCTTCAGATGTGTCGATCTCTACTGCAATCAGTTCTACTTGTGATGTATATCTAGGTTTATTTCCTTGACTTTTAGATTTTTCTTAGTTAATATTATAATTCCTCCTCCTTTTTTTAAATTTCTGTCTCTTCTCCATATATTGTATTCCTCTAAGATTAGTATGTCATTGGATATCCTTGGTGTTAATTTTGTCTCAGTTAGGCATATTATTTGTGGTTCATTTTCTCTGACATAATCATTCATCTCTAGTAATTTAGATACCATTCCATCCACATTTGAGTACATCAACTTTATCATCTTGTTTATATACTTGTCATGACATGGTTCTACTACCTTCCTCCTTTTTCTTCCATCCTGTTTGTGTACCACTTTCGTACCTGCAATCCTATTACTTTGTAAAAAAATTTCTTCTTCTCCTCTTCTGATCTTCCCTCATTTTTTGTTTTTGCTTCCTCTCTTTTCTCTTTCAGTAATTCCAGTTCCTCTTGTGTTAGACATCTTTTTATCCATACATTTTTGAACTCCTCTTTTTCCATAAGATTCTTTGCATTTTTTAGTATCTCTTCTACAGTGTTTACACTCTGGAAAGTCACCTTTAGAGGTCTTGTCTTGCTTTTCTCGTATTTCCCTAACCTTTTGTGTTCCTCTATGTCTTTACTACAGATTTTCTCTGATACTTCTTTCAGTAAGCTCATTACATTTGCCATCTCCTTTTTGTCTCTAGTGATTTTGTTTTTAATTTCTTCCTCTTCTATACCAGTGATTACTATTGATTGATTTATTTCTAAAGAATCTCTGACTAACTTTGGATTGTTTTGGATTATTCTTTTCACTTCCTTTTTAATGCTTTTTTCCTCCACCCTTGTTTCTAAGTCTTTCTTTACTTTCACCATTTCAGCATACGTGATTTCTACATCATTTTTGTAGTTTTGCACAGCTTCATTCACCTGTGTTATCTTCTCCTCAATATCACTGCTCTGGTCCATAAGACTGCTTGCTTGTCTAATTGTCTCTGTGTCATTTTTTAACTCTTCCATAACACTCTCGTGATTAACTACTGTACTTCCCATTTCACTCACTTTCTTCCTAAGCGTATTCAATTCCACTGTTAGTTCACTGATGGTTGTGTCTTTCTTATTGGCCTCCCTTCCCAGTTTTTCTATCTCTTCCTTTTGCAAGTGCATTTGCTTCTTTATTTCATCAATTTCATTTTTGAAAGCCATTTCTAGTTTGTGTACACGTTCAACCAGTCTATTGTGAGTCTCCACTTCAACCAGTTCTTGGTAGAAATCATCATTTTGCTTTTTACTTTTATCCCTTTTCTTTTCCAAATTTGTTTTACTGAAGTATGGATCCATTTTGTAATACTAAATGAACAGAGTGTGTACTTACAAAGTATGCACGCTTTCCCCGTGTTGCTGTAGTATAAACAAACCCAGCTGACTCAACGCATCATGGTTCTTTGTTGTTTGAACCAGTCTTATTTAAACTTATTATTTCTTTTCTTTTTAATAATGAAAAATCATTTAGTCTAACCCGGTAACAAGCTTGACTCATTCAAAGATACTTATTTAGGTAATGCCTCTGGCCGTGTTGAGCTGGTATGGAGCGCCGGTAACAGACGTCTACCTCCGACGATGCCGTGTGTGTGTGTGTGTGTGTGTGTGTGTGTGTGTGTGTGTGTGTGTGTGTGTGTGTGTGTGTATTTACCTAATTGTGATATACAGGAAATGAGCTACGCTCGTGGGGTCCCATCTCTGTTTCTCAGTAAGTCAAATTTAGATTTAAACTCTTTAAATTTTTAGACTGGACGATCTCTGTCCAGGCTATTCCACAGATCTATACATGTATAAAGAAAACTATATTTCTTGATATCCTTGATATCCTTCAAGGAGTAGACTGTAGCACCAGTCGAGCAGGGCAGTACTCCCGAGGTGGATGGGAAGCTGATGACGGGGAGAGCTGGAGCTCCCGTTTCATCAGCCCTCGGGACTAGGTCCCGATCATCCCCCTTCGCTGAACTTTTTCAGTGTCTCAGTAACACAGAGAGTAGACCAGCATGCTATCCAATACAAGTTTCTCTAACTATCAACACCAAACTACATGCACAGTACACACCACACTTCCTTTTCAAAATCTTCAAAAAATGGCATCGAATAACATAGCCTCGGAGTCCCCAGGGGGGGGGGACCATAAATGCCCCCACCTTCAGCCCCTCTCCCCGTGACGACTCAAGGTGCCTGGAACCACTGTCTGACTCTCTTCTTCTTCATTTCTGCAACATTCGTGGCCTTTCCTCTAACTTTCGTTCTGTTGAGCACCACCTCTCCTTCTCTAAACCTCACCTTCTTTTTCTAACTGAGACTCAGCTGTCTGAGGCAACTGACAGCAAACCCTTTTCTGTATCCTCCTACTTTCACTTTCTTTATACTGATTTCAAAGCCAAAGGTGGCTGTTGTGTATATATACGCAACAACTTATCTTGCTCTCGTGTTCCTGAACTCGATTCTTCTGAATTCTCTACACTCTGGCTTTGGCTTTCCTGTCATTCTCTGAATAAATATATCTGTGCTGTTTACTTATCTCCTAATTCTACTGACTATCAAAAATTCTTTGACTATCTTACTTCTACAATGGAACACATTCTATCCATTTCTCCTTTCTCTGAAATCTCCATTCTAGGAGATTTCAATGTTCACCACCACATTTGGCTCTCCTCTTCTTTCACTGATCCACCTGGTGAACAAGCCTACACCTTTTCAATCCTTAATGACCCAGAGCAGCTTGTAAAGCACACTACCCGTATCCCTGACCGCCTTGGAGAGAGCTCCAACATACTTGATCTCTTCCTTACAACTAATCCTTCTACTTACACTGTTAATCTTTTCTCTCTGTTGGGCTCCTCTGATCATAACCTTATCACCTTAACCTGTCCTATCGCTCCGGTACGGCCTGCGGACCCTCCAATAAAACGTCGTCTCTGGCACTTTGGAGCTGCGGATTGGGAGGCCCTCAGGCAGTACTTCTTTGATTTTCCCTGGAATGATTATTGCTTTCATGGCCGTGAGCCATCTGGGTGTGTCTTGCGCATTACGGAGGTTATTCTCTCGGGCATGGAAGCATACATTCCTTTCTCATATCCTTTGACTAATGGAAGAAAGCCTTGGTTTAATTACGCTTGTTCTAATGCTGTCCGCAACAAGGAGAGGACCTATAAAAGGTACCAGAGCCAACCCACCCCTGAATCACATCTTTTATACATTTCTGCCTGGAATCGTGCTAAGTCTGTTCTTCGCTCTGCTAAAAATAATATCATCCGTACAAAACTCTCCAACTCGAACTCTTCCCGCTCTGTCTGGCACCTTGCCAAAAGCCTTTTTAACAACTTTACCTCATCATCCTTCCCTCCTCTTTTCTACTCTGATGGCTCTGTAGCTATTTCTTCTACTGATAAAGCAGATCTCTTCGTTCAGACTTTCTCCTTCAATTCCACCTTAGTCGATTCCGGTGCTGTTCCTCCATCACTTCCCCCCTCTGACTTCCTCATGGCTAACATTAAAATTTCTTCAGCTGATGTATTTTCTGCCATTGCTGGCCTCAGTACTAATAAGGCATATGGGCCTGATGGAGTCCCTCCTGTTGTTCTCAAGAACTGTGCTTTTGTGCTTACACCCTGCCTAGGCAAACTTTTTCGCCTTTGTCTGTCAACTTGTGCCTTTCCTTCTTGCTGGAAGTTTGCTCTCATTCAGCCAGTCCCAAGGAATGGCAACCATTCCCAACCCTCTAACTGTCGTCCAGTTGCTTTGACATCTTGTATCTCAAAAGTTTTTGAGTCTGTTCTTAATAGAAAAGTTTTAAAGCATCTTTCCTATCACAACCTTCCTTCTGATTGTCAGTATGGGTTCCATCAGGGACGCTCCACAGGCGATCTTCTCACCTACCTTTCGGGCTCCTGGTCGTCCTCCTTTCTGGACTTTGGCGAAAGCTTTGCCATTGCACTTGACATCTCAAAGGCTTTTGATCGAGTCTGGCAAAAATCTTTAATTTCCAAACTCCCCTCTTACGGTTTCTATCCTACTTTCTGTGCCTTCATCTCTGGCTTCCTTTCTGGTCGTTCTATAGCCGCTCTTGTAGACGGCTATCGTTCTTCTCCTAGATCTATTAACAGTGGTGTTCCTCAGGGCTCTGTCCTATCACCAGCTCTCTTCCTTTTATTCATCAATGACCTTCTAAGCTGTACATCTAACCCTGTCCACTCGTGAGCTGGTGACTTCACCCTTCACCTTTCCATTCGATTCCCGCAGCGTCGATCTCAGCAGTTACTTCAACAGGCAAGGGATGAGGCTATGGCACACCTAATGTCTGACTCGGCTCGTATCTCTGACTGGGGTAAAAATAATCTGGTTGTTTTTAATGCATCAAAGACTCAGTTTTTGCACCTATCAACCTGACAAAATCTTCCACAGGTGTACCCACTAATGTTTAATAATATTCAACTTAATCCTGCATCATCCTTGAGCATGCTTGGGGTTTCATTTGCTCGGGACTTATCTTGGAAAGATCATATTACATCTCTTGTAAAATCTGCTTCCAAGCGATTGGGTGTGCTAAGCCGACTCCGTTCCTTCTTTGCCCCTGCACAATTGTTGACTCTATACAGGGGTTTTATCCGTCCCTGTGTGGAGTACAACTCTCATGTGTGGGAAGGCTCCCCACATACAGCTCTTCTCAATAAGGTGGAGTCAAAGGCTTTTCGTCTCATTAACTCTCCCCCTCTTACTGATTCCCTTCAATCTCTGTCTCTTCGCCGCAATGTTGCATCTTTATCTCTTTTCTATTGCTACTTCAATGGTCACTGTTCCTCTGAACTGTCTGCGTGCATTCCTTTACTTCTACGTAGCACCCGTCTAGCAGCAAACTCTCACCCCTTTTCTGTCCAACTCTCTAATGCAAGAGTTAACCGTTACTCCCAGGCCTTCATTTATGCAACAGGTCAACTCTGGAACTGTCTCCATCTGTCTGTATTTCCTGCTTCCTATGATCTCCAGTCTTTCAAACGCAGTGTGTCCAGGCATCTCGAAATGAATGGATCTTGAATTTGGCTCTCTCTTGTATTTTGTTTTTCTCTTGGAAGGAACAGTTTTGTGGGCTCAAGGCCTTTGGTTCCTTTTTCTAAAAAAAAAAGCAGCTTGGTTTCTTCAGTTTCATTCTGTGTCCTCTTGTTACTCTCTTATCCCATAAAAACAGATCTTCTTTGTCAAATTTATCTACTCCCACCATGGTCCTGAACACTGCAATCATGTCGCCTCTCTTCCTCCTTTCTTCTAAGGAAGGCAAATCCAGCTTTTCCAACCTCTCTCTGTACGACAGATCTACCAGACTGGGGACCATTTTGGTTGCTGTTCTTTGTATTCTCTCAATCTTGTTTATATCTTTCTTTTTGTGTGGGGACCACACTACTGCTACATATTCTAACCCGGGGCGAATCATGGCCACTATCAATTTTTTCATCATCTCCTCATCCATATAATGAAAAGCTACTCTTATATTAGCTAGAGTTTATATGTCTCTCTAACTGCCTTGTTAATGTGTTTTTCCGGTGACAAACTGTCCAAGACCAACACTCCCAAATCTTTCTCTTCTCTCGCTTTTGCGATTGGTTCGTTACCCATCAAATACAGTAATTCAAAGATGGCCTCTTCGTACTTTTACCCATTTCCAATATTTTACATTTCTTTGCATTAAATTTCATTTCCCACATCCAGCTCCAATCATATATCTTATCCAGATCCTCCTGCAGCATTTTACAATCCTCCTCAACCTCTACCTTCCACAAAATCTTTGGATCATCAGCAAACGGACTTGCATAACTGTTCACTCCATCTACCATATCATTTACATAAATCAGGAACATTACTGGTGCCAACACTGAGCCCTGTAGGATTCCACTTATTACTTCACTCCATCCAGACATCCTATCCTTTTTTACTGTCCTCATTTGTCTGTCTCTCAAAAAGTCTCTTATCCATTCCAGGAGGTTCCCCTTCAGTCCTCCTATATGCTCTAGTTTCCACATTAGTCTCTTATGGGGTACCTTGTGTGTGTGTATGTATGTGTATGTATAAGACCAAAGTGTGTAGCTCATTGATATGTTTCATGGTGCCTTCATAACATGTGCCTGTGTGTGCGTGCGTCTGTTGATTTGTGTGCATCTTAGTGGGTGTGAGGGTGTCATTAGAACCAGTAAGAAGTGTTTAACATTATATTATATTATTTCAGTATGCATTTGTTGAGTCAGTGAGGTAGCTACTTGATAATTAAGTGAAGTTTTGTTTAGGAAAAAGAGGTCAGTTCCCCTTACAGTTTGGAATATATGCAATGCATTTTTATATAATTTTTTCATCTGAAAAAGTTTCTCAACGGCCATACCACGTTGAGTACACCGCTTCCCGTCCGATCAGCGAAGTTAAGCAACGTTGGGTCTGGTTAGTACTTGGATGGGTGACCACCTGGGAACACCAGATGCTGTTGGCATCCCTACGTGTCAAGTGGGGTTGGTGGAGGATTAGTGCCCCTCCCTGTAAAAAACAATTAACTCTAAGCCGTTGGCCACCCCGTGTGGGATACATGGCATCTGGCAATAAATGAATGAAAAAAAGTTTCTGAATAGTTCTTAGTTATATTTATGGCCAGAATACCTCACTACAATGTGATATGATACATCTTAATGTGATCTCAATTTATGAGCTAAAAAAAGAAGATATTTTTGGATATTTCTCTTTATATATGTATAACTTGGGCCACGAGTGCCCAATATTTTTTTTTACATTTTTAAAAAGCTTCTAAAGTGTCCGATGTTTGGACAGTGTGTCCAGAGATAGGTGCTATTAACCATTCTCATGTTTAAAGGGCAAATACATGGATGTCCGAAGTTTGGAAGAGCTGTCCGAAGTTAGGAAATTAGTTCCTGAGTTCCGACACTTGAAAATGAAAAAAAAACACTCGAGTTTAGTGTGGCTAATTCTTTTTATTATATGAATTTAATAGGTACTGTCCTTGGCTACCACATGACACCATTCATCCATCCATCCATCATCCAATCCTACATTGCCCCATGAGGAGCGTAGGAGCCCGGGGCTAAGCAGTTGGTCCTGGCATTTACGATGAGAGTAACGAGCCTCACTCATCCCTGAGTGGCATTACATGAGCAATCAACCCAAACCACCCCTTGGAATAAACCTTCACCGGTTCAATCCGATTGGAGCGCAATAATTACTCACTAAACCACCAGGCGCCAAAATTTGGTTATATGGTTACCACTCAGCGTAGTAAATGGTTTCCTGGTGTACAGGGCTTGTCACTCAGTGTAGTCACCCACAGGCAGAAGGAAGAGGAAAGAATGAAGGAAAGAAAGACAGAAGAGGAGGTGTATAGTTACCCATAGGCAAAAGGACAAGGAAAGAATGAAGTAAAGGAAGACAGAAGAGGATGGAAGGAAAGAAGGATGGAGGAGAGGAAAGGGCAGACACCCGACAGCAGCACTACTGTACATCGAGTGAGTGGATGGTGAACGCCCCCATCTACCACAAGGACACCAGATCGTGGTCTCCCAGAATCAGGGTATTAGAGCCAGTACCAACCCTCTGCCGCTCCTCTAAAAGAGAGCATTATTGGAACCCTGGCTCCTATTATTCCCAGGCGGCCATTTCAGCCATCCTGATGACACCCACCAACATGACACCAACAGAGATAAAATTGCACCATTTTACTCAGAGTTATTCATTAGAACACATAAAAAATATCCGAAGTTAGGGTGTTTTACAGTATATAGTAAATTATCTCTTGACAGTAGCAATTCAAGCAAAAAAATAAAATAAATAAAATAAAAACAAATAAAAGGTTAAAGGTCAGAGGAAAATTTAGTTACAGAAGTTTACTGGGCATTTGTGGGTAAAGGAGGAGAGGGGTATTAAGCAGAAGGAGCTTCCAGTGAGGTATGATCGTGTGTAGCATGTATGAAGACTGCTGAACCTCTGTGAATGGCCTGTCAAGTACCTGTGCTAACAATAAGCAAATACTGTACTAAAGATAACAATAGGATGCAGAAATATCAAGGAGGCAGTAGGATTTCTATAAGTGTCAGGAGACACACCTCATCTACCCACTCTCCAAACCAGTAAAGTCATTATATTAGTAACTATGGTGTAGGAGGAATGAGATGGTTTGGGACAGTGAGATGACTAAAGCTGTGTACTGTACTATAGTGGCAGGAATAAATATAAAACTCACTCTGATATTTGATGTGGTGTTAGTTACCATCCTGAAGGAGTTAGACAGTGGCAGACAGCAAGGCAAGCTTAATAATTCCTTTAGTTAAAACAGGAATAAAATGCACTATCATACCATGCTGTAGAAGGAGTGATACAGTGTGGGGCAATGAGGCTTGGGCTGCACAGTGGAGTGGTGTTTTGTCATCGTTGTTTCGTTGCTCCAGACACACATCACACCCATGATCCAACAACCACCTACAATGACAATACAATCATACTAAACATATTTTAAAAAGAAATTCACTACTTATGAACTCTGCACAGTAATAATTACTTGAATGGCAGCATCAATTTGGTTTCCTTACACTAATGCAGTTAACAGCTAGACTTACCCCAAGCAACAAAATGGTTGTGAAATAATAGGCTACTAACAACTGAATCATATTTACACTTCTGAACTTCATAGATACGGGAAAATTAAGCTCTGTAAACTGTGATCTATTATACACCTCTTACATTTCATACACAGAAAATTCTTTTGATAATTATAATAGGTGGGCGTGATGATTCTTACAGATCTAAATGCCATTTTAAGTCTCCTCCTGATGAGTGCACTCGGTTCAGCTCACCATTCATCCATCATCATCTTTTATTTCTCCATCAGCTGCATATTGGGCCTAGGGCGAGGCTGAGTCCAGATATTTAAGGCAAAAATGACCAGCTGCTCACCCCAAATGGCATTTCATTAGCAAAAAACCCAAACCACCCTTTGGATTTAAACCTTTTGAACCTTTTATGGGCTTCATCTGGTCTGAGTGCCTCAACCTTATAAGACATCCATTTGTTGCTGCTTAAAATGTAATCTCTTCTGTCACTCACATTTAAGGGCTAAATAATTCCAGCGGTGCACAGCACAAACTCCTGCAGTGACATTTATAGGAGGCCTCAACCCTTTCAACCAAAGGATGGCATTTTTATTCTATTCTTACTGCTACCATCCAATTCTATTCTTTATTTTTTTAAATTTTTTTTATGCAAGGAAGAAGGAACCAAAGGCCAGGAGCCCACAAACTGTTCCTTCCAAGAAAAACATAAACAATACAACAGAGAGCCAAATTCAAGATATGCTCATTTCGAGATGCTTGGACACACTGCGTTTGAAAGTTTGGAGATCATAGGAAGTAGGAAATACAGACATAGGGGGACAGTTCTTAGAGCTGACCCATTGCATATATGAAGGACTGGGAGTAACAGTTAACTCTTGCAATAAAGAACTGGTCATAACAGAGATGAGAGTTTGTTGCTAAACAGGTGATATGCATCCACTGCAGTGGTGGAAGGGTGCAAGCAGATAGTTCAGAGGAGCAGTAACCATTGACGTAGCAACAGAAAAGAGATAAAGCTGCAACCGTACAGCGAAGACACAGAGGTTGAAGGGAGCCAGTAAGAGGAGGAGAGTTAATGAGACGAAAAGCCTTTGATTCCACCTTGTTGAGAAGAGCTGTATGTGGGGAGCCTCCCCACACATGCGGGTTGTACTCTAAACAGGGGCAATTAAAATCTATGTAAAAAGTCAACAACTGTGCAGGGGTAAAGAAAATATGAAATTGGCACACCTAATCTCTTGGAAGCAGATTTTAAAGAGAGATAATATGATCTTTCCATGATAAATCCGGAGAGAATGAAACCCCGAGTATGTTTAAAGATGATGCAGGATTGAGCTGGATATTATCAAGCATTAGTGGGCTCTCCTATAGAAGATTTGGACAGGTTGACTGGTGTAAGAACTGAGTTTTTGATGCATTAAAAACAACAAGATTACTACTATCCCAGTTTGAGATATGAGTCAAGTCAGACATTCGGTGTGCTATAGCCTCATCTCTTGTTTGCTGAAGTAACTACTGAGATGGATGCTGCGGGAACCGAATGGAAAGGCGAAGGGTGGAATCATCAGCGCATGAAAGGATAGGGTTATATGTACAGCTTAGAAGGTCACTGGTGAAGAAAAGGAAGAGAGTTGGTAACTGGACAGAGCCCTGTGGAACACCACTGTTGATATCTCTAGGAGAAGAATAGTGGCTGCCTACAACAGCAGGTACAGAATGACCAAAAAGGAAGCTATAGATGAAGGCACTGATAGAAGGATGAAAACCATAAGAGGGGAGTTTGGAAATTAAAGGTTTATGCCAGACTCGACTGAAAGCCTTTGAGATGTCAAGTGTAATGGCAAAGCTTTCACCAAAGTCCCGAAAGGAGGATGACCAGGAGTCTGAAAGGTGGGTGGGAAGATCACCCGTGAAGCCTCCCTGACGGAACCCATACTGATGATCAAAAAGAAGATTGTGATAGGAAAGATGCTTAAAAAAATTTTCTGTTAAGAATAGACTCAAAAACTTTTGAGACACAGGATGCTAAAGCAAAAACTGAGTGATAGTTAGAGGGCTGGGAATGGTCACCCTTCTTTAAGACGGGCTGAATGAGAGCAAATTTCCAGCAAGAAGGAAAGTACAAGTTGACAGACAAAAGCAAAAGAGTTTACCTGGGCAAGGTGTAAGCACAGAAGCACAGTTCTTGAGCACAACAGGAGGGCCCCCATCAGGACCATATGCCTTGTTAGTATAGTCAAGTCGCCCGTGGCACGGCTAATTGGTTCAGGACCGCACCCATGCCACAGAAAACTGTGTCATACAAATAACTAAACCTATGGGAAAAATGGTATTTGGTTGTGGACGTTTGCCCAAAGTCCCCCTTTTCACCCCACTTTTCCACATTCTTCCCCACTTCACACACACACATAATCAAACAATCAGTCAATGCATGAATTAAATGCAACAATAGGTACAAAAAATGGGAGGGTGATCTGCTTGGTGTCTACTTGGGCAATACCACGTGCTGCAAATCGAGCGAAAAAAAGCTCGGCCAAGTAGACACAGATCAGCTGACCGATCAAAACATTAAAGATGGTGGGGGCTACCTGGTCAAGCACTGATTGAAAAAGTTTATTTGATAAAGTTTGTATGCTCAAGTGTCAACAAAACTCACATTTAACACAATAATAATCATTCTTATATATGTGATGATGGGAGGCATTATACTTCGTCTTAGCTCAGAGATAGGTGCTCGTCACTAACCTGTTCATGGTGGTTTTACGAACAAACCTATAAACTAGTCACAATACCGAAAGAATCTTTAATGTTTCATTACTTAACACAATGAATTTGGTGAAGTTTAACCTCCTCATAAGAGAGAAAAACATCCACAGTTGGAGCTGAAGTGGTCGCCATCTTCTTCGTATACAAACAGGGGAGTGCGTCGACTGCTAGGGGAATTTGCCCGCACGTTTCAAACCATGCTGCGCCCGCATCATAGGTATTTAATGTGTGTGGTTCGTTTCGGGGGGGTCTGGCACCTTGCCGCGTCACAGAAAACCATGCCATAGAAGCACGCGCCATAGGCGACTTGACTGTATCTACATTAGAAAAGATTCTGGTAGTTTATTTATCTATCTGTTGCCAGACGCCTTAATCCTGTAAGGGGTGGCCACAAATAAATCGCCTCAATGTTACCACAACCCCCGCAATTTCACTGCCATGCTCCCAGCTCACACCCACCTCTCTCAAATACTCCCCACTCCATCGCTCCCTCTCATCCTTGGCCTCCCCGTCCCTCTCCCCTCCTCCACCTCGCTCACACACACTCTCCTCATCAGTCTCTCACTCTCTATTCTCTCCATATGGCCAAACCACCTCAATGAATTTCTCCTAACACTTCCTATCACATCCACATCCACACCATAATGCTCCTTCACATCCTCATTTGTCAGTCTGTCTCTCTACCTGACTCCACATGCTCCTCTCAAATAACTCATTTCCACTGCTCTCGCTCTTGGCTTCTGTCCCTCCAACAAGGTCCAAGCTTCACCTCCATTCATTAGAGTTGGTATCACAATACTGTCATGTGGTAACTTTTTCACTTCCATGCTCACTTTCCTGTTTCATATCACTGCTCATTTATCAGTCTGTCTCTCTACCTGACTCCACGTGCTCCTCTCAAATAACTCATTTCCACTGCTCTCGCTCTTGGCTTCTGTCCCTCCAACAAGGTCCAAGCTTCACTTCCATTCATTAGAGTTGGTATCACAATACTGTCATGTGGTAACTTTTTCACTTCGATGCTCACTTGCCTGTTTCTTATCACTGCTTCCAAGGAACCAGCAACCATTCTTCCTTGCTGTATCCTCTCAAGCACTTCACCCTCTAAATTTCCATCCTTACTCATCACATTACCCAAGTACAGTACTAAAACGTACCCACATTTTCCATTTCCTCCTCATCCAACCTCACTGTCCATTCTGTGACTTCATTTCCCTGGAAGACCTAAACTTTACTTTTCCCTACATTCAACTTTAGATTTTGTTTCTTACACTCTCTCAAACTCATCCACCAAGCCTTGCAGCTCCCCTTCGTCTGCATTTAACAACACAGTATCATCTGCAAACAACAGTACAGGGAGTTTCCAAACACTGCCCTCTCTCTCACTGGGGCCACTCCAACATCCACTGCCCTAACTTGTATCTCTTTTATAACCCCATCAATATATAGACTGAACAACCATGGAGACATGACACATCCCTTTTTAAAACCAACCTTCAAACAGAAAAATTCACTCAGTTCACTATCCACACACACTGCAGCTTTAGCACCCTCATACATACTCTTCACGACATTCAACAACTTCCCATCTACTCTATATATTGTTAATACTTTCCACAATTCTTGTCTATCCACGTTGTTATATGCTTTCTCCAAATCCATGAAGGCCAGATACAAACTTTTTTCCCTTCTCTAGAAACTTTTCCACTAAAGATCTAAGAATGAATTTCTGATCTACACAACCTTTTCCCTTCCTAAAATCTCCCTGTTCTTCTCCAATTAATTTCTCTGTTATTTCCCTAACTCTGTCAATAAGTATCCTACCATATACTTTTCCTATTACACCAAGAAGACAAATGCCCCTTTGATTACCACATAATTTTTTTTCCTCGTTTCCTTTGTACAGGGGAATAATCATACCTGACTTCCAATCCTCTGGGACTCTACCTTTCTCCAAGGCCAATCTGCACATCTTCCACATCCATTCTACTATTATCTGTCCCCATGCTTCAGCATTTCACCACACACTCTATCAATTCCTGGGGCTTTCTCCATTTTGACTTTCTTCACTGCTATCACAAAATCCATCCTACTGATTTCTTCCTCTCTTCTCACATCCCTCCATCTCCCAGCCATTCCCCAGCCACTTATACTAGCATTACTTTCAATTTCTATGTTCAACAATTCCTTAAAGTGTTCTCTCCATCCGCTCACTTTTTCTCACTTCTTCTGTAAACCAGGAAACCATTTACAATGCTGGGTGGTAACCTTATAACCAACCGACACGTGTTCCATACGTGACAGCAAGTGGGTTGACGGAGGGTTATTGCCCCTCCCCGAAAACAACTAACTAAAAATACGAACAAGAAGCCTTGGACCAGGACTGACCAAAAGATGACGAATAAGGACCGAACAAAGGCCGTAATACGGATGGCGACATGGAATGTACGGAGTGCAAATGATGAGGTGAAGGAGAGAGAGATTGTTCCGGTGCTTAAGGGTGCAAAAGTGGATGTATGTGGATTAACTGAAACTAAATAGCGAGGTGAGGGTGTAAGAGAATGGGAGTATGGATGGGGTATATGTGCAAGAGTAGGGGGTGAATGAGAGGGCAAAAGAAGGAGTGTGTATTGTTGTGAGTAACAGATGGAAGGAGAATATGAGTGTATGAATCAGTGTGCTCAAGGATTGTACGGGTAAGACTGAAGGTTGGACTACAAATGTGGGCGATTGTGTGCGTGTATGCGCCAATGCAAGATCGTGCAAGCAGAGTGAGAGAAGAGTTCTGGACAAATGTGGAAGTGTGCATGAAAAAGTTTGAAAGGAATGAGAGTGTTTTTGATTGGTGATATGAATGGTAAAGTAGGGAATGTGAAGGTAGATGGAATAGTTGGTGAGTGGGGTGTGCCTGCTGATACAGATGAGAATGGCAGTGCTTTAGTGGACATTCATGCCAGGAGGAGGTTGGTCATAGCCAATACCCTCTTCAGGCAAAAATGACCCACAGATATACGTGGAGAGTGATGAGAAGGGTGGATGGTGAACTGAAAGAAAGGTAGGTAATGATTTATTATGTGCATCTGGATGAAAGGATGCGAAGATGTTTAATGGATGCAGGAGCATATAGAGACTGGGGGAGTGGACTTTCTGACCACCACTCCCAAGTTAAAGGGAGAAATAGGAGAAGGGAAGGACAGGAAGAAGGAGTATATGAAAGGAGAGTGGAAAGGTTACAAGAGGATGAGAAAAAGGCAGAATATAAGAGAGAAGTGGAGGAACAATTGGGTAAACATGAATTCGAGCAAATGGGGGACGTGGAAGGTGTGTGCAAGATATTTACGAAAGAAATCTGTGCAGCATGTGAGGTGCTGTGTGGGGTGAAGAGAAGACGAAAGGGGGTGCAAGGAACAGCATGGTGGAATGAAGAGGTGAGACAGGCTGTGGCACAAAAGAAAAAAGCATATAATGAATGGATGAGAAATAGGGGCATGGAAGAAGTTGAGAGACGGAAGACAGAGTCTTAAGTAGAGTGGAAGAGCGAGGTGAAAAGATTATTAAGAGAGAGTAAGAAGAGAGTGGATGAGAAATCTGGAAGGAATTTGAGTGTCAAGTGAAGGGAATGTAAGAAAATGTTCTGGAAAGAGGTAAAGAGAGTCAGACAAGGTGGCAATGAAGTTAGTAAGGGAGTGAAAGATAAAAATGGTAGATTACTAGTGGAGAAGGGATTAAAAGTGAGTAGATGGAGAGAACACTTTAAGGAATTGATGAACACAGAGAATGAAAGTAATGCGAGTATAAGTGGCTGGGAGCAGGAGGGACGTGAGAAGACAGGAAGAAATCAGTAGGATGGAAGTTGTGGAAGCAATGAAGAAAGTCAAAATGGGGAAAGCCCCAGGAAATGATGGAGTGTGTGGTGAACTGCTGAAGCATGGGGGAGAGATAATAGTAGAATGGATGTGGAAGATGTGTAGATTGGCCTGGGAGGAAGGGAGAGTCCCGGAGGATTGGAAGTCAGGTATAATTATTCCCTTGTACAAAGGGAAAGGGGAAAAAGAAGTGTGTGGTAATCATAAGGGCATTTGTCTTCTTAGTGTAATGGGAAAAGTATACGGCAGGATACTTATTGACAGAGTTAGGGAAATAACAGAGGAATTAGTCGGAGAACAGGGAGGCTTTAGGAAGGGAAAAGGTTGTGTAAATCAGATATTCATTCTTAGATCTTTAGTGAAAAAGTTTCTAGGGAAGGGAAGGAAGGGAAGAGGTTGTGTAAATCAAATATTCATTCTTAGATCTTTAGTGGAAAAGTTTCTAGAGAGGGAAAGAAATTGTATGAGGCCTTCATGGATTTGGAGAAAGCATATGACAGGGTGGATAGACAAGGATTGTGGAAAGTATTAAGAATATATGGAGTAGATGGGAAGTTGCTGAATGCCGTGAGGAGTATGTACGAGGGAGCTAAGGCTGCAGTGCGTGTGGATAGTGAACTGAGTGAGCTTTTCTATTTGAAGGTTGGGTTGAAACAGGGATGTCTCATGCCTTCATGGGTGTTCAATCTGTATATAGATGGGGTTATAAAAAAGATACAAGGTAGGGCAATGGATGCTGGAGTGGCTCTAATGAGAGAGGGCAGTGTTTGAAAACTCCCTGTACCGTTGTTTGCAGATGATACTGTGTTGTTAAGTGAAGACGAAGGGGAGCTGCAAAGCTTGGTGGATGAATTTGGGAGTGTGTGTAAGAAATGGAATCTAAAGGTGAATGTAGGGAAGAGTAAAGCTTTGGTCTTCGCGAGAGATGAAGTCAGTGAATGTACAGTGAGGCTGGATGATGAGGAAATGGAAAATGTGAGTACGTTTAAGTACTTGGGTAGTGTGATGAGTCAGGATGGAAGTTTGGAAGGTGAAGTATTTGAAAGGGTACAACAAGGAAGAGGGGTTGGTGGTTCCTTGAAAGCAGTGATAAGAAACAGGGAAGTGAGCGTGGAAGTGAAAAACTTATTACATGGCAGTATTGTGATACCAACCCTAACGTATGGAAGTGAAGCTTGGACGTTGTTGGAGGGACACAAGTCAAGAGTGAGAGCAGTGGAAATGAGTTATTTAGGAGGAACGTGTGGAGTCACATGGAAAGACAAACTGAGAAATAAGGATGTGAAGGAGTGTTGTGGTGTGGATGTGGTAGGAAGCATTGGGAGAAACACACTAAGGTGGTTTGGCCATGTGGAGAGGATGGAGAGTGGGAGACTGATGAGGAGAGTGTATGTGAGTGAGGTGGAGGGGGAGAGAGGGAGAGGAAGGCCAAGGATGTGATGGAGGGATGGAGTGGAGAGCTATATGAGAGACAGGGGTGTGAATTGGGGGCAGGGCAGTGAAATGGCGGGGGACAGGGTGACGTGGAGGCGATTTGTTGTGACCACCCCGTATAAGGGATTAATGCATCTGGAAATAGATTGATAGATAGAGTTCTTGAATAACTTGACACCCTGTCTAACTCTCTTTTCAGAACAGTTTCTTACATTCCCTCCGAGTTACACTCAAATTCCATCCAAATTCCTCATCCACTCTCTTCTTACTCTCTCTTACTAATCTTTTCACCTCTCTCTTCCTTTCTACATATAACTCTCTCCTACATCTCTCAACTTCTTCCACGCCTCTGTTTCTCATCCACTCACTATAAGTTTTCTTCTTTTGTGTCACAGTCTGTCTCACCTCTTCATTCCACCATGCTGTTCCCTGCATCCCCTTTTGTCTTCTCTTCACCCCACACACCACCTCACATGCTGCACAGATTTCTTCTGTGAATATCTTGCACACACCTTCCACGTCCCCCATCCGCTCCAAATCCATATTTACCCAATCGCTCTCTCTTATATTCTGCCTTTTTTCCATCCTCTTGTAACCTTTCCACCCTCCTTGTATGAATTACTTCCTCCTGTCCTCCCCTTCTTCAATTTCTTCATTTCATTTGGACCTTGATTCTGACCACCACTTGGTGGTGGTGAGAAAGTCCACCCCAACCTCTATATGCTCTTGCATCCATTACACACCTTCTCATCCTATCATCCACACATTCATAATCAATCTATGTGGTCTTGCATCCATTACTCACCTTCTCATCCTATCATCCACACACACATATTCAGTCACAGCCTTCCATTCATTCAGTTCAGTACCCACTCTTCTCATCACTTGCCACATATACCTATGGATCATTTTGTGTCTAAAGAGGGTATTGGCTATCACCAACCCCCTCTCGGCACAAATGTCCACTAAAGTCCTGCCACTCTCATCCATTTCTGCAGGCACACCCCACTCACCAACTACTCTATCCACCTTCACATTCCCTACTTTTCCATTCATATCTCCAATCAAAAACACTCTCTCATTCCTTTCAAACTTTTCCATGTACACTTCCACATTTGTCCAGAACTCTTCTCTCACTCTGCTTGCACGATCTTGCATTGGCACATACACATCCACAATCGCCCACGTTTGTAGTCCAACTTTCAATCTTACCCATACAATCCTTGAGCCAACTGATCCATACTCTCTTATATTCTCCTTCCATCTGTTACTCAAAACAATGCACACCCCTTTTTTTGTTCTCTCATTCTCACCTACTCTGCACATATACTCCATCCATACTCACATTCTCTCACACCCTCACCTCGCTATTTAGTTTCAGTTAATCCACATACATGCAATTTTGCACCCTCATGCACCTCGACAATCTCTCTCTCTTTCACCTCATCATTTGCACCCTTACATTCCATGTCACAATCCGAACCATGTCCTTTTTCGGTCCTCATTCGTCGCCTGTTGGTCAGTCCTGGTCTGAGGCTTCTTGTTCGTATTTTTAGTTAAATGGTTTCTGGGGAGGGGCACTAACCTTCCACCAACCCACATGTTGTCACGTTGGGAAAATGAGTTGGTTGGTTATAAGGTTACCACCCAGCATTGTAACTGCTTCCCTGGTTTATAGGAAATCATCTGGTTTGCCACTCAATGTAGAGCTACTTTAAAAACAGGGTACCACTACACTAAATGGGTGGATGATGGGTGCCCCCACCTACTCTGGTATTAAAACGGCTAATGAAGGCAATATCCAACTCTTCTTCTAAGCTAAATAAAATCATCTGGAGCTAGACTGACTTCATTTAAATGCCAATCAAATATCAGTCCACCTTACATCTTCAACTCATCTATCTGTCTTATCCAGATGCCTTAATCCAAAACGGGGTGGCAACAAATAAAACACCTCCATTTCACCCTCTTCTGTCATCTGACAGCCCTCCCTCCAAATCAAATCCCCCCTTTGCTCTTACACATTTCCACCATATCTCTCCATCTCATTCATGTTCTCCCCCTCCACCTAAACCTCATTCATAAGCACCCTGTTTGGCAATTACTAATTCTACATTCTCTCCACCATCAAATAAATGTAGCATCAGAGGGAGTAGGTTCCCTATCTGTATTTTTATTCTAGCCTCTTCCACACTAACATATGTTACTCTAGGGAATCCTCCTGCAGTGAAGGGGGTAGGAACAATCTTCATCAAGCTCCCCTACTAAGGAGGTCTCCCCATAGCTTATTTAAAGTCATTTGATACAGAGAATGCAAAGAAAATATGTCCTCTGATTGATGGGATTAAATACTCTGGCATTTAGTAGTCAAGCCTAATGTCCCTACATGTCAAAGGAGAAACTGTAACATGGGAATGGCTATTATCTTTTTTCTTCCAAATACAGTAATTTGGGTTTTACCACCTCCACTTGGCAGTTGCATGTAAAGTGCAAAGGAATAGTACACAAAAATATGTGCAGATGGTTAGGCTTGAAAAGTGGAGAAATGATCCTGAGGAGCCTGAATGATGTGTGACTAACTGTACAGTCATTTTGCTGGGTATACTTTTTATAGTTTTCACATTTCTGCACTTTCTCTTTCCATGTTTCTCGATCCTGACACATATCATTAGGGGAAAAATTGTCAGGTTGATAAGAATAAATGATGATGACACAAAGTGGTAATTTGCAAAAACCTCTGCTCTCTCACATCACTACTATGGTCTCTTTTTTAATTTCATACTTGGAAAAAGGCAGGGATTGTACCTCTGTGGGGGAAAAAAAAAAAAAAAAAAAAAAAAAAAAGGAGAGTGAAGTGAGTGCAAGAATTATCATGGCATAAGTCTACTGAGTGTTGTAGGGAGGTATATGGAAGAATTAGTATATAGAGAGTAAGAGAGTTACCAAAAGTCCTAGTGAGTGATGAACAAGGTGGCTTTACGAGCGGCAGATGATGTGTGGATCAGAGATTTACAGTGAGAGAGATAGTGGAGAAGGTATGTGTGAAGGAAAACAAGGTGTTTATGTCATTTAGGGATCTGGAAAATGCATACAACAAAACAGACAGAGAAGGATTGTGGAAGGTTTAGCACATGTACAGTGTAGATGGTAAGCTGCTAGGTACCATCATGAGTTTTTATGATGGTAGTGAGGCATGTATAAAGGTAAGTAGGCATCTAAATGAATGGTTCACGATCAGTGTAGGCATGCACCAAGGTTGCCTGATGTCCCCATGGTTGTTCAAATTATAGATGGGGTAATAAGAGAAGTAAAAACATGAGTAATGGAGAGAGGGATGGTGTCGGTAATGAATGGTGATGGATAGAATATCTCAAATTTCTTGTATGCTGATGATGCAGTGCTACTTGCAAATACCAGACAAGAACTTGGTAGACTAGTGCAGAAGTTTGTAAATATCTGTGAGCATCATGCCATGAGAGTAGGTGTAGAAAAGAGTAAAGTGATGGTTACTGAGAAAGTGACTCCCAGTGTGATGTTACGGCGAATGGAGAGAGACTGGAATTGGTGAGAGTTCAAATACCCAGGTACAGTGACAGAAAAGAGAGGAAAATGTACAAAGGAAGTGGAAAGTAGAGTGACACACAGAAGGAAAGCAGCTTGTGCTATGAAGGCCTTGATAAAAAAGAAAACAGAGGCTTAAGTGTTACAGCTGTGCGAGGCTTACATGAAGGAGTGTTAGTCCCAACTTTAACTTACAGAAGTGAGACTATGGTATGGCATGAAAATGAAAAGTCAAGAATATGAGCAATGGAGATGGGACTGCTGAAGAACGTATGTGGAGTACAGAGAGTAGATAAGATATGAAATAATGTGATATGTGAAAGATGCGGAGTGAGGAAGTCTGTGGACACCAGAACTGTAGAGAGTATATACAGTCATCCCTTAACATTCATGGAGGTTAGGTAACAGACACCCGCGAATGTTAAAAATTCGTGAATATCTGCTGCCCCCTCTTAAAAACACCACTGGACCCCCCCATTTCCTTATATAACTAATGAAAAATCCTATGTGCATGTTTACAACCACTTTATTTAATAAAAGAACACTAAACAACTGCTTTATTTAATACAAGAACACTAAAAGTTAAAAATAATGAATAGTGTTCTCCTGCATGGCCTCTTCTGACTACGGTACTCATCCCAGCTCCCTCCTCCAACCTCCCCATCATTGACACTGACGACAACAAAAACAAATGTTCTGTGAGTACTGTAACAGCAACCCCCATTTCCTATGTACTGTACATCTTTACAAACAATAATACAGTAGTAAGGGCAAGAAAAGCTATAAAAACAGTTTAAATTTCCACGACACTGCATTCCACAACGGGAGGTGAAGCAGGGAGTAATGGCAGGTTGAGAGGATTCGGCACTGCTGACAATAAAAATATTTGTTGTAACGAAAGATAATCTCTATGTACATTTTTACAAACAATAAAAATGGCAAATAAAGCTATAAAAATAAAGTGGCTCATAAAGCTATAAAAAGATTTAACACTTTCACTTTACCTCTCCTTGGCGATTTTCAGTTAGCCAATGATGGAGGCTCTTACACACAAAGCTTTGGTATGACCAACCAATCACGGAGCTTTCCCCTTGTATCAGCAGGTAAACACAACAAAGCCCTTCACCACGAACATTGCAAGGGAGAAAATGGAAGAAAAGAAATACTGTACAGGTAATCCCAGCCCATCCTAACTTTTCCCCTGATGAATTAATGACATTAATGAAATGGCTAAAAGGAAGAGTGTTACAGTATATATACTTCATTCACTACGTATTGCCATTACTAAAACAGCCATGAACTGTGCCTGGGATAATGTTACAGTGTAAGCAGAGTTCAACGAGATTTTTTTTTTTTTCTGTAGCCATCTGTGGATATTCAAAACCGTATATGTTAACCCTCCCAGACACAGTCACTCGATTCACGTAACGTCGCCTTGTATTAGATCTGGTACAGTCACTCGAATCGCGTGGTTTAAGCACAAAAATATTCGTCAGAAAAAAACTTATAGGCCGATTTGCGTGATTTTTGGGCGTGTCATAGGGTTGCCAAAGCTTTCTCGAGGTAAGTCATTGGCAACGCTGTGTCGCTTCATCTCCCTCACCCCGCTCCCTCCAACCTCAGTGTTTGTCGAGCAGTCAGGCGGTGGTGTTTGACAGCTCGTGGTTCCCTTTAAATCGTCCATAATTCTCCCCCTCTCGCCCGAGGCAAAGGCCCTATTGACTCAGTGAGATAATACACTGTATGTGAACATATGGTGACGTGATATTGTCGATGGAACATACATATATGTATTGAAAAGCAATTCTGGCCGTTAGCAATCGTTGGGTCTTGGAGCCAGACGCATGGTCAGTGTAGCGGGGTTTCGTCACTCCGCCCCCCCGTAGGCCGTATGGCGTGAGTGGAAATACGTATATAAATGAAGCCAAGGCATAAATATATATTGTGTGAAAGATACTGTGGATGGCTTGGTGAAATTATGGAGCCAGCAAGCATTACGTATGGCATGAAACAGAGTGTTGTGAAGGGGCAAACCTGAAGTCGGGAGGGGAGAATTATCGGTGTTTTAGGGCTGGAATTATTGTGATTCTGATAGTGTAAATGTGTATGGAATTGTATGAAATATACGTCAAACAAGCTGCGAGTTTCCGTGAACGAGTGTGGTGTGTGCTAAAAATAGCGTTGCCTCATACTCTCAGGGAGAAGCTGACTCACACACACACTACATAACTCCTCATCTTCAAATCCCTGGTCTAACTGGATGAACACTCCTGGAGGAAGTGAGTTCTGCAAATTTTGTTGATATATATAATAATCTACTACCATTACCTCTCCAACTTTCAGACAAATAACCATTTTCTCCTACAGATTACACATATGAAAGAAAGTAAATCTCCACAGCAGTAACTATAGAAGAGTTATGTTTATGTGTAGTAGGTTATAACAATAGGAAAACATCCATGGAAGATGTAACAGTCTGTACAGATAGGGGGAAAAAAAGTTGGTAGCATACTGTAGTCTTCAGGCAGGTGTGCAAGGAAAAAACAGTGTGTGTAAAAGTTGGTAGCGATCGGAAGAGTAACCTCACTTTGTCGGCCAATTACTCGAAAACCATTAGACTTATTGATTTCCTGTTACAACCATCATCAATACCATTAAATTCTACGTAAGATCAATACCAGAATGTAAGCCTTTGGTAGCGTTTTGGGGGGTAAAAGGCGAGAGAAATGTTTTTGTTCCTAGCGGTTGTTGTGTGACAAGCGCTCGGAGTAATAACATTATTTTGTCGGCCAGATACTCGAAAACTATTAGACATCGATTATCTGTTACAACCATCATCAATACCACTAAATTCTACGTATGATCAATATCAAAACGTAAGCCTTTAGTAGCGTCTTGGGGGATAAAAGGCGAGGGAAATGTTTTTTTCCCTCGCGTTTGTTATCAGTGACATTCGCTCGGAGTACCGTAATAACCTCACTTTGTCGGCCAATTACTCGAAAACTATTAGACATCGATTTTCTGATACAACCATCATCAATACCACTAAATTCTACGTGTAATCAATACCAGAATGTAAGCCTTTGGTAGCGTTTTTTGGGGTAAAAGGTGAGGGAAATGTTTTTCCTCGCGTTTGTTATCAGTGACATTCGCTCCGAGTAATAACCTCACTTTGTCGGCCAAATACTCGAAAACTATTAGACTTACCGATTTTCTGTTACAACCATCATCAATACCACTAAATTCTACGTATAATCAATACCAGAATGTAAGCCTTTGGTAGCGTTTTGGGGGGTAAAAGGCGAGGGTTTTTTCTTTTTCCTCGCGTTTGTTATCAGTGACAAGCGCTCGGAGTACTAACCTCACTTTATCAGCCAATTACTCGAAAATTATTAGACATCGATTTTCTGTAACAACCATGATCTATACCACTAGATTCTACGTATGATCAATACCAAAATGTAAATATTATGTTACGTGTTGTGCGAGAAAAGGCGGTGGAAATGAGTGTCTCTTCCCGGCTGTTACCATTGAAAAATGCTCGTAGCAATACTCTCTGTTTCTCGGCCAATTACTCGGAACTATTGGACGTATCGATTTCACGTTTGAACCATGATGAAGAGCAGTAAATTCTACATATGTACAATACATAACTATGTAATATTTCTGATAAGAATTCGTTGTTACGTAGACGGGAACATTGCGTACGCCTTGCGCGCATCACGAAAGTCAATCACGCACGGAGTGCCTAATACTTTTTTTCGATTTACTCGAGAACTATGAGGCGTATGGGGTTTGTATTTGAGATGGGGAAAGCTGGTGAATTTGGGCATATTACTATGTAATAAAAACATAAGGTGTCTGGGAAAATTTAGCTATCAGAGGTCAGTGAAATTTTTCCGAAAATGGCTTTCAGTTTTTGGCCATTTTCTCGAAAAGTATACATCGTATCTCAACCGGATTGGTTTCGTTAGAAAGCTGATGAAATTCTCTATAAAAACTTATTAGATCATTTTCCTGTATGATGGAAAACATTCAAACGGCGATGTTGGGAAGTGAAAACAGTTTACTCGACCATGCTTCCAGGGCTAATAACTTTTTTTGCTGGTGTTTTCCTGTGTTTTGGTCCTGTTTATCAGATAGAACAAACATTGATGCCTACCTTGAGGAAGGTTTCATGGGAATACATGGATTTTTGGGTGGCGAAAATAAGGCAAGAATGTGTTTCATTCGCTCAAATTTGCTCAAATTTGCCCCGCGCGCGCTCCCTGGCCGGGCGGCTTCATAGTGAAAAACCGTGAGCCAGAAAACTTACTGAAACTTATCGTGCGCGAGAGGGTTAAAACCGTGAGGGATGACTGTACTAAGATGGTTCAGTCATGTGGAGAGAATCGATGATAATATGGTGATGAAAAAGGTATTATCTGAGCTAATTTGAAGGAAGGAGGAGGCGACGTAGGCCTCCTACGTCTCAGTGTCTCAGTTACACAGAGAGTAGGCCAGCATGCTCTCTAATACAAATTTCTCTAACTATCTACACCAAACTACATGCACAGTATACACTACACTTCCTATTCCAAAATTCAAAAAATTATGGCATCTCATCATCCAGCCTCAGAGTTCCCAGGGGGGGGACCATAAATGCCCCCACCATCTGCCCCTCTCCCGGTGACGACTCGAGGTGCCTGGAACCACTGTCTGATTCTCTTCTTTTTCATTTCTGCAACATTCGCGGCCTTTCCTCTAACTTTCGCTCTGTTGAGCACCATCTCTCCTCCTCTAAACCTCATCTTCTTTTTCTAACTGAGACTCAGCTGTCTGAGGCAACTGACAGCAAACCCTTTTCTGTATCCTCCTACTTTTTCTATACTCATTTCAAAGCCAAAGGTGGCTGTTGTGCTTATGTATGCAACGACTTATCTTGCTCTTGTGTTCCTGAACTTGATTCTTCTGAATTCTCTCCACTCAGGCTTTGGCTTTCCTGTCATTCTCTGACTAAATATATCCGTGCTGTTTACTTATCCCCTAATTCTACTAACTATCAGAAAATCTTCGACTATCTTACTTCTACAATGGAACACATTCTATCCATTTCTCCTTTCTCTGAAATCTCCATTCTAGGAGATTTCAATGTTCACCACCACCTTTGGCTCTCCTCTCCTTTCACTGATCCACCTGGTGAACAAGCCTACATCTTTTCTATCCTCAATGACCTAGAGCAGCTTGTACAGCACCCTATCCGTATCCCAGACCGCCTTGGAGAGAGCTCCAACATACTTGATCTCTTCCTTACAACTAATCCTTCTGCTTACACTGTTAATCTTTTCTCTCCGTTGGGCTCCTCCAGTCACAACCTTATCACCTTAACCTGTCCTATCACTCCGGTATGGCCTGTTGACCCTCTAGGGAAATGTCGTCTGTGACATTTTGGAGCCGTGGATTGGGAAGCCCTCAGGCAGTACTTCTTTGATTTTCCCTGGAATTGCTTCCATGGCAGGGAGCCATATGAGTGTGCCTTGCGCATTACGGAGGTTATTCTCTCTGGCATGGAAGCATACATTCCTTTCTCATATCCTTTGACTAACGCAAGAAAGCCTTGGTTTAATCACGTATGTTCTAATGCTGTCCATAACAAGGAGAGGGCCTACAAAAGGTACCAGAGCCAACCCACCCCTGAATCACATCTTTTATACATTTCTGCCCGGAATCATGCTAAGTCTGTTCTTCGCTCCGCTAAAAATAATTTCATGCGTACTAAATGCTCTCAACTCTCCAACTCGAATTCTTCCCGCTCCTTCTGGCACCTTGCCAAAAACCTTTCTAACAACTTTACCTCATCATCCTTCCCTCCTCTTTTCTACTCTGATGGTTCTGTAGCTATTTCTTCTACTGATAAAACAGATCTCCTCACACAGACTTTCTCCTCCAATTCCACCTTAGACTATTCCAGTGCTGTTCCTCCATCACTTCCCCCCTCTGACTTCCTCATGGCTGACATTAAAATTTCTTCAGCTGATGTATTTTCTGCCATCACTGGCCTCAATACTAACAAGGCATATGGGCCTGATGGGGTTCCTCCTGATGTTCTCAAGAACTGTGCTTCTGTGCTTACACCCTGCCCAGGCAAACTCTTTCACCTTTGTCTGTTAACTTGTACCTTTCCTTCTTGCTGGAAGTTTGCTCTCATTCAGCCAGTCCCAACAAAGAGTGACCACTCCCAACCCTCCAACCATCGTCCAATTGCTCTAACGTCCTGTATTTCAAAAGTTTTCGAGTCAATTCTCAATAGAAAAATTTTAAGGCATCTTTCCTATCACAACCTTCTTTCTGATCGTCAGTACGGGTTCCGTCAGGGACGCTCCACTGGCGATCTTCTCACCTACCTTTCAGACTCCTGGTCATCCTCCTTTCGGGACTTTGGCAAAAGGTTTGCCATTGCACCTGATATCTCAAAGGCTTTCAATCGAGTCTGGCATAATTCTTTAATTTCCAAACTGCCCTCTTACAGTTTCTATCCTTCTATTTATGCCTTCATCGCTAGCTTCCTTTCTGGTCGTTCTATAGCCACTGTTGTAGACGGCCATCGTTCTTCTCCTAGATCTTTCAACAGTGGTGTTCCTCAGGGCTCTGTCCTATCACCATCTCTCTTCCTTTTATTCATCAATGACCTTCTAGGCTGTACATCTAACCCTATCCACTCATACGCTGATGACTCCACCCTTCACCTTTCCATTCGGTTCCCTCAACGCCCATCTCAGCAGTTACTTCAACAAACAAGGGATGAGACTATGGCACACCTAATGTCTGACTTGGCTCATATCTCTGACTGGGGTAAAAATAATCTGGTTGTTTTTAATGCATCTAAGACTCAGTTCTTACACCTATCAACCTGAAAAAATCTTCCACAGGTATACCCACTAATGTTTAATAATATTCAGCTTGATCCTGCATCATCCTTGAACATGGTTGAGGTTTCATTTACTCGGGACTTATCTTGGAAAGATCATATTACATCTCTTGTAAAATCTGCTTCCAAGAGATTGGGTGTGCTAATCCAACTCCGCTCTTTTTTTACCCCTACAGAATTGTTGACTCTATACAGGGGTTTTATCCGCCCCTGTGTGGAGTACAACTCTCGTGTGGGGAGGCTCCCCACATACAGCTCTTCTCAATACGGTGGAGTCAAAGGCTTTTCGTCTCATTAACTCTCCTCCTCTTACTGACTCCCTTCAACCTCTGTCTCTTCGCCGCACTGTTGCATCTTTATCTCTTTTCTATTGCTACTTTAATGGTCACTGCTCCTCTGAACTGTCTGTATGCATTCCTCCACCTCTACGACAGGCGCGTAACACCCGTCTGGCAGCAAACTCTCATCCCTTTTCTGTCCAACTCTCTAATGCAAGAGTTAATCGTTACTCCCAGTCTTTCATTTATGCAACAGGTCAACTCTGGAACTGTCTCCCTTCGTCTGTCTTTCCTGCTGCTTATGATCTCCTGTCTTTCAAACGCAGCGTGTCCAGGCATCTCGAAATGATCGGATCTTGAATTTGGCTCTCTATTGTATTTTGTTTTTCTCTTGGGGGAACTGTTACTGCAGGCTCATGGCCTTTGGTTCCTTCTTCCTCACATTAAAAAAAAAAAGAAGAAGGTGGAGGGATATGGGGGATGAGTGTGTGAGGAAGTGAGGTATGGAAGTTGGTATGGCTACAGGACTGACAAGAGACTGAGCTGGCTGGATGAATTTTGTTCGGAGAAGCACATAACCTGGGATTTGGTACCCCTTTTTAACATGACGGCATTTGGATTGGCTCTATCAGATAGGTATAGGAGAAGCTACAGAATGTGGTGAAATTTGGAGGGTCTATCTGATGGAGCCAGGATTATGAAGGCTTGAATGATGAGTGAATGGAAGTGTGGCACATTGAATTGGGCAAACTTTGGCTGTCTCTCGATGTTGCTACTCATCACCCAGCCCTAGGGTGGGAAAGGCGGTCCAGGTGATGATGATGATACTTGGTATCACTAGACACTTGCTGTACATTTACCTTGGAACAGTCCCCTGGCAGTGGAGGAGTACATGAAATTAGTAAGTTACCTCTCTAACTCAAAAATCCTAAGCTGAATAAAACACTCCAGAGTTACCTGGAATAGAATTAAAGACACTATTGTAAATAAGGGGTTATTGGCAATCATTAACCCCGTAAAATCTGATTAAATCATTTTTACCATAATTTCGTTACCAATGGCAAATTATATTAAGTTTCAGGGAGACATCTGAAACTAGAGGCAATAGGTGGCTTTAACTAACTCCAACACTCTTAGAAGTTCTTCATAAGTTAATAAAATAATCTGGTGACAGCCATTATAGAATATGAAATTTGTTACAGGAGTGAAGTGTTTCAGCAGGATTCTGGTCTACAACACTGTAAGAAGAATGTATGAATAATCTGGCTGATTCTACCCAATGGGAAAATGAATGACAGTAATGATGACAAAACAAAGGCCTTGATGACAATGACAACAATGGTGATGCTACTGATGATAAAGACAATGATGATGACACTCCTTACATATGATATTTTACCCACCTCATAACAGGCAGACAATCAATGGTCGCAGCAACATGCAGCAGTGTGTCCCCGGTCTTGGTGTGCCGACAGTCCCACAATGCCACATTACCCTGTGTGTGTTGTTGCAACCATGCCAGATCACTCCGATGTACCGCATTCACCACATCCTGTACCACAACTACTGTTAACAGTCATTAACAATACAATTGACTTTTCCAGCTGGCCTCAGTCAACCCACATATACAGTACTGTATCCATTTTTGCATCTGGTCTCGATCATCCCACATAAAATACTTCTGCATACTCAGGCAATTGCATAATATCTCTTTCTTTCTTTCTTTTCATCATTCATGCTGCTTACAATCCATGTATTTTTCACCAGACTGTCTTTTTTTCTGGTCATTAAATGTCAACTGTTGATACATCCAAATCCAGGGTATTTCTTTCTTTTTTGTGTGTGTGTGGGCGGGGGAGTGGCACTAGTCTGCTATAAACCCTCTATATCAGTTCCACAACATGCAGGGAACACATGTTCTTCACCTGTGTAGTAAGTGGCTTCCTGACTTACAGGAAACCATTTGGCTTGTCACTCATTGTAAAATTCCCCGATTTTTTCTTTTATTCGTTCATTTATGTATGCTCCAACATTCTTGACTGCATTGGCATTGGTCACCTGATGGTGGCTTTCTATGCTGCTTGATCTCTAGCAGCCTCTCTGCTCAATCCCATATCCCTAAGGTCATATTCTATGACTCTGTCCAAGGTATTTTTCAGTCGGCCTCTCACAACTATACTCTCAACATCTCTCACCCTCTGCACCCCCACTTGTCATTCTACATCCTTTCCACATGCCCAAACCATCTCAGACTACCCCTTCTCATCACAATACTAATACATTCATGTCCCAACCTTCCTGTCAACTCTACATTTGCAACCCTAACCCTTCCAGGCCCATCATTCAACGATGCACTACATACCATATCCATCTAATTATCATCATCTCTGTACATTTAAGCAATACAATTTTCTTCAACTGTCAACACCAAACTACATTCACATTACACACTACACTTCATCATCATCATCATCATCTTCATCATCCGGACCTCCTATCCCATCCTAGGGCAAGGTGAGGAGTAGCAATGTCCAGACAGCCCAAATTTGCCCAATCCAATGGGCCACACTTCCATTCACTGATTCAAGCCCCCGGAATCCTGGCTTTATCAGATACGCCCAAAGCATTCAACACGGTCTGTAGCTTCACATAAACATATCCGATTCAGTCAATCCGGACACTGCCATGTTAAAAAGGGGTGCCAAATCTCTGATCATGCACTTGTCATCACAACATTCATCCAGCCAGCACGATCTCTTGTCAGTTCCCTAGCCTCACTGACTTCCTAACCTCTATTCCTCACACATTCATCCACCATATCTCTCCACCTTCTTCTTGGCCTACCTGCCTCCTCCCTCCTTCATATTCGCTCAGATATATATATTTTTTTTTGCAGACTACACTTCCTATTCAAAATTCAACCAAATGGTGTCTCATAATCAAGCCTCGGAGTCCCCATGGGGGAGGACCATAAATGCCACCACCATCCACCCCTCTCCCGGTGATGACCCAGCGAGATGTCTGGAACCACTGTCTGACTCACTTCTTCATTTCTGCATCATTCACGACCTTTCCTCTTACTTTCTCTCTATTGCGTACCACCTTCCTGCCTCTAAATCTCACCTTCTCTTCCTAACTGGGACTCAGCTGTTTGATGCAACTGATAGCAAACCCTTCTCTGTATCCTCCTACTTTCTCTATACTCATTTCAAAGCCAAAGGTGGCTGTTGTGTATCTGTACGCAATGACTTATCTTGCTCTCGTCTTCCTGAACTTGATTCTTCTAAATTCTCTACTCTCTGGCTTTGGCTTTCCTGTCATTCGCCAACCAAATATATCTGTGCTTTTTACTTATCCCCTAATTCTACTGACATGAACAATTCTTTGACTATCTTACTTCTATGTATATGAATGGGGTTATAAAAGAGATACAAGGTAGGACAGTGGATGTTGGAGCAGCCCTTGTGAGAGAGGGCAGTGTTTGGAAACTACCTATACTGTTGTTTGCGGATGATACTGTGTAAAGATGAAGGGGAGCTGCAAGGCATGGTGGATGAGTTTGCGAGAGTGTGTAAGAAACGGAACCTAATGGTGAATGTAGGGAAGAGTAAAGTTTTGGTCTTCGAAAGAGGTGAAGTCAGTGACTGTACAGCAAGGCTGGATGAGGAGGAAATGGAAAATATGAGTGCATTTAAGTACTTAGGTAGTGTGATGTGTAAGGATGGAAGTTTACAGGGTGAAGTGCCTGAAAGGGTGCAGCAGGAAAGAAAGGTTGCTGGTTCCTTGAAAGCAGTGATAAGAAACAGGAAAGTGAGCATGGAAATAAAAAAGCTACTACATGACAGTATTGTGATACCAACTCTAATGTATGGAAGTGAAGCTTGGACCTTGTTGGAGGGACAGAAGTCAAGAGTATCAGCAGTGGAAATTAGTTACTTGAGAGGAGCCTGTGAAGTCAAATGGAGAGACAGACTGACAAATGAGGAAGTGAAGGAGCTTTGTGGAGTAGATGTGGATGTGACACAAAAAGTTAGGAGAAACACACTGAAGTGGTTTGGATATGTGGAGAGGATGGAGAGCAAGAGACTGACGAGGAAAGTGTATGTGAGTGAGGTGGAGGGGGGCAGAGGGAGGGGGAGGCCAAGGATGAAATGGAGGGATGAAGTGGAGAGGTATATGAGAGAGAGGGGTGTGAGCTGGGAGCAGGGCAATGAAATGGCAGGGGACAGAGCAACATGGAGGTGATTTATTTGTGGCCACCCCTTATGGGACTAAGGTGTCTGAAATCTCCATTCTAGGAGATTTCAATGTTCGCCACCATCTCTAGTTCTCCTCTCCTTTCACCGATCCACCAGGTGAACAAGCCTACATCTTTTCTATCCTTAATGACCTACAGCTGCTTCTGTAGCACCCGACTCGTATCCCTGACCGCCTTGGAGTTCCAACATACTTGATCTCTTCCTTACGTCTAATCTTTCTGCTTACAATGTTAATCTTTCCTCTCTGTTGGGCTCCTCCAGTCACAACCTTATCGCCTTAACCTGTCCTATTGTTCCAGTACAGCCTGTGACCCTCCAAAGAAACATCAGTTGTGGCACTTTGGAGCTGCTGGTTGGGAGGCCCTCAGGCAGTACCTCTTTGATTTTCCCTGGAATGATTATTGCTTCCATGGCCAAAAGCCATCCGGGTGTGCAATGTGCATTACGGAGGTCATTCTCTTAGACATGGGAGCATACGTTCCTTTCTTATAGCCTTTGACTAATGCAGAATAACCTTGGCTTAATCATATTTGTTCTAATGCTGTCCACAACAAGAAGACCTACAAAAGGTACTGGAGCCAACCCACCCTTGAATCTCATCATTATTATGTCTCTGCCCAGAATCGTGGTAAGTGTGTTCTTCGCTCTGCTAAAAATAATTTCATCCATACTAAATGCTCTGAACTCTCCTACTTGAATTCTTCCTGCCCCTTCTGGCACCTCGCCAAAAGCCTTTCTAACAACTTTATCTCATCATCCTTTCCTCCTCTTTTCTACTATGATGGCTGAGTAGCTATTTCTTCTACTGATAAAACAGATCTCTTCGCTCAGACTTCCTCCTGCAATTCCATCTTAGGCGATTCCGGTGCTCTCCCTTCATCACTTCCCCCTTCTGACTTCCTCATGGCTGACACTAAAATTTCTTCAACTGATATATTTTCTGCCATCACTGGCATATGGGCCTGATGGGGTCCCTCCTGTTGTTCTCAAGAACTGTGTTTACACCCTGCCTAGGTACACTCTTCTGCCTTTGTCTATCAACTTGTATCTTTCCTTCCTGCTGGAAGTTTGCTTTCATTCAGCCTGTCCCAAGGAAGGGTGACCATTCCCAACCCTCTAACTATCACTCTATTGCATTAACAACCTGTGTCTGAAAAGTTTTCGAGTCTATTCTTAACAAATAAAAATTGTAAAGCATCTTTCCTATCACAACCTTCCTTCTAATCATCAGTATGGGTTCTATCAGGGATGCTCCATTGGTGATAATCTCACCTGCTTTTCACACTTTTGGTCATCCTCCTTTCGGGACTTTCATTTTCATTTTCGTTTTTGAAGGCTCCAACATGCTTGTATGCGTCGGCCTTGGTCATCTAATGGCGGCCCTCCATGCTGCACGATCTATTGCAGCCTCCCTGTTCAGTCCCTTAACTCCAACTCTCTAATGCAAAAGTTAACCGTTACTCCCAGTCCTTCATTTATGCAACAGGTCAACTCTGGAACTGTCTTCCTCTGTCTGTATTTCCTGCTTCCTATGATCTCCAGTCTTTCAAACGCAGTGTGTCCAGGCATCTCAAAATGATCGGATCTTGAATTTGGCTCTCTCTTGTATTTTGTTTTTCTGTTGGAGGGAACAGTTATTCCGGGCTCGTGGCCTTTGGTTCCTTCTTCCTCACAAAAAAAAAAAAAAAAAAAAAAAAAAAAAAAAACTTAATGACCTCATCCCACGTCTTTCTCGGTCTACCCCTCACAACCCCACCCCCAGTATTAACACTTCTCACCTACACCCAATTATCATCCCCCATCCTCTCCACATGCCCAAACCATCTCAACCTACCTCTCCTCATCACAACACCAATACACTCCAGTCCCATCCTACCTCTCAACTCTTCCATGGTAAACCCAGCTCCCCAGGCCTTACACGCAGGGATGCACTGTACATCCACCTAATCATTGACATTTCTGTACGTCTAAGCCTGTGGCTATCCTCCTCCTTTACTGCCCAAAGTTTCACTACCATACAGTATTACACTCCTAACACATGCTTCATACAAAGACCCTTTAGCACGTAAGGAGAGTCCTCTCAATGTCAGGAGAGGCAACAGCTCCCTGAACTTCTTCCAACCACTTCTCACCCTAGCAACAGAGCTAGCTCCAGCGCCACCTCCAGCACACAATATGTCTTCCAAATAACAAAACTCTTCCACATACTCAAGAGACTCACCAGCAAGTTCAACCCTTTCACGCCTGACAATCTCCACCTGCTCTCCCCGACACGCCACACACATAAAATCAGCATTATCTCGCAGTCTATCTCTGATACCACTACCTCTCTTGTGCACGCATTTATCACAAACATTACACAAGATGGAATTACTTCCCACGCCCTTGTGGCAAACCGCACATGGCCACTCTCCCTCGTCTTTGACAGTACTGCCACCAATCCTAGATATCATCACTTTTGTTTTATCTGGATTTACCCTTAAGCCCTTATGCCCCATACCATCTCTCCACTTCCTAAATCTTTCCTCTGCCTCCCTTTCGTTCTCTGCAATCGACACCAAATCATCAGCATACAACATCTCCCACGGGAGTCAGTTTCTAAAGTCCTGTGAGAGGGCTTCAAGTACCATGATAAACAAGGGGCTCAAAACTGACCCCTGATGCACACCAACATTCACGGAAAACTCATCACTCAAATCTCCATTCATTCTTACCTGGGTGCGAGCACCCACATACATGGCCATAACCACCCTAACCAGCCACTCCTCCAAGCCAAGCTTTCTCATTGCCCACTTCACCACCTCTCTAGGGACTCTGTCAAAGGCCATTTCCAAATCAACAAAAACAAAACACAGATCCCTTTTCTTCCCAATATATTTATCCTGAAGCTGTCAAACAATGAATATGGCATCAGTGGTCCCCCTGCCTGACATAAACCCAAATTACATCTCATCAATATTCACTCTTTCTCTAATCATACCTTCTAGAACTCTCTCCGTTACCTTCATTATCTGGTCTAAGAGCTTTATACCTCTATAATTTCCTCTATCCATGGCATCACCCTTCCCTTTATACATATGTACAATTACACTCTTCAGCCAATCATCTGGGACAACACACTCATATATATAAGGAGAGCTGCAAGGCTTGGTGGATGTGTAAGAAACGGAATCTAAAGGTGAATGTAGGGAAGAGTAAAGTGATGGTCTTTGAGAGAGGTGAAGTCAGTGAATGTACAGCGAGATTGGATGGTGAGGAATTGGAAAATATGAGTACGTTTAAGTACTTGGGTAGTGTGATGAGTAAGGATGGAGGTTTGGAGGGTGAAGTGATTGAAAGGATACAGCAGGGAAGAATGGTTGCTGGTTCCTTGAAAGCAGTGACAAGAAGCAGGGAAGTGAGCATGGCAGTGAAAAAGTAACTACATGACAGTATTGTGATACCAACTCTAACATGTGGAAGTGAAGCTTGGATGTTGCTGGAAGGACACAAGTCAAGAGTGAGAGCAGTGGAAATGAGTTATTTAAGAGAAGCCTGTGGAGTCACATGGAGAGACAGGCTGACAAATGAGGATATAAAGGAGCGTTGTGGTGTGGATGTGGATATGGTAGGAAGTGTTAGGAGGAATACACTGAGGTGGTTTGGCCATGTGGAGAGGATTGAGGGTGAAAGACTGGCGAAGAGAGTGTATGTGAGTGAGGTGGAGGGGGGAAGAGGGAGGAGGAGGCCGAGGATGAGATGGAGGGATGGGGTGGAGAGGTTTATGAGAGACAGGGGTGTGAGTTGGGAGCGGGGCAGTGAAATGGCGGGGGACAGGGCGACGTGGAGGCGATTTGTTTGTGGCCACCCCGAATGGGATTGAGGCGTCTGGCAACAGATAGATAGATAGATAGGATTCTCAAATTTAGATGAGGATATGTACCAAAAAACCGCATCAAAACTGAAAACATAGAAATTTAAATTGAACTTCTTATGGGAAAAATTAGTTTGGGTCCGAGGCCTCCAAACCTAACTACCTAAAATCATGATTTTTTGCCCACACCCCCTGTAAACTTTATGAACTATAATTGTGGTTAAGTAACTGTAGTTCTGCATTGTATTGCCATAATGTCAGCAAGTGTATACTTGGTGTATTTCTGCCCTTTCCTGTATTGCCATTTCTCCTTTGGCTGCAAAGAGTTAGAGGTGCCAGGCTGCTCTCGTCCATTACCACTGCTACCCGAAGAACCACTCTTGCTTGCCATTTTGAAACAGGTAAGTTGCAACGAAAATACAAAGAAAATACATACAACTAAATTGCAGTGAAATGCATGTCCACATATAGAAGGTCTATCTATCTATAGCCCGATGCCCTAATCCCGCAAAGGGTGGCTGCAGACAAAACGCCTCCAAGTCACTCTGTCACCCACCATTTGACTACCCTCCCCCCAACTCACCCCCCCCTCCCTCATATACCTCTCAACTCCATCCCTCCACCTCATCCTCGGTCTACCCCTCCCTCTCCCTCCCTCCACCTCACCTACATACACCCTCTTAGTCAGTCTTTCATTCTCATATAGAAGGTACAGGTTGAAAGTGCAGCACTTGGCTTAGAGGGCTGGCTGCTGGCAGGACAGTCGCAAGATGGCCTTGCACATGGCTTGTTGTCGTTGGTGCCTACTCCCATCCAGGAGCATTTGTCCTTAAACAGCATGACTTTTTTTTTTTTCGCAGTCTTTATTGTTCATTTCTATGTTGCTCCTTATATTCATAATTACTGTACTTCTCTTCGTTTCAGTATTCTGCCTACTGTACAGTATTTGCTACCACCTGTAATTCATTTTGTTTTAATATTTCTCCTATTGATTCTCTTCCTCTAATTTCTCTTGTTATATCTTCGAGTTATTAAAGTACTGATTAATTAATAATAAGTATCCACTCACTTGATGTAGTGCTGCCTACTTCTTCCTTAGCCTTTATCATTCTTTTTCTGTGCCTGTCGTCCTCTCTTCCTATTTCTCCCATCTCTCTTGTCACTTATTGCTTTTCTTTCCTTTACAGGTGGCTTTACATTGAGTGACAAGCCAAATGGTTTCCTGTAAGCCAAGAAACCATTTACAGCGCTGGGTGGTAACCATATAACCAACTCATACGTGCTCCCTATGTGTCAGCAAGTGGGCTGGTGGAGGGTTAGTGCCCCTCCCCGTAAAACAAATAACTCAAAGTCAAATGGCCATCCCTTACGGGATTATGGCGTCTGGCAATTGATAGATAGATAGATATTTATAAAATGACAGGGAATCGTCCAGGGTGCGAATTGTCCTGACGGGAAATCGTCCATGTTTTGACGGGGAATTATCTGATGGGCAAATTGACTTGACGGTGAGTTGTCTCAGAACCATATCATCGTATGCTTCATGTACTGTATGAATAAATGATGCTGATTTTCATTCTCTTCTTGACACATGTCACATACGGTATTAGGTTAGGCTCATACTTTTTCTCATAATTTTCCTTCACTTCTAGCATTTTGGTTTGCATCAAAAATATTATCTTTGCTTGTTTTGGTTGGAGTCTGGCCCTGAGAGCACATGTCACATATGATATTAGGTTAGGCTCATACTTTTTCTAATAATTTTCCTTCACTTCTAGCATTTTGGTTTGCATCAAAAATATTATCTTTGCTTGTTTTGGTTGGAGTCTGGCCCTGAAAGCACGTGTCACATCCGATATTAGGTTAGGCTAATACTTTTTCTTATAATTTTCCTTCACTTCTAGCATTTTGGTTCGCATCAAAGCTATTGTTACGTCCCTGTCCCCACACTGCCACAGCCTCCAACAGCAGTAATACAGTACAGGAAGGACGTTGCCCGATGAGTTGTTCTTCCTATGGTCAGCCTTAGGTGTACAGTACGCAAGATCAGCTGAGGCAAAAATAAACACTGGCTCCTTAAAGTTCACTGTTTTTTTTTCCAAGTAATTCCACTTAATGCTTTTCAATTTCACTGTTCTCACAAGCATTGGAGCTTTACACTCAATCCTTGTAAATCGTGTGTTCATAAATCATGATTTCTAAATCACAGCTAGGAGGCCGTCAGACTGCCAGCAACCTTCAATCACTGTTAAGTCACGAAAATCGCGGACCTAGGCACCCAAGTGGGCCTTTTCCGAGGAGAACCGTAAACCACGGCATTCAAACTGAAAATTGCGACCCAACAACCAATCACCGAGCGTCCCTGGTGGCAAATGTGCATACTAATGCCGCCATGTTGTTGTTGTTCTTGTCACGCCAGTCCACACACAACAGACCGTCACTGTGGAGTACGAGAGTTATCTACCTTTTCTGTGCAACTTTCCCCCACCTCCTACCTGCCATGGCCCCTCCTGACCCCCCGATGAAGCACTCTAAGCAGCATGGCGTCAAGAAGCTGCCGCAGTTGTTGTACAGTCAACTTTTGGAGATCATTCGTCGTGTTGAGAGGGGGGAGAAGTTTTCAAAAGCTGGCGAAAGAGTTTGGGAAGAACAAGTGCTGAGAGGTTCTAAGTTCTTCCCAACACCACCCCACTCCATTCATTTAAGCAATTTCGTCATAGGATTAAGGTGAGATCTCTTAACATGGCTTATTTCTATTTAATACATGCACTGAATATTCCTAAATTTGTATGTTTGTGTTTGATGGTGCCTAGACAGGTGTAGGTAGGGTGCTGTGGGGGCAGGTTGGCCAAAGTCCAGACCCAAATTAATTTTTCACATAAGAGTTATTATTCATAAATCACAAAATTCGTAAATCACAGCAGTGGTCTAGACCCAAATTGTCGCAATTTACAAGGATTGAGTGTACACACTTTACTAACTGCTATTACACTTAATGCTTAATGACACTTCACTGTTAGTACACTTAATGCTTGCCAACACTTCATTTATTACACAAGTTGTGAAAATAATCTTCACTGACAGTAATTACCCTTAATACACTTCACTGTCTTCTTAAGTTCCAGTGATATACAAACTTCAATAACTCGTCACTGTTTGCCACTGTTTTTACAAGTACCGAAAGTAACAAACTGACTGCACTTCACACAGACTAACTTGACACCCAACTTAACTTGTAATAATCTCTACTCCATCTTATATAAGCTTGCATTACTCTTGAAACGTCTACATTTTACGAGTATACTCTAGATGGGCAACAGCTGCCAACTCAGACACATCAAAACATGCAGAGTTGTCTCACATTACATAGCACTCTAAATCATTTACCATACAAACTTAAACTACATAATTTAACAAGCAGTCATTTAAATAAAACATTATTGAGAAAAAGCACATTAAATAAATGCATAACTTACGAAATAACTACACTCACAAACAGCAGGCTAACGGGCAACTCTGACTCGTACCGATAAGGGAACTACTGTACACGAAACACCGAGAAACTTCTCGAGCACCTAACTGGCAAATCCCCCTTCATAACAATATTATCTTTGCTTGTTTTGGTTGGAGTCTGGCCCTGAGAGCACATGTCCCATACGATATTAGGTTAGGTTCATACTTTTTCTTATAATTTTCCTTCACTTCTAGCATTTTGGTTCACATCAAAAATATTATCTTTGCTTGTTTTGGTTGGAGTCTGACCCGAAGAGCATCGAAATACGCGACTTTGGATCGAAAAGTAGGGTAGACAGACCACTCCAAAATGCATTGAAATTTGATTCATTGAATTCTAAACTCTCAAAATTTGAGATTCCACCATATACATATATATATATATATATATATATATATATATATATATATATACATATAATATCTCTCTCTCTCTCTCTCTCTCTATATATATATAATATCTATCTATCTATCTATCTATATATATATATATATATATATATATATATGGAGCCTCTATGGTACAGTGGTAGAGTGTGCGATTCGTACACGGGTGAAACAGGGTTCAAGCCCTGCCAGGGTAATAAACTTTGGGAGTGTTCACCTGACCACATACTGCATTGGCAGACAAAAGGGGTGCTGTGGTTGAACCAGTGTCACTTACTATAAAGTATGCTTGCACCCAGTCGGCTTGGGAGGACCGATTATACTTGGTTCACAGACTACACACACACATCCAAAGCCACTCCAACACTACAATTTTTTTTTTTTTTTTTTTTTATGTGGGGAAGAAGGAACCAAAGGCAATGAGCCCGCAAAACTGTTCCTTCCAAGAGAAAAACAAAATACAAGAGAGAGCCAAATTCAAGATCCATTTATTTTGAGATGCCTTGACAAACTGCATTTGAAAGACTGGAGATCGTAGGAAGCAGGAAATACAGACATACAGAGACAGTTCCAGAGTTGACCTGTTGCATAAATGAAGGACTGGGAGTAACGGTTAACTCTTGCATTAGACAGTTGGACAGAAAAGGGGTGAGAGTTTGCTGCTAGACGGGTGCTACCCGATCATCGTAGAAGTGGAGGAATGCATGCAGACAGTTCAGAGGAACAGCGATAGAAAAGAGATAAAGATGCAACATTGTGGCGAAGAGACAGAGGTTGAAGGGAGTCAGTAAGAGGGGGAGAGTTAATGAGACGAAAAGCCTTTGACTCCACCCCATTGAGAAGAACTGTATGTGGGGAGCCTCCCCACACATGAGAGTTGTACTCCAAACAGGGGCGGATAAAACCCCTGTATAGAGTCAACAATTGTGCAGGGGCAAAGAAGGAACGGAGTCGGCTTAGCACACCCAATCCCTTGGAAGCAGATTTTACAAGTGATGTAATATGATCTTTCCAAGACAAGTCTCAAGCAAATGAAACCCCAAGCATGTTCAACGATGATCCAGGATTAAGCTGAGTATTATTAAACATAAGTGGGTATATCTGTGGAAGATTTTGTCAGGTTGATAGGTGCAAAAACTGAGTCTTTGATGCATTAAAAACAACCAGATTATTTTTACCCCAGTCAGAGACACGAGCCAAGCCAGACATTAGGTGTGCCATAGCCTCATCCCTTGCCTGTTGAAGTAACTGCTGAGATGGACATTGTGGGAATCGAATGGAAAGGTGAAGGGTGGAGTCATCAGTGTATAAGTGGATAGGGTTAGATGTACAGCTTAGAAGGTCATTGATGAATAAAAGGAAGAGAGCTGGAGATAGGACAGAGCCCTGAGGAACACCACTGTTAATAGATCTAGGAGAAGAACGATAGCCGTCTACAACAGCTGCTATAGAACAACCAGAAAGAAAGCTAGAGATGAAGGCACAGATAGAAGGATATAAACTGTAAGAGGGCAGTTTGGAAATTAAAGATTTATGCCAGACTCGATCGAAAGCCCTTGAGATGTCAAGTGCAATGGCAAAGCTTTCGCCAAAGTCCCGAAAGAAGGATGACCAGGAGTCTGAAAGGTAGGTGAGAAGATTGCCTGTGGAGCGTCCCTGACGGAACCCATACTGATGATCAAAAAGAAGGTTGTGATAGGAAAGATGCTTTAAAATTATTCTATTAAGAATAGACTCAAAAACTTTTGAGATACAGGATGTTAAAGCAATTGGACGATAGTTAGAGGGTTGGGAATGGTCACCCTTCTTTGGGACCGGCTGAATGAGAGCAAACATCCAGCAAGAAGGAAAGGTACAAGTTGACAGACAAAGGCGAAAGAGTTTGCCTAGGCAGGGTGTAAGCACAGAAGCACAGTTCTTGAGAACAACAGGAGGGACTCCATCAGGCCCATATGCCTTATTAGTACTGAGGCCAGCAATGACAGAAAATACATCAGCTGAAGAAATTTTAATGTTAACCATGAGGAAGTCAGAGGGGGGAAGTGATGGAGGAACAGCACCGGAATCGTCTAAGGTGGAATTGGAGGAGAAAGTCTGAGCCAAGAGATCTGCTTTATCAGTAGAAGAAATAGCTACAGAGCCATCAGAGTAGAAAAGAGGAGGGAAGGATGATGAGGTAAAGTTGTTAGAAAGGTTTTTGGCAAGGTGCCAGAAGCAGCGAGAAGAGTTCGAGTTAGAGAGTTGAGAGCATTTTGTACAGACGAAATTATTTTTAGCAGAGCGAAGAACAGACTTAGCACGATTCCGGGCAGAAATGTATAAAAGATGTGATTCAGGGGTAGGTTGGCTCCGGTACCTTTTACAGGCTCTCTCCTTGTTGCGCACAGCATTAGAACAAGCGTGATTAAACCAAGACTTTCATGCATTAGTCAATGGATATGAGAAAGGATTGTATGCTTCCATGCCCGAGAGAATAACCTCCGCAATGCGCAAGGCACACTCAGATGGCTCCCGGCCATGGAAGCAATAATCATTCCAGGGAAAATCAAAGAAGTACTGCCCGAGGGCCTCCCAATCCGCAGCTCCAAAATGCCACAGACGACGTTTTTTTGGAGGATCCGCAGGCCGTACTGGAGCGATAGGACAGGTTAAGGTGATAAGGTTGTGATCGGAGGAGCCCAACGGAGAGAAAAGATTAACAGTGTAAGCAGAAGGATTAGTTGTAAGGAAGAGATCAAGTATGTTGGAGCTCTCTCCAAGGCGGTCAGGGATACGGGTAGGGTGCTGTACAAGCTGCTCTAGGTCATTAAGGATAGAAAAGATGTAGGCTTGTTCACCAGGTGGATCAGTGAAAGGAGAGGAGAGCCAAAGGTGGTGGTGATCATTGAAATCTCCAAGAATGGAGATTTCAGAGAAAGGAGAAATGAATAGAATGTGTTCCATCGTAGAAGCAAGATAGTCAAAGAATTTTTGATAGTCAGTAAAATTAGGAGATAAGTAAACAGCACAGATATATTTAGTCAGAGAATGACAGGAAAGCCGAAGCCAGAGTGTAGAGAATTCAGAAGAATCGAGTTCAGGAACACGAGAGCAAGATAAGTTGTTGCATATATATACACAACAGCCACCTTTGGCTTTGAAATCAGTATAAAGAAAGTGAAAGTAGGAGGATACAGAAAAGGGTTTGCTGTCAGTTGCCTCAGACAGCTGAGTCTCAGTTAGGAAAAGAAGGTGAGGTTTAGAGAAGGAGAGGTGGTGTTGAACAGAGCGAAAGTTAGAGGAAAGGCCACGAATGTTGCAGAAATGAAGAAGAAGAGAGTCAGACAGTGGTTCCAGGCACCTTGAGTCATCACCGGGACGACTTTCACTTACAAGCACTTCTCACCCTACATACAGTCTCTACTAGACAGCCTAAGCCACTTGGTAGAGATACATTGGCTGTATCGTCCCCACTTCGGTCGGGATAGGCTAGTCCTGCAGTGGATACTGAAATGGCTGATGATGATCCTCATAAATCGCGGCAATTTGGGTCTGGACCACTGCCGTGATTTATGAATTCCGTGATTTATGAATAATAACTCTTATGTGAAAAATTAATTTGGGTCTGGACTTTGGCCAACCCGCCCCCACAGCACCCTACCTAAACCTATCTAGGCACCATCAAACACAAACATACATATTTAGGAACTTTCAGTGCATGTATTAGATAGAAATCAGCCATGTTAAGAGATCTCACCTTAATCCTATGATGAAATTGCTTAAGTGAATGGAGTGGGGTGGTGTTGGGAAGAACTTAGAACCTCTCAGCACTTGTTCTTCCCAAACTCTTTCGCTAGCTTTGAAAACTTCTCTCCCTTCTCAACACGACGAATGAGCTCCAAACGTTGACTGTACAACTGCGGCAACTTCTTGAAGCCATACTGCTTAGAGTGCTTCATTGGGGGGTCGGGAGGGGCGGGGGTAAGTTGCACAAAAAAGGCAGGTAACTCACATACTCCGTTGCTACGGTCTGTAGTGTGTTGACTGGCGGGACAAGAACAACAACAACATGGCAGCATTAGTATGCGCATATGCCACCAGAGACGCGTGGTGATTGGTTGTTGGGTCGCGATTTTCAGAGTGCATGCCGCGGTTTACGGTTCTCCTCAGAAAGGCCCACTTGGGTGCCTAGATCTGCGATTTTCGTGACTTAATAGTGATTTAAGGTTGCTGGCAGTCTGACGGCCACCTAGCCGTGATTTCTGAATCCGTGATTTATGACCACGCGATTTACGAGGATTGAGTGAATATATATATATATATTTATATATATATATATATATATATATATATATATATAGTATAAATATATATATATATATATATATATGTATATATATCTATCTATCTATAGCCCGACGCCCTAATCCCGCAAAGGGTGGCCGCAGACAAAACGCCTCCAAGTCACTCTGTCACCCACCATTTGACTCCCCTCCCCCCAACTCACCCCCCCCCCTCCCTCATATACCTCTCAACTCCATCCCTCCACCTCATCCTCGGTCTACCCCTCCCTCTCCCTCCCTCCACCTCACCTACATACACCCTCTTAGTCAGTCTTTCATTCTCCATTCTCTCCACATGTCCAAACCACCTCAGTGTATTTCTCCTAATCTTTTCAACCACATCCACATCTACCCCACAACGTTCCTTCACTTCTTCATTCGTCAACCTGTCCCTCCACGTCACTCCACGTGCTCCTCTCAAGTAACTCATTTCCACTGCTCTCACTCTTGACTTGTTCCCCTCTTGCAAGGTCCACGCCTCACTTCCATATGTCAGGGTAGGGATCACAATACCATCATGCAGTGACTTCTTAACTTCCATACTCACCTCCCTATTTCTCATCACTGCTTTCAGTGTACCAACAACCTTTCTTCCCTGCTGTGCCCTTTCACGTACTTCATCCCCCAAAGTTCCATCACACTACCCAATCACACTACCCAAGTACTTGAATGCACTCACATTCTCCATATCCTCACCATCCAACCTCACTGCACACTCTGTGACTTCATTCCTCTCAAACACCATAACTTTACTTTTGTTTACATTAACTTTCAGCTTCCTCCTCCTACACACTGTCCCAAATTCATTCACCAAACCTTGCAACTCCCATTCATCTTCACTCAACAATACTGTATCATCAGCAAACAGCAACACCGGAAGCTTCCAAATCTCACCCTCATTCATTAGGGCCACCCCCACATCCACTGCCCTACCTTGCACCTCCTTTACAACCCCATCCATATATATATTAAACAGCCATGGAGACATCACACAACCCTGTTTCAGTCCCACATTGAGATCAAAGAACTCACTCAGCTCACCATCCACTCGCACCGTAGCCCTAGCTCCCTCGTACATACTCTTCACAGCACTCAACAATTTCCCCTCCACTCCATATATTCTTAATACCTTCCACATACCTTGCCTATCTATTCTGTCATAAGCTTTCTCCAAGTCCATGAAGGCAGCATACACTTTCCTTCCCTTCTCTAGATACTTCTCCACTAAACATCTTAGAACAAATATCTGATCTACACACCCTTTTCCCTTCCTAAATCCCCCTTGTTCTTCTCCAACTAGCTCCTCTGTCATATGCCTAACCCTATCAATGAGTATTCTACCATATATTTTACCAGTCACACTAAGAAGGCAAATACCCCTATGGTTACCACATACTTCTCTCTCCCCTTTTCCTTTGTACAGAGGAACAATTATACCTGATTTCCAGTCCTCTGGAACCCTTCCCTCTTCCCAAGCCAATCTACACAACTTCCATATCCACTCCACAACAATCTCACCCCCATACCTAAGCATTTCACCACACACTCCATCAATTCCTGGGGCCTTTCCCAGCTTAATTTTCTTCATCGCTTCCACTACTTCCGCCCTACTGATCTCTTCCTCCCTCCTCTCATTTCTTCTTCTCCCAGCCATTCCCCAACCACTTATACTCACACTGCTCTCACTCTCTACATTCAACAAATCCTCAAAGTGCTCCTTCCATCTCCTCAATTTCTCTCTCTTCTCCACCAACAATCTATTATTCCTATCTTTCACTCCCCTACTATTTCCCCTTTCACACTGCCTTACTTTCTTTACCTCCTTCCAAAACAATTTCTTACTCTCCCTCCATTTCACACTCAGATTCCTCCCAAACTCTTCATCCACTTTCTTCTTACTCTCCTTCACCAGTCTGTTAACCTCCCTTCTCCTGCTCACATATACCTCTCTCTTCTCTCTCTCATCTTTTCCCCTACCTCTACTCGCCAACCATTCACCATATGCCTTCTTCTTTTGTTCCACAGCTTGTTTCACCTCATCATTCCACCATGCTGTCCCTTGCACACCCTTGCATCTCCTCCTCACTCCACAAACCGCCTCACACGCTGCACTTATCTCTTCCGTGAATATCTTACATACGTCTTCCACCCCTTCCATCTGCTCTATATATATATATATATATATATATATATATATATATTACCCTCACGTCCAACACGCGTTAGTCCAGCACGATTCACGTCCAGCACGGAGAGCAAATAATTAGTATTATTTAATACGATTTAATTACTGCAACACGAGTGTGTTAGCACAACTCGCACAGAGCTCCGAGAAGTGGGCGAAATCCTCAGAGTTCACCTCTAGTACGATCACCCCCGGTCCAACAAAGTCATACTGGACATTCCCATGATGATGATAGCCAATGAAAACTTCTGATCAAGTAGCTTTACTCGTCCGCTATCATGACATGATCGTGATGCCGCCTAATTAAAAATGCTTCTGCTGTCACGTGATGTTTTGTTTAAATTTCTCCCTCCACAGCGCCACTCAGTCGCATAATTCGCATTGGAAGGTGCTTTTTTCTTGCTGCATTTTACCCTGCTCACGATGCCTAGGAAGCCTTCTGAGAACCCCAAGAAGCGTCGGCACCTCCCTCAGGCTACCAAGCTAGAAAGCATCGAGAGGAAGAAGAAAGGGGAGAGGAAAGTTGACATTGCCAAGGCCTATGACATGAATGAAGCCAATGTGAGGACCATAATAAAAAACCACGAAAAGATCCTGGCAGCCGAAGGCTATCACACGGCACTTCATACCAGGTTTGCCAAGGATACGATGGTAAATCGGAATGGTAACGTGGTAAAATTGCCGACGATACCACGGGCATTTGGAATTCATCTGGATGGATTCCTGCCGAGGATACGTCGGGCAAAACAATATGACCAAAACCCAGGCAACTCGACAGAGAATGTATCGTACTACAGCATTGAACATTTAGCCTGACACTGAATACATATTAATATTTTAGAATAAATATCAATCATTTTGAAACCCTTCTCATCGGCATGTGTACCAGTTTATAAACAAAGTTGCTTCTCCTTATTCTCTACCGAGTCAGCGACAGCGATCACTTTCCATAGTCACGAGACGTGGCTCTGGCAACAGTGTGAGAAGCATGCCCTTTGCCGAGGATTACAGTGCTAGGACAGGCAGAAGCAGGACCTTCCATGGCTGTGGACGAAGATAGTGATTCTGAGTGTGATTTCGAAGGATTTATGGGGGAGGTTGAGGAGGAGCAACAGCCATTACCTGCTAGTGACGCCAGCAGCCATCCTCTGGGGACCCAGTAGGACTACCAACAGCCTTTGATACCACCTCCCATTCCCAGCAAGCCCACCAACACTATCCAAAAAGGTTAGTTATCATTCATAGCACAGTACCATTTATTATAATTACAACAATACCAATATATGTATAGGTATATGGTAGGTATTTAGCATGACTTTTCCTAGGGTTGCTGACATAATTCATTTTTCCCCATAAGCTCTATTGTTAGTCCAACACGTTTTTGGTCCAACACGTGACCCATGCATGACAATATTACCGTGTTGGACGCGAGGGTACTCGTTTCGTTTCGTTTCGTTTTTAAAGGCTCCAACATGCTTGCATGTGTCGGCCTTGGTCACCTAATGGCGGCTCTCCACGCTGCACGATCCATTGCAGCCTCCCTGTTCAGTCCCTTAACCCTAAGGTCACACTTAATGACCTCGTCCCATGTCTTTCTCGGTCTACCCCTCACAACCCCACCCCCAATATTAACACTTCTCACCTTCCTCACCCAATTATCATCCCTCATCCTCTCCACATGTCCAAACCACCTCAATCTACCTCTCCTCATCACAACACCAATACACTCCAGTCCCATCCTACCTCTCAACTCTTCCATTGTAAACCCAACCCCTCCAGGCCTTGGACGCAGGGATGCACTGCACATCCACCTAATCATTGTCATTTCTGTACGTCTGAGCCGGCGAATGTCTTCCTCCTTCACTGCCCAGGTCTCACTGCCATACAGCATTACACTCCTAACACATGCTGCATACAAAGACCCCTTAGCACGTAGGGAGAGCCCTCTCAATGTCAGGAGAGGCAAGAGCTCCCTGAACTTCTTCCAACCACTTCTCACCCTAGCCACAGAGCTAGCTCCAGCCCCACCTCCAGCACACAACATGTCTCCCAAATAACAAAACTCTTCCACACACTCAAGAGATTCACCAGCAAGTTCAATCTTTTCACGTCTGACGATCTCCACCTGCTCACCCCGGCACGCCGTACACATAAAATCAGCATTATCTCACAGTCTACCTCTGATACCACTACATCTCTTATGCACCCATTTATCACAAACACTGCAAAAGATGGAATTACTTCCCACGCCCTTGTGGCAAACTGCACATGGCCACTCTCCCTCGTCTTTGACAGTACCGCCACCAACCCTAGATATCATCACTTTTGTTTTATCTGCATTTACCCTTAAACCCTTTTGCCCCATACCATCACTCCACTTCCTAAACCTTTCCTCCGCCTCCCTTTCATTCTCTGCAATCAACACCAAATCATCAGCATACAACAACTCCCACGGGAATCCGTTTCTAAAGTCACGTGAAAGGGCTTCAAGTACCATGATATATATATATATATATATATATATATATATATATATATTGTATATATATAAATAAGTCGGCTTAAGGCGGGCCGATTACACTTGGTTCACAGACTACACACACATCCAAAGCCACTGCAACACTACAATTACACTCACAAGCACTTCTCACTCTACATACAGTCTCTACCAGACAGCCTAAGCCACTAGGTAGAGATACATTGGCTGTATCGTCCCTGCTTCAGTAGGGATAGACCAGTCCTGCAGTGGACCTCAACGGCTGATGATGATGATGATGATGATGATATATATATATATATACATATATGTACACACACACACCAGTACTGCTGTACTGTATCACAATCTTCAATCTTTTTACAATATAAAGGAAACCAGGCAGAGTACAGAATTGGCTACATTATGACTGAAAAATGCTAAAATTTGATGCAGGGTAAGATCATAAGAGTAACACATGCTGCAGTGTAACAATGAAAACTAATCCAATAATAGTGTACAATTACCATTTATTTTATGGCTATAACACCACCATGGAAGAAGAAAAAATAAGAGCTTGTGGCTGAACAATAGAAAACGACAGGACAGTTTAGCTACCTGCTAGCACTAAGCCAGCGAAGTTGGCAACACTTAATAGTTGACGAAAACAACGAAGGTCTTTTTCTCTCTCTCTCATCATTAGAGTTGAATGGTATATTAGATTTTTTTAGAAAAAGTGATGGAAGCTGAAATTCTGGACTTTTGGAGAATTTTTAAAATTCCTCCCGGATGAAGATTTTGACACCTAAATGCAGGACATGTCCGGGAAAATCCGGACGTATGGCAACCCTATGCTGTACTGCAATGGTAGTGAAAACAATTTAAAAGCCACTGGTGCAATCCGTACTAATGTCTGATAGGCTATATATACCTATTAGAAAAAGTCCGGATTAGCAGGGGAAAGTCCAGATGTTGCTCTTATCGGAACATCGCTTTTTTCGGAATGGATTGGGCTCCAATTAGTCTGTTACAGTGAGGTTTTGCTGTATATAAATACAGGTATACCTCGATATACGATACCCCTAGATGCGATACCCTGGCTTAGCCATGGGGGTAGAAATACCACCATACCCTGTCTAAATGATGGCCAAATCCTGTTTTAATCATGGTTTTTGTTTTGCTTTTTTACCAATTCTGATGTTATTTTAGACTAAAATTGTGTGTTTAGGTTGATTTATAAACTATTTTTAGACTGATTAATGTGTTTTAGCCACAGACGGGGCAAACAATATCATTTTGGGGTACAGTTTACTAATCTTGATTTCTTCCAGACTTATAATTAATGATTTTCAGATTTTATTTTGGTTTTAGTGAGTTATTTACATGTTTGGCTTAAGTTAGCTTCTTTTACAGCTGTTAGACCATTTAGACTGGCTTTAAACTTGTTTTTGGACTCATCTGGATGGGTTTAGGACTTGGTTGGGGGGGAAACCCAAGGCTCAAAAACGCATCCCTATACTTTACCCGTTAAATCTACCCAGAGATACAATACCCCACCTAATGATGGGGTTTTACTTAACCAACTGCATTGTTAAACCAGGGTATACCTGTATGTTCATGGTGGGTCTTAATCCACTAACTGAACTGCTGATGGATTTGTATAAACTCTTGATTTACCCAGTATTTATGAAGATAAAAAGTGTCCTGTTTTTTCCATGAGTGTTATCATGAACAGCAAAGCTTACCCATTTTTACTAATCTAGCAGATATGGCATGTCTATGACACTTTTTTTTTGGATTCAAGAATCCTCGTTTTACTAGGAAAAGCAAATCTATCACTGCTAAGTAATATTATTTTCACAGAACTCGTAAAGAATGCCTTCTACAGCCTATTCTGTAGCAACAAATATTTCCACTGAGTGTTGGTGTCATTAGCCACATCTATATCAATAGGGACCTGACATACAACCAAAGAATGGAACTGCGTGCCAGGCGTGCACAGCGTAGCACTGCCAATGGAGGAGCGGCCAGGGGACCCACCAATACCTGCCCAGCTAGCCCCCATGCTGCTGGAGATGCCATGGTTATACCCAGGACTTCCCGAACCCAGCTCACCCCTTTGGACACTCAGGTTGCTGCAACCCACTCACAAGATAATACACCCACGAGAAATTTAAACCATTAACCTTGCAGTCCTCCCAGGCAACAGTGAGTTTTCACAATTTGAAATTCGGGTTCTGCAATGTAAATAGTATCATTAATAAATTACATATTATCACTGATTTTCTATCAGACAATGGTATAGATATTTTTGGAGTCGCTGAAACCTGGCTGCTGCCTGAAATCCCCGATTCATTTGCTCAAGTTAATAACTTTAACCTCTCATGTGCTGACACCAAAGACAATACCCGTAAGCACGGAGTATGTATATATATATAAGGAGTAGAATAAGTTATGTAGGTATCAACACCAACTATGATAATGTCTGTGCCATCCATTTACTTACATTTAACCTGTACGTAATAGTAATATATCGCCCTCCTTCTAACAGTGATGCTGATAACCAAGCATTACTAAATTTCTTACTAGACTTCTGTCCATCCAAAGAGGTACTAATTGTTGGGGACTTTAACTTACCCCTTACCAACTGGAAATCAAGCACAGCACTGGCTATGAAATATCCTCCCCTCTACCAGTCGTTCCTGGACTGTTTTGGATGTCTAGGTCTGAACCAGTGGGTAACAATGCCCACATATTTAAGCTCAGGCACCACTCTAGATCTTGTCTTCACATCTGAGAATGATAGAGTTGGAGAAATTGAGGTAGTGAGTCCCCTGCCCAGTTGTGGACACTGTCCGGTGCTACTATTATTTTCAGGCCGCTGTTGTGACAGATAGCTATTTGCACACCAAGCGCTCCTGGCATAAAGCCAAATACAACAAAATAAATAATCATCTGCATGAAACAGACTGGCATTTTGAATTCCAAAGCCTGTCAATTGATGCCATGTATGACAGACTGCAGTCCATCCTTAGCCCATTAGTTGACCAGTATGTGCCGAATATGCCTAGCACACCTTCCCCACCTCCCAGATCACCTCCCAAGGCCTTGAAAACCATCACAGGAAAGCCTGGGAAACATACAAACAATCCAGGAGTGTTTATGGAAGACTATATCCTGAGGCTTCCCAAGCTCTATCACACTACGACTCTCTCAACGACAGCTTTCGTAACTACTTTACACACATGCAAATCAATCACGAAATGTCACTGATTAGAAAACTACAGGTCTCCTCAAAACCATTTCACCAGTACATCTATCTATCTATCTATCTATATACCTAGGCTGCTTCCCCCAAGGAAAGGGAGGTAGCCGAGACAGGACGACTCACTCTCCATTTACTCATCCATTCAAACACATTCATTTGCATCTTAGCCCCAAAGGGGAGAACGGACAGATCCTCACCGCACCACACCGCACAAGGGTCAACTGGGCAATGCAATCAGTGACATCCGCAGCAGGGCCCGACAGCAGAACTGGTTTACCCCTGCCACATCATAACAGACCCATCCCCTTACCCGCACCTGACCTGACTAGCTGATCAGACCAAATGCGGGAGAATATCCCCTCAGGGCTGCGTCATCACTTATTCATTCACAATTTCTCTCCATTTATTTCTGTCACGCACAGCCACTCTTCCTTGCTCAACAGACATCCCTCTCACATCCAGCGCTCTCTTCACACTGTCCATCCATCCTATTCGTGGTCTTCCTCTCAGCCTTACACCTCTCACATCAGATCTAGTTATCTTTTTCACCAATCGCTCATTATCCATTCTCTCCATATGTCCAAACCATTGCAACACCCTCTGCTCAACTCTACCAGCCATCTCCCGAACAACTCCAGTTCTCCTTCGCACTTCATCATTTCGCACCCGATCCATATGCGTCACTCCACACATACTCCTCAGACATCTCATCTCCATTACATTCAAACTTTTCCTCTCTGCTACACCCATATTCCATGTTTCAGCCCCATATAATGCAGTCGGTACCACAACACCCTCATACAGCCTTCTCTTTTACATCCATTCTAAGTGAACGACATTTAAACACTTTTTTCATTCCTCCCAGCACCTTTCCTACTTCATTTATTCTAAACTTCACTTCTGCATCTATTCTTCCATCCACAGCAACATGTGACCCTAGATATTTAAAACAATCTACCTCCTCAAGCAACTCACCATTCAAAACTATATTCATCCCCCTACCATCTATCAACCTCGTACACTTCATCACTTTACTCTTATTCTCATTTACTTTCAATTTCCTCCTTTCACACACCCTTCCAAACTCCTCTACCAACTGTCTCAATCTCTCCTCTGAATCAGTCACCAGTGCAGTATCATCTGCAAACAGCAGCTGCTTCAGATTCCACTCTCCTCCATCAACATTTACCAGACTCAGACCACCTAAAACTCTTGCATTCACCTCCCTTACAACACCATCCATGTAAATATTAAACAACCAAGGCGACATCACACATCCCTGTCGCAGCCCCACTCTCACGGGAAACCAATCACTCACAGCATTTCCCACTCTTACACACGCTCTACTATTTACATAAAAACTTTTCACCCCTTTTAGTAACCTACCATCAAGTCCATACAATCTTAAAACAGTCCACAAAGCCTCCCTATCAATTCTATCATACGCTTTCTCTAAATCCATAAATGCCCAAAACACATCCTTGCCTTTCGCTAAATACTTTTCACACACTTGTCTCACAGCAAACACCTGATCAACGCATCCCCTCCCTCTCCTAAAGCCACACTGCTCATCACTAATCACTCCCTCTGTACCCTCTCTAACTCTAATAATTAACACTCTACCATACACCTTACCTACAACACTCAACAGACTTATACCCCTAAAGCTAGTACATTCATACTTATCACCCTTGCCTTTATACAACGGGACCACACAAGCACTTGCCCAGTCAATTGGCACCATACCTTTCTCAAAGCACACATTCAACAATCTTACTAACCTGTCAACAATAGTCACTCCACCACCCTTCAGGCATTCCACAGCACACCCATCCATACCTGCAGCTTTCCCTGTTTTCATCTCCTTTACTGCCTTCTCCACTTCTTCCTTCGTGATCAAAGAATCATTCAACTCTCCCAACACATTTATTCCTCGCACCCTTCCATCTGCCACAATCTCAGCCACCCTTTCCTCCTCTACATTTAACAATCTTTCAAAATACTCTGCCCATCTCTTCCTTACTGCATCCATCTCAATTAACATCCTTCCATCCTCTGCTTTTACTCGTTCTTCCTTCCCAGACTCTCCCTTTCGCACCCTTTTCACCTCCTTCCAAAACATTTTCTTATTCTGCTGAAAATTCTCTGTCAGCCGCCTACCCCACCTCTCATCTGCTGCCACTTTAGCATCACGCACAGCCCTTCTCGCTCTATTCCTCTTCTCCTTATACCTTTCATATGACATCTCATCCTTCCTCTGCAGCCACACTTCATATGCACGTCTCTTCTCTGCCACAGCCATACTTACTTCCTCGCACCACCATTCACTTCCTTTTCTTACACCACCACCCACACGTCTCACACCACACACCTCTTCTGCATGCCCCACCACAGCACTCTTAAACAACTGCCATTCCTCCTCCACGCTGCCATTTTCCCGATCTTTCACTGCGTTCCACTCATCTTTCAATTTCTCCTGATACTCTATCTTTTTCTCTCTTTTATCCAACTCACTCACTTTCAAAACCTCCCTGCCACACCTAACCCTCCTAGCTCTCATCCATCTCTTTCCTACTCTTAACTTTCCCTCCACCAGGTAGTGGTCAGACATACCTCCACCCTCCCCTCTCAGAACTCTCACATCCAACAATCTTCCTATTACATTCCTAGACACAACCACAAAGTCCATCAAGGCTCTATCAACAACCCTTCCACCCTCCTGTCTCACCCATGTATACTTATAAATATCTTTCTTCTCAAACAGCGTATTCCCAATCACCATCTCTCGCTCAACACACATCGCTATCATTCGTTCCCCATTTTCATTTCTTCCAGGCACACCATGCATACCAACTACACCTTCAACTGCTACATTTCCCACTCTAGCATTCAGATCTCCCACCATTACCACATTCACATTCGCTTCAAAACTCTGCAGACACTCATCAACATCATTCCAGAAAGACTCCCTCTCTTGTTCATCCCTTTCACTACCAGGCCCATATGCACTCACAAACACCCACAACTCACGTTCAAATTTCGCTTTCACCCACATCAGTCTCGATGACACCTCCTTCCATTCAATCAAACATTGCTGAACTTCCGGACTCACTAACAAGGCCACACCTTCTCTTGCCCTTCCTCTATCAACACCTGACAATCTTCCATTCACACTTCCAAACATAGATTCCCCCTTCCCTTTCATCTTCGTTTCACTCAAAGCTAACACATCCAACTTTCATCTCACAAACATTCTCCCAATCTCCTCCCTTTTAGCCTCAATCGTACTACATCCACGCACATTCATAGACCCAATCTTCAGGGTACGGGGATAACTCCATCCCCCATCCCTTTCTCTGGCCTGTCTCTTTTTAGGAACTACAAAACAGAGGAGGGGGTCCCTAGTCCCCTCACCCCGCCCCTTTTAGTCGCCTTTTACGACACGCAGGGAATACGGTGGCAGTATTCTTCCTAACACAACCTGGCCGCAGAGTAGTAGTACCACCCCATAGTGCGGCCAGGTTGTGTCCCCCCCGCCACAGGGGGGGTGCACCCTCAGTAGGCCCCATAAGACTGGACAATGGAGTGTCAACATCTGACTGTACTCAGATGGCAGAAACTTTTGCTACACATTTTTGTACAGTTTACTCAACTCATGCTCCTTATGCTCCCTTCCCTCACCAAACTTTTGAGGGTATCCTCGACAGAGTGACCCTATCCTTGCAAGAAGTGAGAAATAGGCTCGCAGCACTGGACCCGAACACCAGTATGGGACCTGATGGCCTCCACCCCAGTCTTCTGAAATATTGCCCAGCCTTAGCCTTACCCTTGTTTTTGATATTTCAAAAGTCTGTCACCATTGGTAAATTGCCACATGATTGGAAAAAATCCATTATCATTCCTATATTCATGAAAGGCTCTCGACACAAACCTCTTAATTATAGGCCTATTAGCCTAACCTCTGTCTGCTGCAAAACCCTGGAAAGATTTATTACAGAGGCATTATACAACTACCTTGACACTAACGGAGTGCTGTCAAATGAACAGTATGGATTCAGACAGGGTAGAACAGTAGATGACCAGCTGTTACTTGTGTATAATGATGTTACGGCATGGGCGGATGCTGGGTATGTTGTGAATGATGTCTTGTTTGACTTTAGCAAAGCCTTTGACATCATCAACCATTTGATACTCACTGACAAGCTGAGGCTACTTGGGGTCAGTGGTTCCTTGCTGACTTGGATCTCTGACTTCCTGTCCGGCCGCACCATGCAAATGTCTGTGTCCGGCTGCGCCAGTTCCTCAAGCAATGTTCTCAGCGGTGTTCCCCAGGGATCTGTTCTAGGCCCCTTGCTCTTTCTGGTATATATAAACTTTCTACCCTCATACATACGCTCCAAATGTAAATTCTTTGCTGACGACATGAAGATTTACCTGAAGTTGTGCCAAAACACTTGTTCGACATTAGCTGCAGATATAAGTACATGCCAGAAGGATATTGATATGGTCTACAATGTAGCTGAGTCCTGGGGTTTACGTTTCAATCTTGACAAGTGTACTGTTCTGCGCTGTCAGAGAGGCCCAGTAGACTGGAATTCTTTTGGCGCACTTCAGTAATATCACATGAACAACACCAGCCTCTCCGTAGAAACTACACACAAAAACTTGGGTATCCTGGTTGACAGTTCACTGAAATTTCATTCACACATAAGAAATACTGTAAAAAGGGCAGTAGGCCTGGCAAATAATTTACTGAAGTCCACCCTCTGTCAAGACCGAGATTTTATGTTGACTTTATTCAAATCCCACATCAGACCCATCATGGAGTTTGGTTCCACTGTATGGAACACAGGCTACCATGGAGACCAGAGGCTCCTGGAGTCTGTACAGCGCAGATGGACTAAGCAAATCAATGGCCTGTCCGAACTCAGTTATGCTGACCGTCTGAAAAACCTGGGCCTGTATTCTGTAAAAGGGAGACCGATCAGAGCTGACCTCATTAAATGCTGGAAAATCTTCCATCGCCAGTCCCCAATTGCACCGCCTGAGCTTTTTTTCTCTTCCTTCATTAACTCATACCAGGTGCCATAGATTCAGCCAAGTGTAGATGCAGGTTTTTCAGCATTAGATGTATAGACCTCTGGAACTCTCTTTCAGACAATGCTGTTGGTGCTGACTCAGTTGCATCATTTAAAAAGTTCCTCCACTCACAACTAGGTCACATCCTGTTCGACTATATTGAATAACTATGATTCATAATTTGAAGTCCTTCAAGTAGTGCAACTACAGTGCATATGGCACAAAACTCAGCCTCTAATCAATAGTCTATTCTGATGATGATGTATATAGGAAACGGTGCTGGCATGCCAGGGGGTATGGGCTGCCCTACTTCTTGAAAAGCAGATTCCTACCGAGCCATACTATTAATTGTAATTGGCTAGCCAACCAGGTGAATAAACCCTTCCCATAAAATTTTCATCGTTTGTTATTTGGAGAACTCAGTTCTCACTCCCAACTGTTGGCAATCAGGACTTGCAGAAAGGCAGCATTAAGCGTACTTGTTTTCAACTGTATAACGAACTTACACCAAAAAATATGATTTCGTGTAAAAAGCAACTTACCGTATTGGTTATACCAAATGCGCTACAAGTTTGTAGTGTCCTATCTGCAAGTGGCACTGACATTCAAGTTGCGGTTTTTAAGTTGTTGTTCTAGGTAATATACTCCATTAAAATACTTCCCTGTTTTGAAATGGGTGTCATGATCAGGCAGCGTCCCAGTAATGCATTACAAAGTTAAAGGAATCTGCGGGAAATTGGAGGCCTCATACACCGCTTCTTCCTCTTTCTTATACAATTTGTAGTGCTCCATCAAAACAAATCGTTAATTTTCATTTTCCGTGGAATAATGAGGTGAAATGAGCTAGACTGTCAGTACAAATTGAATTGATATGTTTATTGTTGTAAATGGTACAGAGATTAGGCAAGCCGTACCCCGCGCGTCGGGGTGAACCTGACACCACAACCCCAGGAGAAGAGTACGAGTGGGTGACACCAACCCCACGAGGAGATGATAGGGAGGCTGTCTTACCTGACAAGCCGTCCAGGCAAGAGCGACGTATCTCCCCCTTGACCCGACGCCCCTCTTCCCTGCAGCCAGACCACCCGGCAGTGTACATGAAAAGTACACTACACTTCAGCGGAGGGAACACCCACCAGAATCGGGGTGGGACTTGCAGCGGCAAGATCCCAAGCAAACCCTCGGACGCCAAGTCCAATGGATCGGCCTCCTATTTAACAGAGGACTCAGGAGGAGCCTGAAGGTTCGCTATACCCCAAGGGAGCAGCGGCACAGTAGCACCCACCGGGTATACTGTGGGTGAAGAGACCGCCGGTTCTCCACCCTCTGCCACCCACCTTCGGGAGCCGGCACGTCGGAACGTCCACCAGACGACCTCCGCCGGTACTCCCCAGGCGGGAGGCTGGCCTTGGGGTACACTCTGCCGGAGGTACCACTTGGGACAGGCCGCCGGTCGTCCCCCAGTACTGCCCCAACCCCGACGTAAGGAGCATAGACTACGCCAGAGCTGCGGCTTAGGCTGAAAGGGCTCACCAGGCCTCTTCCTCTCGACGTCACCGGGACAGGAGTCCCAGACCTTGTGGCAGGAGTGCAGACTCTGCCGGAGCTGTGGTTATTGCCGGGAGAGCCCGCCAGGTGCCCTCTCCCAGCCGCCAGGGTCTGTGATGCCAGGAGGAGTCCCCTCTGATTCATTCTCCATCCCTGTCCTCAGTAGGAGCGCAGGGAGTGCCCAACGGGGCTGCATGGCGGAGGGAGTATCCCCCGGACCTCCTCTGCACACCCCGGACCGGAGTTTCACCAGGGCCTCCCGAGCCCGCCAAGTAGGAGAGCCGGCCCTCAGCAGCCCTCCCTCTGAGAGTCCCCAAGCTCCTACAGAGGGTAGTGGCTCTTGCTCCGCCCACCCCTCCTGCAGCAGAGTGAGGTGCCCCTCTCCTCGCCTCTCTCTCCCTGAGAGGGTGGAATCTGCTCCCCTGCAGGTACCCCGCCAGAGAACAGACTGGGCGAGACGTCCCCGAGGCCAGGTGTCCTATCTCTGCAGCCCTCATCCTCCGCAGGTGCTGTCAGACTCTGCCAGGGTGAGAAGCCTCAGTCCAGTCCTGATGGCCTCCTCCTGCAGATGAGACCACAGCCCCAGGAGCCAGCGGGCCTCCCCCGACGTGTGCTGCAGCCGCCGGACCTCCCCTGGCGCAGGTGGTCGCAGATCCTCCCTGACGGCCGCCCCTGCCGGACGTGGCAGCGGCTCAGCCAGGGTGCCACCCTCCCCACAGCTGACTCTAAGCCTGGGCCACCCCAGGTCCACCCTCAGGACCCCGATGACGACTAAGGGCCAGCGCCGAGCGGCACGCCTCTTGGCTCTCTTTGGCCCTGGCCTGTGGAGCCCTGCCTCTTGCCGGACCGCTATGGCTAGGGAGCCACCCACCAACTCCTCCAGGACTTGTGGCGACCACACAGATGACCTACCCCTGTACTACACTCTGGACGGCCCACTTCCCGCTACTGGCTGCCATATAAGGCTCCCGGCGTAGGCCCTCCTGCCATCCACGACCTGTGCCCTCCACTCCGCCAGTGCCGTGAATACGAGACTCGAAGGTTATTCCCCCCCCCCCCAGTGTTTGCGAGCCCCACCTCAGTAGACTCGCCCCTTTCCCTCCCCACTTCAGTGCACCCTCCCCCTTGTTGCCCCCTCCCTGTGTGCAATTGTGGACTCCTGTGATCATAACCTTACATGTGGAGTGTGTGGCGCCAAACTACGGGTTTGTCCCAAATATGACCCCCCCCCCCCAGTGTTACACACGGACCAATTACACCAGTGCAACCCCTCCCCGTTGTGCTAACCCAATGCCCCAAGCTCTAAACCCCTAATCACCTACCCTGCCAGAGACCTGATATTACCGTCCTCCCCCTCTTCCTCCCCCTCTTCCTCCCCCTGAGCCGCTCACGCACGGATAGATCCCAAGTGCTATATCCTCTCGTCTTCTGTAACGCGCATGTGGCATAAGGATAGCTAGAGTATCGTCCATGTCACACAGATGCATATAACCAGCATAGGAAACCGTCTATGTTACGTGGTCGTTTATGCATAAGGACTTGAGTGTACACTGCCGTCCATGTTATGCTTTTGATATATTGAGATATACTTGACTGTCCTTGCTATATACTCGAGACCTAATGCATCTGGTGTATCTGTAAAACATACCTGTGACACTGTGGAAGTTACTCTATATCAGGAAAGGTAGAATACTGTGTAAAAGTCAAGCTTGCTGAACTGGGTGGAAAGGAATAATTGTAAGAGCTGTTTTGGGTTATTGTTATATTCCACAATTTTTGCTCATAGAATGTGTGTGTGTATTTGTCTGTTGTTAATATATAAGTGTGCCTTTTGACTAATGGTGATTGGACTTTCCTTGTCTGTGACTGACCCAGTCGAGAACAAAGAACCCAGGGCTGCACCGTATCTGTGGCCGAAAAGTCGGGACTCAGAATATGCTGCATAACACTGGCGGCTAGCGGTGGTTCATGACCTGGTGGTGGAACAGCAAGGAACGGAAAATTCGCAAACATGGCGGCCAAACTGCAAGTGCAACTTCCCAAGTTCGATTCCGAACTTTATGACATACACACGTATATGTCTATGATCAAAGCTATACTAGGTATAAGTTCTGAAAATGACCGAGAGAAGATAGCCGTTACACTCCCCCACCTCGGAAAAATTGTTTCAAGTATAGCCACCAAAATAGTCCCGGAGTTGAAATGGGACTAATTTCAACAAATCATGACCCAAGCTGTCACACCCTCTCTAAGGAAAGTCGTCACCTTCTCTCAGCTGGACGCACATACGATGGGAACCTATAGTAGGACTCGCGTACGTTTGCGGCTGTGGTGTGGCCCGCACCTGTGTACAGTGTTGCCACGTTTTCTATACCGTTATCTCTCTCTCTCTCTCTCTCTCTCTCTCTCTCTCTCCTGGCAGGAAATGTGAGCCACCCTGAGTACTTTTGATTCTTTTATAAGTTATTTATAATTGTGCTTTCATTTGTTAATTTGGTTTTGTTATATTTAGTGATGCCGACAATGCATTCAATGCATGCCCCTCTCCTGCCTCTCTCTCTCTCTCTCTCTCTCTCTCTCTCTCTCTCTGTAGGGAAGCTATCTGTCAAGGCCACCGAATGGGTTTGGAAGTGTTGCCGCTCGCGAGTGAATAATTTTTTTTTTTTTTTACTTCGGTATTGGCATATGCCTACTATTTTGTCCTACATATTAGCTTATGATTATAAATGTGATTATTCCTCGCCCTTAAAATTATGGTAAAAGCCAGTAAATGTGAGCATTTTTCCCAAGCAACACCTGTACAAGCTATGGTTGGGTCTACGGAGGGGTACGTACTTTATCTTAGGCCAGACTGGGTGTGTAAGTGTTGCCACTCACAAGAATTACATGAATTATTTCTTTTACTTTGGATATTGGCATATTTCTTCTTTTTTCAGGCTCATTATCTTACATCCATAACTGTGATATTATTACCCACCCTAAAACTACGCTAAAAACCATTAAAAGTGACTACAATTTCTTAAAAACCATTAAAAGTGACTACAATTTCTTTTAGCAGCACTATACAATATGTTTTTTTTTTTTTATGCGAGGAAGAAGGAACCAAAGGCCATGAGCCCGCAGTAACAGTTCCCTCCAAGAGAAAAACAAAATACAATATAGAGCCAGATTCAAGATCCGATCATTTTGAGATGCCTGGACACACTGCGTTTGAAAGACTGGAGATCATAGGCAGCAGGAAATACAGACAGAGGGAGACAGTTCCAGAGCTGACCCGTTGCATAAATGAAAGACTGGGAGTAACGATTAACTCTTGCATTAGAGAGTTGGACAGAAAAGGGATGAGAGTTTGCTGCCAGACGGGTGCTACGCGCCCGTCATAGAGGTAGAGGAATGCAAGCAGACAGTTCAGAGGAGCAGTGACCATTAAAGTAGCGATAGAAAAGAGATAAAGATGCAACAGTGCGGCGAAGAGACAGAGGTTGAAGGGAGTCAGTAAGAGGAGGAGAGTTAATGAGACGAAAAGCCTTTGACTCCACCATATTGAGAAGAGCTGTAAGTGGGGAGCCTCCCCACACATGAGAGTTGTACTCCACACAGAGGCGGATAAAACCCGTGTATAGAGTCAACAACTGTGCAGGGGTAAAGAAAGAGCGGAGTCGGCTTAGCACACCCAATCTCTTGGAAGCAGATTTTACAAGAGATGTAATATGATCTTTCCAAGATAAGTCCCGAGTAAATGAAACCCCAAGCATGTTCAAGGATGATGCAGGATTAAGCTGAATATTATTAAACATTAGTGGGTATACCTGTGGAAGATTTTGTCGGGTTGATAGGTGTAAGAACTGAGTCTTAGATGCATTAAAGACAACCATATTATTTTTACCCCAGTCAGAGATACGAGCCAAGTCAGACATTAGGTGTGCCATAGCCTCATCCCTTGTTTGTTGAAGTAACTGTTGAGATGGGCGTTGCGAGAACCGAATGGAAAGGTGAAGGGTGGAGTCATCAGCGTATGAGTGGATAGGGTTAGATGTACAGCTTAGAAGATCATTGATGAATAAAAGGAAGAGAGTTGGTGATAGGACAGAGCCCTGAGGAACACCACTGTTGATAGATCTAGGAGAAGAACGATGGCCGTCTACAACAGCGGCTATAGAACGACCAGAAAGGAAGCTAGCGATGAAGGCACAGATAGAAGGATAGAAACCGTAGGAGGGCAGTTTGGAAATTAAAGATTTATGCCAGACTCGATCGAAAGCCTTTGAGATGTCAAGTGCAATGGCAAAGCTTTCGCCAAAGTCCCGAAAGGAGGATGACCAGGAGTCTGAAAGGTAGGAGAGAAGATCGCCAGTGGAGCGTCCCTGACGGAACCCATACTGACGATCGGAAAGAAGGTTGTGATAGGAAAGATGCCTTAAAATTTTTCTATTAAGAATTGACTCGAAAACTTTTGAAATACAGGACGTTAAAGCAATTGAACGATAGTTGGAGGGTTGGGAGTGGTCACCCTTCTTTGGGACTGGCTGAATGAGAGCAAACTTCCAGCAAGACGGAAAGGTACAAGTTGACAGACAAAGGCGAAAGAGTTTGCCTAGGCAGGGTGTAAGCACAGAAGCACAGTTCTTGAGAACAACAGGAGGGACCCCATCAGGCCCATATGCCTTGTTAGTACTGAGGCCAGTGATGGCAGAAAATACATCAACTGAAGAAATTTTAATGTCAGCCATGAGGAAGTCAGAGGGGGGAAGTGATGGAGGAACAGCACCGGAATCGTCTAAGGTGGAATTGGAGGAGAAAGTCTGTGCGAAGAGATCTGCTTTATCAGTAGAAGAAATAGCTACAGAACCATCAGAATAGAAAAGAGGAGGGAAGGATGATGAGGTAAAGTTGTTAGAAAGATTTTTGGCAAGGTGCCAGAAGGAGCGGGAAGAATTCGAGTTGGAGAGTTGAGAGGATTTAGTATGGATGATATTATTTTTAGTAGGGCGAAGAACAGACTTAGCACGATTCCGGGCAGAAATGTAAAGATGATGCGATTTAGGGGTGGGTTGGCTCCGGTACCTTTTGTAGGCCCTTTCTTTGTTGCGGACAGCATTAGAACAAGCGTGATTAAACCAAGGCTTTCTTGCGTTAGTCAAAGGATATGAGAAAGGAATGTATGCTTCCATGCCCGAGAGAATAACCTCCGTAATGCGCAAGGCACACTCAGATGGCTCACGGCCATGGAAGCAATAATCATTCCAGGGAAAATCAAAGAAGTACTGCCTGAGGGCCTCCCAGTCCGCGGCTCCAAAATGCCACAGACGACGTTTCCCTGGAGGGTCCACAGGCCATACTGGAGTGATAGGACAGGTTAAGGTAATAAGGTTGTGATCGGAGGAGCCCAACGGAGAGAAAAGATTAACAGAGTAAGCAGAAGGATTAGTTGTGAGGAAGAGATCAAGTATGTTGGAGCTCTCTCCAAGGCGGTCAGGGATACGGGTAGTGTGCTGTACAAGCTGCTCTAGGTCATTAAGGATAGAAAAGATGTAGGCTTGTTCACCAGGTGGATCCGTGAAAGGAGAGAAGAGCCAAAGGTGGTGGTGAACATTGAAATCTCCAAGAATAGAGATTTCAGAGAAAGGAGAAATGGATAGAATGTGTTCCATCGTAGAAGTAAGATAGTCGAAGAATTTTTGATAGTAGAATTAGGAGATAAGTAAACAGCACAGATATATTTAGTCAGAGAATGACAGGAAAGCTGAAGCCAGAGTGTGGAGAATTCAGAAGAATCAAGTTCAGGAACACGAGAGCAAGATAAGTTGTTGCGTATATATACACAACAGCCACCTTTGGCTTTGAAAAGAGTGTAGAGAAAGTAGGAGGATACAGAAAAGGGTTTGCTGTCAGTTGCCTCAGACAGCTGAGTCTCCGTTAGAAAAAGAAGGTGAGGTTTACAGGAGGAGAGGTGGTGCTCAACAGAGCATAATAAGATTACTGTTGATTCATCCATCAAAATACACAAGTGTAAGTTTTATTCATCTGAATTTATCGAATTTGTGATGCCTTTTACATAAATAGCTTCCATTTCACATCGCAAGTTGGGGAAACGTGGCACCATTGTACACAGGTGCGGACCACACCACAGCCGCAAACATACGCGAGTCCTACTATAGACGACACCCTCATTCAAACATGACGTCTCGTCACCACCACCTACCCGGAGGCGGGCATACAAACCCGGGACCAACATGTAATAATAATAGTAATAATAGTCTGGCCTTTTGTTTCTCAAAAGCGCCAGTTCTTCCTTTTGGGAATTCACTAGCGCTTGACACACATACATTATTTTTACAGTTACAAGAATTGTGACATTTCTTGTATATAATACAAGCTACATCATATATGCATGAAAGTGGCAATAATTAAACCCTATAATCATCCGTCATAGTACCTGTAATGCTAGGTGAAATTAGGCTCGACTTCTCGTTCCTATTTCACCTAACGTGGAGCGGGGTCCTCTTTCGAGACCGGAGCTAGTGCAATAAAGAGAGGCAGGACACAAAAACTCTAGGCAACAACCTTTACACATATATTACCCCAATCAGACACAGGACAAATCAGCAGATATTACAGCACAATATGTAGCAATATAAAACCTTATCTAGGATATGAGTATCTCGCAGGATACTTGCTTCTCTGATACTAATGATGTAATGCTGTGTTTTTAAGGCGACTTCTCGTCGTAAAAACACGAGCACTGGAACGGGGTCCTTTGGCTAGACCGGATGTAATGCACTAACAAAGGAACAGGGCATAAAAAGAGACAGTACACCGATTCACATCTATTGCTTAAATTCTATCCCTTACAGTGCTACATACACAATATTTGACACACAATAAAACAGAGATACAATAATACACTTATAACTGGATCCAATATACCTTTACACTAGGCACAGGGCAGTCAGGGATACGTGTTACTGTTACTTAGAAGAGGTATCACTTCACTGCGGTTGTCAATTGAGAGTAATTGTCGTGTCACTGGTGGATAATAATAAACGGGGGATTTTCACTTGTATTCACTGTGATCGGGAGTCTGTGGAGGAGATGTTACTATAATAGAAGTAGGGTGCGTATGGCGACATCCGACACGGTCACCTAGTCGCAGGGGAGCACTTCACTTGCCTTTCGGCTCACTCACGCACCTACCTTCAATTCCACAGAAAACTCCCCGCTTCCTTTCTGAGAGGGGGAACTGAACTGTTTAACGTTTACGTACGACTTATTATGATACGACTGTTTAATATAACTTTCATTGGACACTGCCACTGTGCATTGGATCACTGTCACTGTATTAGGGGTCACTGTCACTGTCACTGTTCTACCCTTGTTTCTTGGGTAATTGAGTCACTGGTACTTACTGTCATGGAGGCTCTCTTGCTTAGGGCCTCGACCTGAGGGGCGGCTCCTTCCTAGGGCCGCGCTGGTGGGGTGCAGGGAGGCCCTGTAGTCTGGGGGCCTCGACCTGATCGGGGGCCCTCGGGACTAGGACCGAACAGTCGGAGGATTCGGGCCTGCTTCCTCTGCTGCCGGGGCGTGAGAGAGCCTAGGTCGCCGTTGTCAGGGACCGTGGTGAAAGGCCTGGGCGTCCGGGGGCTGCAGGTGCTCAGGGGGAGAGGCGCCATCAGGGCTGGGCTGCGGCAGCGTCTCCGGTAGGGCTCCAACAGTGCTAAGGAGTGTCCGGGTGTGGGCAGTAACTCCGCAATCGGGCCTTGCCACCACTCTAACGCCTCCGCTTGGCCAAGAAGCCTGGATGGCGACGAAGGGCTCCCCGGAGGGAAAGAGGCTTGAGGGAGACTCACGCTCTTTGTGGTTCTCTGAGTGTGTTCATTGGGCTGAGGTGGGGCTCTACTTCCCCTAGTGTGGACTTTGGCTGGTGCCGTGAACCTGCCCGGCGTGCGAGGGACACCAGTAGGGTGATCGGGGTCGCCCTTTCGCCGAGGCAAGAGGCCGTCAACGTGGTGTTCCTCCCGCAGTAGGGGACAAGCCGGAGTGAGGGGCCCAAGGGCCGCACTCTCTCTAATATGGACAGATCCTACCGTCAGGGAATTCTCCACCCTGGTACGTGCCCCAGCCGTAGCTGAGTGTCTGCCTGTACGGGAAACGACTAACGGAGAAACGGGATCACCCGTCTGCTCCGGCGAGAGGCCGGCCCCGAGTCGCCGCTTCCGTAATTGGGTAGCGCTACACGTACGGTAACAGGGTCTCTCTACCCTGGACCGTATTCTGGCCGTAGCCAAAGTACAACTGGAGAGGGATGCACACAGGCAACTCTCTCTCCTCAGCGTGTTAAGGCCGGAGCCTGGGGTCACCTTCCCCTTTACACACTTTGTCAGGCCGTAGCCTGTGTCTATTTCTCTTTTAAGGGCGTAGCCTTGGGCCTCTTCCTGCCCTTGGGCCTCTTCCTGCCCTAGAGGGTGTAGCAAGACCGTCAAGACGGTATTACTTGGGACTGACCTCTTTTCAGTCCCACCCCTGGTCTGCTGGTCACTACCCCGCCCGCACAGTAGTTCAGGTTGTCTGAACACCTGGGGTTGGGGCACTTGCGGGGAATAGGGGCTCAGGTTCGGGATGCCCCGATGACCCTCTTGCCCGGGGTCACTAACCTCACCGGTGTGTCCTCCTGGGGTGGTGGTGGGGTGGCGGCTCGGCGGTGGTGTGGGGGGTGGTGAGGTGGGAGGTCCTGTGGCGGTCTCGGCGGGCATTTTACCACCCTCCGCGTCGTTGAAGTCACGGCCCCGTGACTGGAGGTGGTAGGTGGTGGAGGTGGCTGTCTGGTAGGCCGGGGTCAGGTGTTGGGTGAAGCTGACCCAGTGCGTGGTGAATTGATTGGGCTCCTGGTGGGGGCAGAGCGTGAAGTGGAGGGAGGACGGCTGATTGGTCCGGCGTAGGAGGCGTAGCAGGTGGTGCGTGCCTCTGATTCTGGTTGGTGGGTGGTTGTGAGGTTGCCATCGGACCCTGGTTATCTTCATCTCGGGGAATGGTGCCTGGTGGGGAGATGAGATTTGAATGCTGGAGAGTGATGGGAGGTTGGTGCTTTTATCTGGGCTAATGTGGTGGGAGGAGCGTTGTACTTTGGGGAATTGGGAGTTAGGAAAGTTCCAACGTGCTTGGTGGAGGGGTAGGGTTATGGAGGAGGTATTGGGGGTGGGTGGTGATGGTGGATTTTGGGATAAGTGGGTGTTGGGTGGTGGTGTCGGGGTGTATCTCGTGGGTGGGCGTGAGAGTCGTTCCGATCTGGTGGTGGTCGTGGTTATGGTGGGTGTGGGTGGTGAGGCTGGTTGATTGCGTGGTGGCGGTGATGGTGTACGGTGGTGAGGTGGGTGGATGGTTGGTGGTGCGGTGTGACGTGTAATATGGGAGTGGTCATGGGGGAGGTCGGTGGTGGGTGTGGGGTTGGCGTGATTCTCGGGGGAGGTGGGCGGTTGTGGTGGCGAGGGCGGCCTGGGTGGGGTGGATTGGGGGGTGGTGGATGGATGGGTGTTTGGTGGGTGAGTGTCTGGTTGCGAAGTAGGGGCGGTGGTAGGTGGTTGCGGTGATGGTGTGCTTGGTGGAGAGCTGGTAGGCGGAGAGTGTGAGGAGGGGGGGGAGAAGGAGTAGGAGTTTGGGGGGTGAAGTTGAGGAAGGTCAGAGTGGCCAGGTGTGCGGGCCTGGGTGGAGGTAGGCTTAGTGCGGGGGTGGGCGGTGGCGGGTGGGTTGAAGGGACGCACGTGGCGGTTTCTGTATGTGCGATGTTGCCCTTGTTGATCCACGGTGACTTGATAAGGATTAGGCACCCGCACAATTTTGTAAGGTCCATTGAATCGGGGGGCGGTCTTCGGTGGGGTAGGGAGGTTTGCAACCACCACAGATTGGCCAGGTGTGTATGGGTTGGAGTGGGTTGTGTCAGGTGCTTGGTTCTGCTTTGAGTGTAGGTGGTGGAGGCGGCGTTTGAGGTGGTGGAGAGGGTCGGTGCTGGAGGGTGGAGTGGGCGGTTGTAGGTGGTGGCGGAGGGGTAGGAGTAGGGGTGGTTCCCCGAACACTCTCTCGTGCGGGGTTATTCCATCTTCCCTTGGGCACGTGTTTAACCCCCATTGTACGATCTATACGTGTGCAGTCCAGTCTTCATTTCCCGTTTGCGTAATGCGCGTGCGGACTTGGTTCATCAGGGAGCGGTGGCTTCTTTCGCATACGCTGTTGCCTTGGGGCCAGTAGGGAGATGAGTGGGAGATGCTGTATCCAAAGATGTTGGCAAGTTCTTCCCATATTTTCCCCATAAATTCAGGGGCATTGTCCGAATGGATGGCCTGGGGAATCCCGAAATAAGGGAAAACATGTCGGGTGAGGGCGTCGGCGATTGACGGTGCAGTGTGGTCCTTGGCTGGGCAGGCGATGATGAATTTAGAGTACACATCCACGAAGGTAATTATGTACTTATAGCCGGATTTTGGTGTGAGGGGGCCGACGACGTCTAGGGAGAGAAGTTGCCACGGTTTTTGTGCTGTGACTTTTCCTGTAGGGCCTGGTGTTCGGGTGATATCTTTGCCAAGAGCGCATGCTCGGCATGATTGTGTGATCTTCTTTGCGATGGTGGATGGGTTGGGAGTCCAGTACATATCGTTAAATATCTGTAGCAGCTTCTTAGTTCCTAGGTGGATGCCGTTGTGGGCATGGAGGTGGAGCATGGTGTCGTGGGCCGTGGCTGGGCTGAGGACAATGTGTCCGTTTGGGTCAAAAAGATGTTCGCCATGTGGGTGGAGTTTGTTAAATGTGGTCTGTGGAATCCAAGTGGGGTGTTGTTTGTCAAACCACATTTCAACCAGGTCGGGTTCTTCTTTGATGGTGTTGATTGGGAGACGGGATAGGGCATCAGCGTTGGTGTGTAGCTTGCCTGGTCGGTACGCAATTTCGAAGTCGTATTCTTCGAGGGTTTCCTGCCAGCGTATCAGTTGGGCGTTATTTGTATTTGACTGTCGTAGCCATTGTAGGGATTGATGATCGGTAATGACTACTACGTGGGTGCCCGAGATGTAGGATTTGAAGTACTCTAGGGACCAGATGATCCCTAGACACTCACGTTTTGTGGCCGCGTAGTTCTGCTCTGCCGTGTTAAGGGTGCGACTGGCACAGGCGATGATGTGTTCCTTCCCATTTTGTACCTGCGCAAGGACAGCTCCTATGGCGATGAGGGACACATCGGTATAGAGGCGGAAGGGAAGATTGTAGTCTGGGAACGCGACTACTGGCGAGGTGGTTAATTTTGATTTGGGGGTGGTGAAGGCTGTTTGTCTTGTCTCGGTCCATAAAAAAGGTTCGCCCTTTTTTGTTAGTTCGTGGAGGGGTTTTGCGATGTCAGCGAATCCTTTGACGAATCGCCTGTAATATGATGTCAACCCCAGAAATGCTCTGACTTCGTGCACGTCGCGGGGGAGTGGGATGTCTGCGATGGCTCGAAGCTTTTCTGGGTCTGGTGAGATGCCCTCTGCATTAATTAGATGCCCTAAGAAGGAAACTGATCTCTCTGCTAACACACATTTCGTAGGTTTCAGTTTAAGTCCTGCTTGGTGTATGCGGTGAAACACTTGCTTGAGGCAGTGAAGGTGGTCGGCCCATGTACGACTGAAAACAATGACGTCGTCGAGGTATGCTAAGCAAGTCTCCCAAGTTAAACCGCTAAGGACTGACTCCATTAAACGGGAGAATGTGGCAGGAGCGTTGCAGAGTCCGAAAGGGAGGACATTGAACTCGTAATGTTTGCTGTTGGATGTGGAAAAGGCTGTTTTGTGTTTGTCGTCGGGATGCACAGGGACTTGCCAGTACCCTGACTGTAGATCTAAGGTGGAGAACCATGTCGAGCCATGTAAGGAGTCTAGTGAGTCGTCGATACGTGGCAGGGGAGTGGCGTCTTTGACTGTGACATCATTTACTCGGCGGTAATCAACGCAAAAGCGCATTGTCCCGTCTTTTTTTCTTACGAGTACCACCGGAGAGGACCATGGGCTAGTAGAGTTGGAGATAACGCCGGCATCTAGCATGTCCTGGACCTGCCGGTCTTCTTCCTCTCGTTGCTTAGGATTTTTTCGTCGTGATGGTTGGCGAATTGGAGGTCCTGTTGTGTGTATCTCATGGCTGAGATAGGTGGTATGGCCAAGGTCGGTCGGGCCTGAGGAGAATAGATCTTGAAAATCCAGGAGGAGTTGTCGGAGGCTGTTGGTTTGGGCTGGGGATAGGTGTGATGGTAGTGTGGGTAGGGTGGGCGGGTCTGGGGGCGGCGTTTGGCATGGTTCGGCTTCTTCAGTGTCGCCGATGATGAGTCCTCTTGGTAAGGTTAGTGGTGTGGTAGCGAGGTTGGCGACACGGATTTCTTGGGCATGTGGGGGAAGGAAAGTAGGGCTTACTAGACAAGAGGAGAGTGGTCCGGTGGGGATGGATGGTGAGAAGAGAACGGAGGTATAGGAAGGTTTGTTAAGTTTTACCCAAGCTTCATGATGTGGTGGAATGGTGATAGAGGAGGCGACAGTGGCTGGAAAAGATGGGGAGGGATGTAGATGATGAGTGGTGGGTGGTGGTGATGGGAGTCTAGTGGTGTGAGGGGCTGGGTAGGGTGTAGGTGTGTCTGTGGTATGGGACAGGTGAGTGTCTGATGGTAGTGTGTGGGGGTGTGGGTTTTTGGTGTGCCTTCGTTGTTTTTTTTTTTTTTCTTCCTTAGTCCTCACTGCTGGTTGGTTGTGGTGGGCTGGATTGAAGTGGAGGCGGCGTTGATGGCAGTCAATGGTGGCATGTAATTTCTGGAGGAGGTCCAGCCCTAAATATCCATCGTATTGACTGCATGTTGAGTCGAATATGATGAATGGGTGGCTAGCGGATATTTGTTGATGGGTGTGGGTCTGAAGGGCCCGAGTTTCCCCACGGATAGGCAGGGGGCCGTCCCCTGTGTCGACGAGGTTGGCTGAGGTGGGGAAGAGGGGGCCGAATGCACCCATGTGGCGGGAGTAGAAGTGGGAGTAGAGGCACGATCTGGCTGCTCCTGTATCCACTAGTAGACGTGCCTTGACCCCGTTTAGCCAGATTTTGTCGTAAACAGGGGGTCTGTAGTTGTGTGAGGTGGCCCCCGCCACCGTGGGGAGGTGCGGGGGCGGGCCTAAAAATCCATTTGCTGTGGAGTGGTGTCCTCTTGGTCGTCGTCGTCTGTTCCCGAGAGGGTGTGCGTCGGTGTGTCGTCTTCCTGGGCGTCGTCGTCTAAGGAGGAGACTTTCTTGCGCCCTTGTTGAAAACCTCTGTGCCTGCTAGCTTTGAGCTGTTCTCTAATGTCGTGCAGAGGGCAGGTGCGGCTGCAAGCCGTGAATTCCCAGGTGTTAATGGTGATGAGGTTTCCTTGTTCCCTCGGGTTTGAGCGCTTCTTTTGGGGGTAAGCTCTAGGGACTGTGGGCGGCTCAGTAGCTGGCTGATGTGGCGGCAGTTTAGGTTTGGAAGGGGGTTGTTGCCTTGTAGGAAAACGTGTCACCGCGTGGAGTGGCTGTGGTGTGGGGCGGGCGGCGAGCAGACGTCGGACGAGTTGTAGGTCATTTTCCATGTCCCCTGACGGGTCGTAGATTGAGAAATGCTCCCTGACTATGCTGGGGAGGATTCTCAACAGTGCATTGAATGTATGGATACCCCGGGCATTGGGTGGTGCCTCAGGATAGGCTGCGCTGACGAGGCGCCCAGCCCGGGTGAATGTGTCATCCAGGTTTCCGTCGTAGGTGAGGGCGTCGAGTTGAGAAAGAGCGACAACTCGGCCTATTGATGGCGTAAAAGCCTGTCTCACTATTTGTGAGAATTGGTCCCATGACAGTTCTGGGACGATTTTTGGTGCGACACTAGTGATTATTTTACCCACGTTAGGTAGAGTGACAGCGATCTTTTCTCTGTCTGAATCAAACCCTATGTCCAGGAGGGGTTTGACCATGTCCAAATATACGTCTATGTCACACTGGTCCGGGTTGAACCTCGGCAATTGGATGTGCGGTTTAGCTGCCATTGTAAGTTCCCTTTCGTGTTCCTCCGTGCGTTACTCGGATCTAGGACCACCGTTTGCCACCAGTGTAATGCTGTGTTTTTAAGGCGACTTCTCGTCGTAAAAACACGAGCACTGGAACGGGGTCCTTTGGCTAGACCGGATGTAATGCACTAACAAAGGAACAGGGCATAAAAAGAGACAGTACACCGATTCACATCTATTGCTTAAATTCTATCCCTTACAGTGCTACATACACAATATTTGACACACAATAAAACAGAGATACAATAATACACTTATAACTGGATCCAATATACCTTTACACTAGGCACAGGGCAGTCAGGGATACGTGTTACTGTTACTTAGAAGAGGTATCACTTCACTGCGGTTGTCAATTGAGAGTAATTGTCGTGTCACTGGTGGATAATAATAAACGGGGGATTTTCACTTGTATTCACTGTGATCGGGAGTCTGTGGAGGAGATGTTACTATAATAGAAGTAGGGTGCGTATGGCGACATCCGACACGGTCACCTAGTCGCAGGGGAGCACTTCACTTGCCTTTCGGCTCACTCACGCACCTACCTTCAATTCCACAGAAAACTCCCCGCTTCCTTTCTGAGAGGGGGAACTGAACTGTTTAACGTTTACGTACGACTTATTATGATACGACTGTTTAATATAACTTTCATTGGACACTGCCACTGTGCATTGGATCACTGTCACTGTATTAGGGGTCACTGTCACTGTCACTGTTCTACCCTTGTTTCTTGGGTAATTGAGTCACTGGTACTTACTGTCATGGAGGCTCCCTTGCTTAGGGCCTCGACCTGAGGGGTGGCTCCTTCCTAGGGCCGCACTGGTGGGGTGCAGGGAGGCCCTGTAGTCTGGGGGCCTCAACCTGATCGGGGGCCCTCGGGACTAGGACCGAACAGTCGGAGGATTCGGGCCTGCTTCCTCTGCTGCCGGGGCGTGAGAGAGCCTAGGTCGCCGTTGTCGGGGACCGTGGTGAAAGGCCTGGGCGTCCGGGGGCTGCAGGTGCTCAGGGGGAGAGGCGCCGTCAGGGCTGGGCTGCGGCAGCGTCTCCGGTAGGGCTCCAACAGTGCTAAGGAGCGTCCGGGTGTGGGCAGTAACTCCGCAATCGGGCCTTGCCACCACTCTAACGCCTCCGCTTGGCCAAGAAGTCTGGATGGCGACGAAGGGCTCCCCGGAGGGAAAGAGGCTTGAGGGAGACTCACGCTTTTCGTGATTCTCTGAGTGTGTTCATTGGGCTGAGGTGGGGCTCTACTTCCCCTAGTGTGGACTTTGGCTGGTGCCGTGAACTTGCCCGGCGTGCGAGGGACACCAGTAGGGTGATCGGGGTCGCCCTTTCGCCGAGGCAAGAGGCCGTCAACGTGGTGTTCCTCCCGCAGTAGGGGACAAGCCGGAGTGAGGGGCCCAAGGGCCGCACTCTCTCTAATATGGACAGATCCTACCGTCAGGGAATTCTCCACCCTGGTACGTGCACCAGCCGTAGCTGTGTGTCTGCCCGTACGGGAAACGACTAACGGAGAAACGGGATCACCCGTCTGCTCCGGCGAGAGGCCGGCCCCGAGTCGCCGCTTCCGTAATTGGGTAGCGCTACACGTACGGTAGCAGGGTCTCTCTACCCTGGACCGTATTCTGGCCGTAGCCCAAGTACAACTGGAGAGGGATGCACACAGGCAACTCTCTCTCCTCAGCGTGTTAAGGCCGGAGCCTGGGGTCACCTTCCCCTTTACACACTTTGTCAGGCCGTAGCCTGGGTCTATTTCTCTTTTAAGGCCGTAGCCTTGGGCCTCTTCCTGCCCTTGGGCCTTTTCCTGCCCTAGAGGGTGTAGCAAGACCGTCAAGACGGTATTACTTGGGACTGACCTCTTTTCAGTCCCACCCCTGGTCTGCTGGTCACTACCCCGCCCGCACAGTAGTTCAGGTTGTCTGAACACCTGGGGTTGGGGCACTTGCGGGGAATAGTGGCTCAGGTTCGGGATGCCCCGATGACCCTCTTGCCCGAGGCTACTAACCTCACCGGTGTGTCCTCCTGGGGTGATGGTGGGGTGGCGGCTCGGCGGTGGTGTGGGGGGTGGTGAGGTGGGAGGTCCTGTGGCGGTCTCGGCGGGCATTTTAAATGACAACACAACAATCCTAATGTATCAGGAGTGCAGTAAATAGAGGCGCACGCGCAGGGGCGCGGGAGGGGGTTGAGTCTCACTAGGAGGAGATAGGGGAGGTGCGGGGAGTGACTTGTGACGGCTAGGGGAAAGTTATGGTATTACTGTAAGGCGGCAGATATTAGCCGTGAAGTTTGTATGGTTTCTGCTAGCCAAAATACTTTGGTGATTGATTTTATCCTTAATTTACACTTACTCAAGATATGGGAGTGAAAGCGGGTGGTAAACAAGATTTATTGGTAGCGTGGGGGAAGGAGAGAATACTGTTAATACTCCCGTTCACAGTATTACTTCACAGTAATGGGGGTATGTCTTTATAGGCACAGGCTTATTAACTGTATAACAGAGATGTCACTCACACGTATAGTCAATCGGATCTTGTTCCACACTGTCGTCCTTTAACTTCTTGCTGTGATCAGGTCTACCCCGATATTCGCTATATGAAATCACTGCACAATACTTACATTAAGGGAAATCACACATAACCTAAATCACTCATGTTACAATATCACACGTATTCATCAGGGGGATAGGCAGGAACATGTCATCGGTGATCCTGCTGGGCTAGGGGCACCGTCAATGCGAGGCGTGCCGAGAGGGCACGGGATAACTCGCAAGGGCGTCCTCTCCTGTCCTGGACTCCCTGTGGCTTCCGGACTTGGCTCCGGTGTGTGGCCCTCGGGACTGGGGCCGAATAGCTCCAGGAACCTCTGTGATAGGTCCTGGCGTTGTGGGGGCGTAGAGAGATCACGCCTGGGTGTCCTGGGGAGAACCGAGAGAGACTGTGGGCTGCGGTCTCCAGCGTCTAGGGGCACTGACAGGGGAGGGTTGTGGCAGCGACTGCCACTGGGGCCCGTCAGATGCGTCTGCTCTAGAGCCAGGTGTAGGGAACAGAGACCAGGGGAGGCTGGCAGGCCTGTCTGGGTCACTCTGGGACAGGAAGCCTGGGCTCCAGTCTCCTGCCGTGGGGACGTCTCTCTACTCTGCACGCCCTCAGAGCGACCGTAGATCGTCTCACAAGGGAGGGAGCGACAATAGGTCGTCTCTACCACGACACTCTCGGAGTGACCATAGATCGTCTCACGAGGACGGGAGCGACCATAGATCTTCTCATAAGGACGGGAGCGACCATAGATCGTCTCTACCGGAACACCTTGGGAGCGACCATAGATCGTCTTTACCAGGACACCTTGGGAGCGACCATAGATCGTCTCTACCGGAACACCTAGGGAGCGACCATTGATCGTCTCTACCTGAAAACCTTGGGAGCGACCAAAGATCGTCTCTACCGGAACACCTTGGGAGCGACCATAGATCGTCTCTACCTGAACACCTTGGGAGCGACCATAGATCGTCTCTACCGGAACACTTTGGGAGCGACCATAGATCGTCTTTACCAGAGGGGCGCCGTCTGGAGTCTGTTTTCTAACTCCACCCCTAGCTAGCTCAGCAATTCCACTACGCGAAGGTAGTGTCCTTCTCCTACGGTGGCAGTGGCGTGGTGGTCTGCATGTCACAGGGGCGCATGGCCTGGGCTGACATGTGTTGCTGTTGCCCGGAGTGGTGGTGGCTGGTGGCGGCCACCACGTGGGGTCCGTGTGGGGGTGTCGGCATATCTGTGGGCACACTACGCTGTTCTTGGCTTTCCCTGTCGTCGGGGATACTATGGTATTCTTCAGGGGCACCGTTTTTCAAGCCACGCATTTTACCACTCTCCCCCTGTAAAAAGTCACGTCCCCGTGGCTGGAGGTGGAACGCTTGTGTGTTGGAGGTGGTGTAGATGGGCTGGAGGTGTTGCAGCGTAGTTTGCCAGGCGACAGTGTAGGAGTTCTCTTCTTGTGCTGGGTCGTAGGTGAGGAAGAGTGTGGAGGTGGCGGTGGTAGACTGGAGGAGGTTTAGCAGGTGGTGTGGCCCGTGGAGTCGGTGGTTCCTGCCAAGGGTAGGCGCCCATACGGCCCGCTTTACTCTCATCTTGCTTGGTGTGGCTGTCGGTGTGGTTGGGGGCTGAATGCTGGATACTGCGGGTAAGGGCCGGGTTTTGTGCCATGGTAATGCGGCGTTGAGTCTCTGGGGAGTACAGGTAGAGGGGATTTGGGCCTGATGTAGCTTGACGGTGTGAAGTCGTGGAGAGGTGGGTGGTGTAGGGGTGTGTGAGTATCGGGCGGGTGGGCGTGAGAGGCGGCCCGAGCGGGTGGTGGTGGTCTTGAGGGTCGGGGTGGGGGGAGAAGTGGGCGTCTGGGATGGGTGGGTTGTTTTGCGTGTTGCGGGCGCGGTGGGGCGCGGTGTTGGTGGAGTGGGTGTACGGATGGCGGGTAGGGGGAGGGGGGTGGTAGTGGGTTATGGTGAGGGTGTGGTGGTGTGGGCGGAAGATGTGGGAGTGGGCGTCTGGGATGGGCGGGTTGTTTTGCGTGTTGTGGGCACGGTGGGGAGTTGTGTGGGTCGAGTGGGTGTATGGATGGTGGGTGGGGGAGGGGGGTGGTAGTGGGTGTATGGATGGTGGGTGGGGGAGGGGGGGTGGTAGTGGGTGTATGGATGGTGGGTGGGGGAGGAGGGTGGTAGTGGGTTGTGGTGAGGGTGTGGTGGCATGGGCGGAAGATGTGGGAGTGGGCATTGAGGAGGAGGCCATGGAAGGAAGAGGTGAGGGTGAGGGAGGGGTGGTGGGGGAGGCGTCAGGTGAGGTGCTGGGGGTGGTGGCGGTCGGGGAAGTGGAAATGGTAGGGGGGGTGGAGTGGGAAGGTGAGGAGGAAACATAGCACTCATATGTGACTGTAGAGGGTGGTGCCGAAGGGGGCTGGGGGTGTGGGGCCGGAGCGGGGGAGGTGGACATGCGGAAAGGCCGCACGTGCTGGTTGCGGAGGGTACGGGGAGTGCCGTGGTAGTCTACAACCACTTGGTATGAGTTGGGGACTTTGGTGATGGTGTGGGGCCCCGTGAAACGGGGGGCGAGCTTGTGGGGAGTGGGAAGTTGGGCGACGACGACTGTGTCGCCCGGGTTGAAAGGGTTGGTGGCTGTGTCGGGTCCAAGGTCTAAACTCTTTTGTAGGTGGTATATCCGCCCTTTTAGCAGGTGTAGCGGGTCTGTGGTGGGAGCGGAAGTGGGCGGTTGCAGGTGATGGCGTAGGGGTAGTAGGAGGGGGGTTTCGCCAAAGATTCTATCGTGGGGGGAAACCCCGTCTTCTCGGGGGCACGAATTCATGCCCTACTGGACAATTTTTACATGTGCCGGCCAATCGTCATCTTTTGTAGCCTCAATTCTGGTGCGTAGCTGATTGATAAGGGTACGATGGCTACGTTCACATACCGTGTTCCCTTGGGGCCAGTATGGTAAGGAGTGGGAGATCTTGTACCCGAAAATCCTGGCCAGTTCTTCCCAGACTTTTCCAGAGAACTCGGGGGCATTATCGGAATGGATGGCTTGGGGAATGCCAAAGTAAGGGAACACGTGTCGGAGCAGGGCATCGGCGACAGCGACGGCATGATGTTCCTTAACTGGGCAGGCTACTATGAATTTGGAGTACATGTCTACAAAAGTGATCACGTATTTATATCCAGATTTAGGGGGAAGAGGGCCTACTATGTCGATCGCCAGGAGTTGCCAGGGCTTGTGGGCAGTGATATGGCCAGATGGCCCGGCGGTCCGGGTGATATCTTTCCCAAGCGCGCAGGTGCGGCAAATCTGGATAATTTCCTAGGTGAGGGTGGAGGGGTTCGGGGCCCAGTAAATATCATTGAACACCTGTAGTAATTTTTTGGTGCCCAAGTGGATGCCGGTGTGAGCATGTAGGTGGTGTAGGGTGTCACGTGCCGCATCGGGGGTCAAGAGGATGTGCCTGGACGGGGTTAGAAGGTGGTCGCCCTGTCGGCACAGCTTGGGTAATAGGTGAGCAGGGATCCAGGGCGGCCATTCCCTGTGGTGCCAGAGTTGTAGTAGGTCGGGGTCCGGTTGTACTGCGTGGATGGGGAGGCGGGAGAGGGCATCTGCATTGGTGTGGAGCTTTCTGGGTCTGTATGAAATCTCGTACTGAAACTCCTCTAGGGTGTCACGCCACCGGACGAGTTGGGCGTTATGGGAGTCTGATTGGCGCAGCCACTGGAGTGATTGGTGGTCGGTGATTATCGTGACTTGGGTCCCGGAAAGATAAGCCCTAAAATATTGGAGGGCCCAGATTATACCGAGGCATTCTCACTTGGTGGCGGCATAATTTTTTTCGGCTGGGTTCAGAGTGCGGCTGGCACAGGCGATGATGTGCTCCCGGCCGGCCTGTACCTGGGCTAGGACGGCGTCTATCGTGGTAAGGGATACATCCGTGTAGAGACGAAAAGGGAGGGCATAGTCGGGGAAGGCCACGATGGGGGCCGAGACAAGCTTGTCTTTTAGCTGTTGAAAAGCAGCTCGCCGATCCTCGGTCCAGAGGAAAGATTCCCCTTTTCGTGTCAAGTCGTGAAGCGGCTTAGCGATCTGCGCGAATCCCTTCACGAAGTGACGGTAGTAGGACGTGAGTCCCAGGAAGGCGCGGACGCCGTGGACATCCTGCAGAGGTGGTATGTCCGTTATGGCACGAAGCTTGTCAGGATCTGGGGAAATTCCTGCTTGGGAAATAGTATGTCCTAGGAACGAGACAGTCTTAGTGGCCAGGACACATTTAGAAGGATGTAGCTTGAGGCCTGCCTGGCGAATTCTGGTGAAAACTCTGTGGAGGCGCTGCAAGTGGTCGGCCCAGGTCTAGCTAAAAACAATGACGTCGTCAAGATAGGCTAAACATATTTCCTAAGTGAGGCAGCTCAAGACAGATTCCATTAGTCTGGAGAAAGTGGCAGGGGCGTTGCAGAGGCCGAATGGCAGGACAATAAATTCGTAATGTTTGCCATTACTGGTGGAAAAGGCCGTCTTGCCTCGGTGGTCTGGGTGGACGGGGACCTGCCAGTATCCAGACTGGAGGTCGAGGGTAGAAAACCAAGACGCCCCGTAGAAGGAGTCTAGGGAATCGTCAATGCGGGGGAGGGGGGTGGCATTTTTGATTGTGACGTCATTCACACGGTGGTAGTCGATGCAAAACCGCATCGTGCCGTCTTTCTATTTTACTAGAACGACGGGGAAGGACCACGGGCTGGTGGAGGGGGAGATAACACCTGCCTCTTCCATTTCGCGCACCTGGCGGTCCTCCTCTTCTCTCTGTCGGGGGTTCTTGCGTCAGGTAGGTTGTCGTATAGGTGGGCCTGTCGTATGGATTTCGTGCAACAGGTACGTAGTATGCCCTATATCTGCTGGTCCTGTCGCAAACAAATCCTGGAAATCCAGGAGGAGGCAGCGTAAGGTGTCTGACTGCTGGTTGGAGAGATGGTCAGGGATGGGGGGTAGAGGGGTGGGGTGGTGGGAGGAGGATGGGGCACAGGGCTCGGCTTCCTCCATCTCTCCGATGATAAGCCCTTTGGGGAGGGTGAGAGGGGACGGGGCAAGATTGGTGATGCGGATGGCGGAGTGGTGGGGAGGGAGGAAGGTGGGGGACACAAGGCAGGCAGAAAGGGGTCCGGAGGGAAGGAGGGGGGAGAACAAAACGAATGGACCTGAGGGCCTGTTAAGGGGCACCCATGCCTCATGGTGGGAGGGGATGGTAACGGCGGCGGAGATGGTGGCAGGGAAAGAAGGGGCAGGAGTGGGGTGGAAAGGCACGGGAGGGGGGGAGAGGGAGGTGAAAAAGGGGGGGAGAAGGGGGGCATTGAGGGGAGGAAGAGGGCGAATCTTCCGGCCAGGGCCGCGGCGTGCATGTGCAAACGGCTGGGATGGAACGGGGTGGGGGGCGGAACTGGAGTTGTCGGTGGCGACAGTCGATCGTGGCCCAAAGTTTTTGAAGTAAGTCTAACCCTAAACACCCGTCATAACTCCAGCAGGAGGAATAAAAAATGATGAATGGGTGTTGGGCGGACACTGGCTGGTGGGTGTCGACCCGTAGGGCCCGAGTTTCCCCACAGATGGGCAGGGGGCCATCCCTCGCGTCCACAAGGTGAGTGGTAGTAGGGCGGAGTGGGCCAAACCGCGATTTGTAGCTGGAGAAATAGTGGCTGTAAAGGCAGGACCTGGCTGCTCCCGTATCGACTAGTAGCCTGGCCTTCACGCCATTTATTTTCATCTTGTGGTATACTGGGGGGCGATACTTAGGGGTGATGGCCCCTGCCACGGTGGGTTGGTGCGGGGGCGGGCCTAAAAATCCAGCTGACTAGGGCTCTCGTTCTCCTGTTCCTGCTCTAGTTCTCCTGGAGGGGGTTCGTCCACGGGCGTCAGCTCGTCCCCTGGGGCCTCGCCTTCTAAGGCGGACACTTTACGAGAACCCGGGGTTGTGATTCTGCGGCGAGCAGCTTTCAGCTGGTCCCGTATGTCATGAAAGGGGCAGCGGGATTTGCAGGCTGTGAACTCCCACGGGTTGATAAGAATTAGGTTCAGGTTTTCTCGCGGGGCGGGGCGCCGACTGGAGGGGTGTGCCCTGGGTGGGCTAGGCGTCGGAGTAGGGCTGGTGTGAGGCAGAGGTGGACGCGGTGTGGCTGGGGGAGCCGGGGGTCGGGTGGGGAATTTCTTAACAACGTTAATTTGTTGTGAAGAAGGGCAGGCGGTCAGGAGACGCCGTATCAGCTGTATATCTCTATCCATGTCTCCTGTTGGGTCATGGATAGTAAAGTGTTGCTTCACAACACTTGGGAGTACTCGGAGCAGAGTATTAAATGTATACTGATCCCGGGTTTCCTCATCTGCCTCCGGGAAGGCAGCAGTAACCAGGCGTCTTGCCTGTAACAGGGTATTATCTAAATCCCCGTCAAATGCAAAACTATCCAATTTGGATAGAGCCACTACTTTCCCTAATGATGGGGTGATGGCTTGTACAGTGAACTTGGTAAAGTTCTGCCAGGTGAGTTCTGGGACGATTTTCGGCGCTATGTTCGCCGCCGCTTTACCCAATAATGGTAGTGTGACTGCAATTTTTTGTTGGTCATTTTCAAAGAAAATATCCAGTAAGGGTTTAATTATTGCCAGATATGTGTGTATATCATACTGGTCGGGGTCAAACTTGGGTAACTGAACGTGCGGTTTAGTTGCCATTTTGCCAAATATTTCCTGACTACCTCTTTCTTACGCCCGGGTCTAGAACCACCGCTGGCCACCAGTGTAATGCTAGGTGAAATTAGGCTCGACTTCTCGTTCCTATTTCACCTAACGTGGAGCGGGGTCCTCTTTCAAGACCGAAGCTAGTGCAATAAAGAGAGGCAGGACACAAAAACTCTAGGGAACAACCTTTACACATATATTACTACAGTCAGACACAGGACAAATCAGCAGATATTACAGCACAATATATAGCAATATAAAACCTTATCTAGGATATGAGTATCTCGCAGGATACTTCCTTCTCTGATACTAATGACAACACAACAATCCTAATGTATCAGGAGTGCAGTAAATAGAGGCGCGCGCGTGGGGGCGCGGGAGGGGGATGAGTCTCACTAGGAGGAGATAGGGGAGGTGCGGGGAGTGACTTGTGACGGCTAGGGGAAAGTTATGGTAATACTGTAAGGCGGCAGATAATAGCCATGAATTTGTATGGTTTCCGCTAGCCAAAATACTTTGGTGATTGATTTTATCCTTGATATACACTTACTCGAGATATGGGAGTGAGAGCGGGTGGTAAACAAGATTTATTGGTAGCGTGGGGGAAGGAGAGACTACTATTAATACTTCCGTTCACAACATTCCTTCACAGTAATGGGGGTATGTCTTTATGAGCACAGGCTTATTAATTGTTTAACAGAGATGTCACTGACACGTATAGTCAATCGGATCTTGTTCCACACTCTCGTCCTTTAACTTCTCGCTGTGATCTAGTCTACCCCGATATTCACTATATGAAATCACTGCACAATACTTACATTAAGGGAAATCACACTTAACCTAAATCACTCATTTTACAATATCACACGTATTCATCAGGGGGATAGGCAGGAACATGTCATCGGTGATCCTGCTGGGCTAGGGGCACTGTCAATGCGAGGCATGCCGAGAGGGCACGGGATAACTCGCAAGGGCGTCCTCTCGTGTCCTGGACTCCCCGTGGCTTTCAGACTTGGCTTCGGCATGTGGCCCTCGGGACTGGGGCCGAATAGCTCCAGGAACCTCTGTGATAGGTCCCGGCGTCGTGGGGGCGTAGAGAGATCACGCCCGGGTGTCCTGGGGAGAACCGAGAGAGACTGTGGGCTGCGGTCTCCAGCGTCTAGGGGCACCGACAGGGGAGGGCTGTGGCAGCGACTGGCACTGGGGCCCGTCAGGTGCGTCTGCTCTAGAGCCAGGCGTAGGGAACAGAGACCAGGGGAGGCTGGCAGGCCTGTCTGGGTCACTCTGGGACAGGAAGCCTGGGCTCCAGTCTCGTGCTGTGGGGACGTCTCTCTACTCTGCACGCCCTCGGAGTGACCGTAGATCGTCTCACGAGGGAGGGAGCGACAATAGGTCGTCTCTACCACGACACTCTCGGAGTGACCATAGATCGTCTCACGAGGACGGGAGCGACCATAGATCGTCTCTACCGGAACACCTTGGGAGCGACCATAGATCGTCTCACGAGGACGGGAGCGACCATAGATCGTCTCTACCGGAACACCTTGGGAGCGACCATAGATCGTCTCTACCGGAACACCTTGGGAGCGACCATAGATCGTCTCTACCGGAACACCTAGAGAGCGACCATTGATCGTCTCTACCTGAACACCTTGGGAGCAACCATAGATCGTCTCTACCTGAACACCTTGGGAGCGACCATAGATCGTCTCTACCGGAACACCTTGGGAGCGACCATAGATCGTCTCTACCGGAACACCTTGGGAGCGCCCATAGATCGTCTCTACCGGAACACCTAGGGAGTGACCATTGATCATCTCTACCTGAACACCTTGGGAGCGACCATTGATCGTCTTTACCTGAACACCTTGGGAGCGACCATTGATCGTCTCTACCGGAACACCTTGGGAGCGACTATAGATCGTCTGTTCCTGAACACCTTAGGAGCAACCATAGATTGTCTTTACCTGGACACCTTTGGAGCGACCATAGATCGTCTCTACCGGAACACTTTGGGAGCGACCATAGATCATCTACCAGAGGGGCGCCGCCTGGAGTCTGTTTTCTAACTCCACCCCTAGCTAGCTCAGCAATTCCACTACGCGAAGGCAGTGTCCTTCTCCTACGGTGGCGGTGGCGTGGTGGCTGCATGTCACATGGGCGCATGGCCTGGGCTGACATGTGTCGCTGTTGCCCAGAGTGGTGGTGGCTGGTGGCGGCCACCCCGTGGGGTCCGTGTGGGGGTGTCGGCATATCTGTGGGCGCACTACGCTGTTCTTTGCTTGCCCTGTCGTTGGAGATACTATGGTATTCTTCGGGCGCACTGTTTTTCAAGCCACGCATTTTACCACTCTCCCCCTGTAAAAAGTCACGTCCCCGTGGCTGGAGGTGGAACACTTTTGTGTTGGAGGTGGTGTAGATGGGCTTGAGGTGTTGCAGCGTAGTTTGCCAGGCGACAATGTAGGAGTTCTCTTCTTGTGATGGGTCGTAGGTGAGGAAGAGTGTGGAGGTGGTGGTGGTAGACTGGAGGAGGTTTAGCAGGTGGTGTGGCCCGCGGAGTCGGTGATTCCTGCCAAGGGTAGGCGCCCATATGGCCCGCTTTACTCTCATCTTGCTTGGTGTGGCTGTCGGTGTGGTTGGGGGCTGAATGCTGGATACTGCAGGTATGGGCCGGGTTTTGTGCCATGGTAATGCGGCGTTGAGTCTCTGGGGAGTACGGGTAGAGGGGATTTGGGCCTGATGTAGCTTGACGGTGTGAAGTCGTGGAGAGGTGGGTGGTGTAGGGGTGTGTGAGTATCGGGCGGGCGGGCATGAGAGGCAGCCCGAGCGGGTGGTGGTCTTGAGGGTCGGGGTGGGGGGAGAAGTGGGCATCTGGGATGGGTGGGTTGTTTTGCGTGTTTTGGGAGCGGTGGGGCGCGGTGTTGGTGGAGTGGGTGTACGGATGGTGGGTGGGGGGAGGGGGGTGGTAGTGGGTTGTGGTGAGGGTGTGGTGGTGTGGGCGGAAGATGTGGGAGTGGGCGTCTGGGATGGGCGGGTTGTTTTGCGTGTTGTGGGCGCGGTGGGGTGCGTTGTGGGCAGAGTGGGTGTATGCATGGTGGGTGGGGGAGGGGGGGTAGTGGGTGTATGGATGGTGGGTGGGGGAGGAGGGGTGGTAGTGGGTGTATGGATGGTGGGTGGGGGAGGGGGGTGGTAGTGGGTTGTGGTGAGGGTGTGGTGGCATGGGCGGAAGATGTGGGAGTGGGCGTTCAGGGGGAGGTCATGGAAGGAAGGGGTGAGGGTGAGGGAGGGGTGGCGGGGGAGGTCTCAGGTGAGGTGCTGAGGGTGGTGGCGGTCGGGAAGGTGGAGATGGTAGGGGGGGCGGAGTGGGAAGGTGAGGAGGAAACATAACACTCATATGTGACTGTAGAGGGTGGTGAGGGAGCCGAAGGGGGCTGGGGGTGTGGGGCCGGAGCGGGGGAGGTGGACGTGCGGAAAGGCCGCACGTGCTGGTCGCGGAGGGTACGGGGAGTGCCGTGGTAGTCTACGACCACTTGGTATGGGTTGGGGACTTTGGTGATGGTGTGGGGCCCCGTGAAACGGGGGGCGAGCTTGTGGGGAGTCGGAAGTTGGGCAACAACGACTGTGTCGCCCGGGTTGAAAGGGTTGGTGGCTGTGTCGGGTCCAAGGTCTAAACTCTTTTGTAGGTGGTATATCCGCCCTTTTAGCAGGTATAGCGGGTCTGTGGTGGAAGCGGAAGCGGATGGTTGCAGGGGATGGCGTAGTGGTAGTAGGAGGGGGGTTTCGCCAAAGATTCTATCGTGGGGGGAAACCCCGTCTTCTCGGGGGCACGAATTCATGCCCCACTGGACAATTTTTACATGTGCCGGCCAATCGTCGTCTTTTGTAGCCTCAATTCTGGTGCGTAGCTGATTGATAAGGGTACGATGGCTACGTTCACATACCGTGTTCCCTTGGGGCCAGTATGGTAAGGAGTGGGAGATCTTGTACCCGAAAATCCTGGCCAGTTCTTCCCAGACTTTTCCGGAGAACTCGGGGGCATTATCGGAATGGATGGCTTGGGGAATGCCAAAGTAAGGGAACACGTGTCGGAGCAGGGCATCGGCGACAGCAACGGCAAGATGTTCCTTAGCTGGGCAGGCTACTACGAATTTGGAGTACATGTCTACAAAAGTGATCACGTATTTATATCCAGATTTAGGGAGAAGAGGGCCTACTATGTCGATCACCAGGAGTTGCCAGGGCTTGTGGGCTGTGATATGGCCAGATGGCCCGGCGGTCCGGGTGATATCTTTCCCAAGCGCGCAGGCGCGGCAAGTCTGGATAATTTCCTTGGCGAGGGTGGAGGGGTTTGGGGCCCAGTAAATATTATTGAACACCTGTAGTAATTTTTTGGTGCCCAAGTGGATGCCGTTGTGAGCATGTAGGTGGCGTAGGGTGTCACGTGCCGCATCGGGGGTCAAGAGGATGTACCCGGACGGGGTTAGAAGGTGGTCGCCCTGTCGGCACAGCTTAGAGAATAGGTGAGCAGGGATCCAGGGGGGCCGTTCCCTGTGGTGCCAGAGTTGTAGTAGGTCGGGGTCCGGTTGTACCGCGTGGATGGGGAGGCGGGAGAGGGCATCTGCATTGGTGTGGAGCTTTCCAGGTCTGTATGAAATCTCGTACTGAAACTCCTCTAGGGTGTCCCGCCACCGGACGAGTTGGGCGTTATGGGAGTCTGATTGGCGCAGCCACTGGAATGATTGGTGGTCGGTGATTATCGTGACTTGGGTCCCGGAAAGATAAGCCCTAAAATATTGGAGGGCCTAGATTATGCCGAGGCATTCTCGCTTGGTGGCGGCATAATTTTTTTTGGCTGGGTTCAGAGTGCGGCTGGCGCAGGCGATGATGTGCTCCCGGCCGGCCTGTACCTGGGCTAGGACGGCGCCTATCGCGGTAAGGGATACATCCGTGTAGAGGCGAAAAGGGAGGGCATAGTCGGGGAAGGCCACAATGGGGGCCGAGACAAGCTTGTCTTTTAGCTGTTGAAAAGCAGCTCGCCGATCCTCGGTCCAGAGGAAAGGTTCCCCTTTTCGTGTCAAGTCGTGAAGCGGCTTAGCGATCTGCGCGAATCCCTTCACGAAGTGACGGTAGTAGAACGTGAGTCCCAGGAAGGTGCGGACGCCATGGACATCCTGCAGAGGTGGTATGTCCGCTATGGCACGAAGCTTGTCGGGATCTGTGGAAATTCCTGCTTGGGAAATAGTATGTCCTAGGAACAAGACAGTCTTAGCGGCCAGGACACATTTAGAAGGATGTAGCTAGAGGCCTGCCCGGCGAATTCTGGTGAAAACTTGATGGAGGCGTTGCAAGTGGTCGGCCCAGGGCCTCGGTGGTCTGGGTGGACGGGGACCTGCCAGTATCCAGAGTGGAGGTCGAGGGTAGAAAATGTAGAGGGAGTCTAGGGAATCGTCAATGCGGGGGAGGGGGGTGGCATCTTTGATTGTGACGTCGTTCACACGGCGGTAGTCGATGCAAAACCGCATCGTGCCGTCTTTCTATTTTACTAGAACAACGGGGAAGGACCACGGGCTGGTGGAGGGGGAGATAACACCTGCCTCTTCCATTTCGCGCACCTGGCGGTCCTCCTCTTCTCTCTGTCGGGGGTTCTTGCGTCGGGAAGGGTGTCGTATAGGTGGGCCTGTCATATGGATTTCGTGCAACAGGTACGTAGTATGCCCTATATCTGCTGGTCCTGTCGCAAACAAATCCTGGAAATCCAGGAGGAGGCGGCGTAAGGTGTCTGACTGCTGGTTGGTGAGATGGTCAGGGATGGGGGGTAGAGGGGTGGGGTGGTGGGAGGAGGATGGGGCACAGGGCTCGGCTTCCTCCATCTCTCCGATGATAAGCCCTTTGGGGAGGGTGAGAGGGGACGGGGCGAGATTGGCGATGCGGATGGCGGCGTGGTGGGGAGGGAGGAAGGTGGAGGACACAAGGCAGGCAGAATGGGGTCCGGAGGGGAGGTGGGGGGAGAACAAAACAGATGGACCTGAGGGCCTGTTAAGGGGCACCCATGCCTCATGGTGGGAGGGGATGCTAACGGCGGCGGAGATGGTGGGAGGGAAAAAGGGGGCAGGAGTGGGGTGGAAAGGCACGGGAGGGGGGGAGAGGGAGGTGAAAAAGGGGGGGGAGAAGGGGGGCATTGGGGGGAGGAAGAGGGCAAATCTTCCGGCCGCGGCCGCGGCGTGCATGTGCAAACAGCTGGGGTGGAACGGGGTGTGGGGCGGAACTGGAGTTGTCGGTGGCGACAGTCGATCGTGGCTCCAAGTTTTTGAAGTAAGTCTAGCCCTAAATACCCGTCATAACTCCGGCAGGAGGAATAAAAAATGATGAATGGGTGTTGGGCGGACACTGGCTGGTGGGTGTCGACCCGTAGGGCCCGAGTTTCCCCACGGATGGGCAGGGGGCCATCCCCCGTGTCCACAAGGTGAGTGGTAGTAGGGTGGAGTGGGCCAAACCGCGATTTGTAGCGGGAGAAATAGTGGCTGTAAAGGCAGGACCTGGCCGCTCCCGTATCGACTAGTAGCCTGGCTTTCATGCCATTTATTTTCATCTTGTGGTATACTGGGGGGGCGATACTTAGAGGTGATGGCCCCCGCCACCGTTGGTTGGTGCGGGGGCGGGCCTAAAAATCCAGCTGACTAGGGCTCTCGTTCTCCTGTTCCTGCTCTAGTTCTCCTGGAGGGGGTTCGTCCACGGGCGTCAGCTCGTCCCCCGGGGCCTCGTCTTCTAAGGCGGACACTTTACGCGAACCCGGGGTTGTGATTGTGCGGTGAGCAGTTTTCAGCTTGTCCCGTATGTCATGAAGGGGGCAGCGAAAGTTGCAGGCTGTGAACTCTCACGGGTTGATAAGAATTAGGTTCGGGTTTTCTTGCGGGGCGGGGCGCCGACGGGAGGGGTGTGCCCTGGGTGGGCTAGGCGTCGGGGTCGGGCTGGTGTGAGGCAGAGGTGGACGCGGTGTGGCTGGGGGAGCCGGGGGTCGGGTGGGGAATTTCTTAACAACGTTAATTTGTTGTGAAGAAGGGCAGGTGGTCAGGAGGCGCCGTATTAGCTGTATATCTCTATCCATGTCTCCTGTTGGGTCATGGATAGTAAAGTGTTGCTTCACAACACTTGGGAGTACTCGGAGCAGAGTATTAAATGTATGCTGATCCCGGGTTTCCTCATCTGCCTCCGGGTAGGCAGCAGTAACCAGGCGTCTTGCCTGTAACAGGGTATTATCTAAATCCCCGTCAAATGCAAAACTATCCAATTTGGATAGAGCCACTACTTTCCCTAATGATGGGGTGATGGCTTGTACAGTGAACTTGGTAAAGTTCTGCCAGGTGAGTTCTGGGACGATTTTCGGCGCTATGTTCGCTGCCGCTTTACCCAATAGTGGTAGTGTGACTGCAATTTTTTGTTGGTCATTTTCAAAGAAAATATCCAGTAAGGGTTTAATTATTGCCAGATATGTGTGTATATCATACTGGTCGGGGTCAAACTTGGGTAACTGAACGTGCGGTTTAGTTGCCATTTTGCCAAATATTTCCTGATTACCTCTCTCTTACGCCCGGGTCTAGAACCACCGCTGGCCACCAGTGTAATGCTAGGTGAAATTAGGCTCGACTTCTCATTCCTATTTCACCTAACGTGGAGCGGGGTCCTCTTTCGAGACCGGAGCTAGTGCAATAAAGAGAGGCAGGACACAAAAACTCTAGGGAACAACCTTTACACATATATTACCACAGTCAGACACAGGACAAATCAGCAGATATTACAGCACAATATGTAGCAATATAAAACCTTATCTAGGATATGAGTATCTCGCAGGATACTTCCTTCTCTGATACTAATGACAACACAACAATCCTAATGTATCAGGAGTGCAGTAAATAGAGGCACGCGCGCGGGGACGCGGGAGGGGGTTGAGTCTCACTAGGAGGAGATAGGGGAGGTGTGGGGAGTGACTTGTGACGGCTAGGGGAAAGTTATGGTAATACTGTAAGGCGGCAGATATTAGCCGTGAAGTTTGTATGGTTTCCGCTAGCCAAAATACTTTGGTGATTGATTTTATCCTTGATTTACACTTACTCGAGATATGGGAGCGAGAGCGGGTGGTAAACAAGATTTATTGGTAGCGTGGGGGAAGGAGAGAATACTATTAATACTTCCGTTCACAACATTCCTTCACAGTAATGGGGATATGTCTTTATATGCACAGGCTTATTAACTGTATAACAGAGATGTCACTCACACGTATAGTCAATCGGATCTTGTTCCACACTCTCGTCCTTTAACTTCTCGCTGTGATCTGGTCTACCCCGATATTCGCTATATGAAATCACTGCACCATACTTACATTAAGGGAAATCACACTTAACCTAAATCACTCATGTTACAATATCACACGTATTCATCAGGGGGATAGGCAGGAACATGTCATCGGTGATCCTGCTGGGCTAGGGGCACTGTCAATGCGAGGCGTGCCGAGAGGGCACGGGAAAACTCGCAAGGGCGTCCTCTCATGTCCTGGTCTCCCCGTGGCTTCCGGACTTGGCTCCGGCATGTGGCCCTCGGGACTGGGGCCGAATAGCTCCAGGAACCTCTGTGATAGATCCCGGCGTCGTGGAGGTGTAGAGAGATCACGCCCAGGTGTCCTGGGGAGAACCGAGAGAGACTGTGGGCTGCGGTCTCCAGCGTCTAGGGGCGCTGACAGAGGAGGGCTGCGGCAGCGACTGGCACTGGGGCCCGTCAGGTGCGTCTGCTCTAGAGCCAGGCGTAGGGAACAGAGACCAGGGTAGGCTGGCAGGCCTGTCTGGGTCACTCTGGGACAGGAAGCCTGGGCTCCAGTCTCCTGCCGTGGGGACGTCTCTCTACTCTGCACGCCCTCGGAGTGACCATAGATCGTCTCACGAGGGAGGGAGCGACAATAGGTCGTCTCTACCACGACACTCTCGGAGTGACCATAGATCGTCTCACGAGGACGGGAGCGACCATAGATCGCCTCACGAGGATGGGAGCGACCATAGATCGTCTCACGAGGACGGGAGCGACCATAGATCGTCTCACGAGGACGGGAGCGACCATAGATCGTCTCATGAGGATGGGAGCGACCATAGATCTTCTCACGAGGACGGGAGCGACCATAGATCGTCTCTACCGGAACACCTTGGGAGCAACCATAGATCGTCTCTACCGGAACACCTTGGGAGCGACCATAGATCATCTCTACCGGAACACCTAGAGAGCAACCATTGATCGTCTCTACCTGAACACCTTGGGAGCGACCATTGATCGTCTCTACCTTAACACCTTGAGAGCGACCATAGATCGTCTCTATCGGAACACCTTGGGAGCGACCATAGATCGTCTCTACCTGAACACCTTGGGAGCGACCATAGATCATCTCTACTGGAACACCTAGGGAGCGACCATTGATCGTCTCTACCTGAACACCTTGGGAGCGACCATTGATCGTCTTTACCTGAACACATTGGGAGCGACCATAGATCGTCTCTACCGGAACACCTTGGGAGCGACTATAGATCGTCTCTACCGGAACACCTTGGGAGCAACCATAGATTGTCTCTACCTGAACACCTTGGGAGCAACCATAGATCGTCTCTACCTGGACACCTTGGGAGCGACCATAGATCGTCTCTACCGGAACACTTTGGGAGCGACCATAGATTGTCTCTACCAGAGGGGCGCCGTCTGGAGTCTGTTTTCTAACTCCACCCCTAGCTAGCTCAGCAGTTCCACTACGCGAAGGTAATGTCCTTCTCCTACGGTGGCGGCGGCGTGGTGGCTGCATGTCACAAGGGCGCTCGGCCCGGGCTGACATGTGTCGCTGTTGTCCGGGGTGGTGGTGGCTGGTGGCGGCCACCCCGTGGGGTCCGTGTGGGGGTGTCGGCATATCTGTGGGCACGCTACGCTGTTCTTGGCTTTCCCTGTCGTCGGGGATACTATGGTATTCTTCGAGGGCACTGTTTTTCAAGGCATGCATTTTAGTACCTCTATCCAGGTCATAGCATTTTGAAAAAAAGAAAGGCTTTCATCTGTCTCTTAAAGGATCAACAGTAGAGAGTTGTCTTATGGACAATGGCAATCTGTTATATAACCTAGGGGCTCTATATGCAAAAGAACGATCAGAGAAAGATGACTGGTGAATGGCTCCTGGCTCATCAAGACGCTTAAGGAATCATCTTCACTGCGTAACATCACACCCGGGCGTGCCGACGGGAGTTTTAACAATTCAGCAAGATACTTCGGTTCACCAAACTTAAGAACCTTGAATGTAATAAGACACAGTTTAAATTCAATTCTAGCCTTTACTGGTAACCAATGCAACTCAATCAGAAACGGGGTAGTTGAGGTTCTCGGGGGGAGACCAAAGATAAGCCATGCCGCCCTGTTCAACACAGACTGAACTTTTGTTAGCATATTATTTGGAAGACCAACCCACAGTGAATTACAATAATCAACACGAGACAAGACCACTGCATGGACCAATGTTAACAGGCACCGTCTATTCAGGAATCTTCTCACAGAGTACAGATTTCTGATATGCAAGTTACTCCTTCTTACAACCTAATTAATATGCTCTTTGTAATTTAACTTAGAATTAAAATAAACACCCAGATTTCGAACAGAAATGACTTGATCCAGCTGTGACACGCCAATGTTCAAAGCTAGGACATTGTCAGTGTCATCACCCCTTCTGTTTCCTCTGATGATGATCTCAGTTTTACCATCATTCAGCTTAAGTTTCCTCTTAGCCATCCAAATCTTAACATCAGACATTAGAGATTCAAACTTTGTCTTAGTATCGTTGATATCTGACATCTTAACATAGAGCTGGGTGTCATCAGCATAAAAATGATAGGACACATCATGAGCATCAAGTAGAGACGATAAACTGCTTGTGTAGATAGTATATAGAATTGGACCCAAAACTGATCTTTGAGGGACTCCAAATAGAAGAGGAGCAGAATCAGAGCTAGCATAATCAACAACCAATCTCTGAGATCTGTCCGACAGATACGACTTAAGGAGCAAAAGGGCACTATCGCGAACGCCATAAAAATACAGATCATCCAACAATAGTTTATGATCTACTGTATCAAAAGCTGCAGACAGATCCAAAAGAACTAGGAGAGAGGACATCCCACTACACGTGCTTGCCACCAAGTCACTCTGAATCCTTGTTAGTGCAGTTTCAGTTGAATGGTATTTCCTGTATGCTGACTGAACAACAGGAACAACTCTGTTGTGTTTCAGTAGTGGTAAGAGTTGATCGAGTATGGCCCTGTCAATAATCTTGGATAAAAAAGACAGGTTAGAGACAGGACGATAATTTATCATGCTCTCAACATTAGGGGCCTAAGCAAAGCGCGTTTCTCAGACTGCACAAAATTACTTTCTAAGAAGCATCTATTTATTATGTTGCAGATAAGTCTGCAGCATGCTCATACACATCAGGCAGTTGTGACATGTTACACGGATCGAGTGAGCAAAATGTTTTATTAAGTTCTTTGATGTAACATTTGACTTTGTTTACATCCAGCGGATGAAATGTTGAAAGCAAATGATCCCCGGTGCACCGTGGCTGGAAGTCAACTGAGTACGCTTCACTAGGAGACCTGCTGTCTAAATCACTTCTTATGCGAGATATCTTACTCGTAAAAAATGAAGCAAAATCAGAAGCCAATTGCGCATCAGATACAGAAGTTGGTTTAACAATTACATTCCTCCGACCAACCAAATTGTTCACAACTGCAGACAGTTTTTTTTTTTTTTTTTATCACCACCACATGAATCGACTTTATTTTGATAATACCTAGCCTTTTGGGCTTTTACAGTGTGAACAGCTGCTCTTCTCGCAAAAACATAACGCAAACGAGTTACTTCGGTCCGCTGCAAGCGCCACTCATGTTCTGCCCTTCTACGTTGTCTACGTAAAGAATTAATGGATGGACCATACCACAGAGAATTATCACGTACAGTGATTGTTTTTACTACCTCAGGACAATAATGGTCAAAAATTGACCTGAGCTCGTTGTTGTAAATATCAACCAATTCACCAGAAGAAATTTAAGACTTGAAGAATCGATGGAGTTTAAAAGATGATCAATTTCAAAATACATCAAGTGGCGGTCAACATTGTTGTAATTTCTGAACCTGATGACCTTTTTATATGAAGGGGATTTCGGGACATCAAAACTAAGAGTGATCAGAGCATGATCAGAGATGAGGGGGGTCAAATGAGTCAACCTTCACATCTGATACGCGCCTGAAACCAACAGGGGACAAGATCAAGTCAAGGACATTTCCTGAGACACGAGTTGGATTACTCATATGACTGAAAAAATTGTTCTGGGTGATCAACTCAAGGAATTCTGAAGAAAATGGTTTTGACTCTGGACTGTCAACCCAATAATTGAAATCACCACAAACAAGAAGTCCTCCAGGTTTAAGAGAAAACCCTTCAAGAAACTGCCCAAACTCCTCCATAAAACCTCGATCTCTGCCTGGATGACAATTCTAATGGTATTCTGATGGAAATTTATTAATACTTCCATAAATTCATATGAAGTTGGGATCAGGTTTGAGTCAATGAGAGAAACGTTTGCAAGTGCTGCCGAGTAGATGAGTGCTACGCCTTCTCCCGGATAGTCAGCAGCAGGCCTGGGAATACTAATAATAGAATGTGTCTTAGGCAAAGCATTACGAATAATATCGATATCAGACTCATACAACCAGGTTTCAGTCAAGCACAAAATGTCAAGCTCGTGCTGATTTAGAGTTTCATTAATATAGTCTATCTTATTACGGATAGAACGAATATTTAAAAGACCCAAACTTAACTGGTTCAAGAGGGACGTAGTCAGTTTTTTGAATGGTCAAAATTGCTGTTTTCAATCAATCTATTCCTATGAGAAATCATAATTGGACATTCTCTACTTGATGTAAAATGGGCAACCGACTGTGACTTTGAATTAGCATCTTGATGTCTTAAAGAGGAGCAGTTGATGCATTTGGGAGAATTTCTGTTACTACAGTCCTTAGATTTATGGGCTCCAGCACAAAAGACGCATTTAGGTTCATCACTTTTCCTAAAACGTCTTTCAAATGTATGACCAAAGCCTTGACAGTGATGACACTGTGTAACCCAGAATCTGTCGAAAGCGCGGCATCTTGTAAGATCCACATAGATGTAATTGCCCTGTTCTACAATGGAGGATCTCACCTCTGGCGACATCTTCAAGACAGCAGTGTTGGTGTCGTTCCTTGTCCTTGTGAAGAGAAGGTTGAGGGTACAACCTCGATCAAGGAGCATCTTAATTTTATTGTTTTTTTCTCAGAATATTTGGGATGATGTCAGGGTCATCCAAGGAAGAGGAAAGGCCTGTCACGGTCATTTTAGGCAACATTTTCTTTGGCTCTGATATGCAAAAAGTGCCCTCAGAGCCAAAATGATCAGTCAGCACCCCAGTTGCTTCACCCTTGGCCTCAGCTGACGGAAACTTCATTACCAGCCCACCAGCCTTGGTCTTAAGGCAGCTGTCAACCGGTACCGAGTTAAGTACGCCTCTGATGTCTTCTGGTCCCATCTAATTTGTCAGGGCACCAGCGCCACTCTCTGGTTTCACAATCAGTACATGCTGACTATGAATGGCTTTTTTCTGGCCATGAGCACTGATCTCAATCACGCCCCCAGGCAGATCCTTCCCTCCCCCCACGAGAGACCCGTGAACAGCATCCGTAAATGACTTGGCCTGATCTTGCGTGACCGCCATGGGTGATGAGACCTTGGTCTCTAGTGCCTCCAGTCTATTTGATACGTCTCTGATTGCTTGAAAGATCGGCTTAATAACTTTATCTTCAAACTCCTTCTTGGTACTACTTCCTCCACCAGCCAAGACCTCGTCTGCTGGTGCAACACACTTGCTACACAGCCAGCGAAAGCCCAGCTGGTGGCTCCTCTTCATGAATGGATAGTCGCCTGCATCCAAATTTTCACAAGCTATATGAATCCACTCGCTGCAGTAGGTGCACTTCAGTGCTTGTGCACTTTTTGCTACAGACCTACTGCAGCGAGGGCATTGGTGTTGTTTACTCATGATAAGGGAGAACAAAAAACAAAACAAAATGACAACAGCAACAAAACGTATATACAATACTACCCGGGATAAACCCAGGTAGCGCCGTCCCCGTTTGTGTCACCCTAATTTAGGAGAAAAAAAGAAAATCGAAAGAAAGAAAAAAAAGCACAAAAAACAGAAATGGAAAAAAAACAAAAAAACAGGGTGTCTGCGAGGTCACCACGAGCAGGTGGGGTACGACTTGACTACCCTTCTAGGAAAGGTAACCCAAACCTAGGTGCCGCAAAAGTGCTGAGATGGTATTGAAACTTTTCCCAATTCGAGCCTTATAGCAGCAGCAAATACGTCACTTAGGCAAGACCTCATTGGTTACGATACTGCCACTGGATACTCCCCAGCGTCATGAGGGAACACTTTACCATAATTATACGACCTGACTGGGGATATCGACAAGGACATCCAGTTGGTGAGGTACCTACTCGCCGCCCGCGCCACTCCTCAACAAAGAGGGGCAGTAAGCAGAATCCCCATCCGCAAACCACCCACCTCCACCAAACCTCGGACGCCCCCCCAAAAAACTTGCCGCTCCCGGAACCCCCAGCCCCGCGAAGAGCCATCCCCACCAAAAAGCAACCCACTCCCAGGGAGACGTCTAACCTCGTCTCCATCAACCCTTGGGAGTTCAACGCATGCAGCCACCACTGCCCCATACATGACATTCGGGAGCAGTTGAAAGCTGCCAGGTGTAGGGCAGCAAACCAGGAGCGCTGCAAGGTGTCAGCCATTGAGGACGACCCACCGGATGAATCATCCCCCTCCATTGATGCCCATGACGCTGAAGAGGCTGACATACGCGGCGAGGGGGAGGGTGCCTCACCCCAACTGGATTTTTAGGACCACCCCCCCACCTCCCCATGGTGGTGGGGGCCACCTCGCACAAATATTGCCCCCAGTCTACGATAAGGTCAGGCTGAATGGGGTGAAAGCTCGACTGCTGATTGATACAGGAGCAGCCAGGTCTTACTTATACCATCATTTTTACTCCCGTCACGCCAGAGCTTTCGGTAATCTCCTTCCACCTCAGCCCACCTCGTAGACGGGGAGGGGGAGCCTATCCATGGGGAGACACGGGCTCTCCGTGTCCAGACACATCAGAAAGCAACCGCCCAACATCATTTCATCATACTTGACTCCACTTACCGTGCCTATGACAGTTACCTGAGGTTGCATCTGTTACAGAAGCTCCGGGCCAACACTGACTGCCATGGAAGGTGGTTGCACTTTAACAAACCACCAGATCCAATCCCAAAACCTCTCTGCACGTGCCACACCACGACACCGCCACCCTCACCGGACACCCCTGCCCCCTCCCCTGCTCCCTCCCCTTTTCCCGCCCGACCACACCCCTAATCCTCCCACCTCACCCCCCACCTTCTCCCAAGGTCCAAGGAGAGAAGGTCTGTCCAGTCCGGGCGAGAATTCAACCTGATTGGCGCATGACGTCACGTGGGAGACAGCTACTCACTCCACTCACTCAGTCACTTGGTTTTCCTAGGCCGCAATGGTGGAGAGCTCGGTATTCTCATATATTTATCTCATACTAGTACAGTTATCAGAAAGATGCCACTTAACTGTGCAGTAATTGGATGCTATTCAGCAAACAGAAAAGACAGTGACATCAATTTCTTCAGGTTCCCACAAGATAAAGACACTAGGAAGAAATGGGTCCAGCTGTGTAAGAGACAAGACCTGGTTAACACAAAACAAGCCCGTGTCTGTAGTCTACATTTTGCTGTTCTATCCCTCATTCCCCTTCTTCTCTCTCTTCACTTTCTTCCTCACTCTCTCCATTTCCTCATCTCTCCAGAGTAGTCCACCCTTCCCTCAATTACTGCTTCTTTCTCTCACATCCTCTATTCCCTCCTTTTCCTTTAGTACGCCCTCTTTCTTTTAATTCCTCCATTCCCTCTTTCCTTTCCTCCATCACTCCCTCACTGTTTAACTTCCACTACTCCCTCCCTCCTTCCACTATTCCTTCACTCCATTACTCCCTAACTCCATTCCTTCATCCTTCTATGCATTCTCTCCCTCCCTCCGTTATACCCTCTCTCCCTCCACTCAACCATCATTCTCTCCATTCCTCCACTCCCTGCCGCCTTTCACTGCTCCCTATTTTCTTTCCATTCATCCACTCCCTCCATCCCTCCAAGTATTCCCTTCCTCACTCCTTCCATCCAACTATCTATCCTTCTAGCGAATCCCTCCACTTTCCCGTAACCGCATCCCTTTTTTTCCTTCCTCGTTCTCCATTTTTCTTTCTCTTCTACCAACTTTCCCTCTAGGTGTTCCTCCATCTCCTCTTCTTCTTGCCTCCCTCCCTCCACTAGCTGTCCTTCTCTCCCACTTCTCCTCCTACTTTCCTCTCCCTCCAATTTCACTCACCCGTTCCCTCAATCTTTCTATCCCTCAGTCAATTACCTACTTTCCTTCCTCTGCCCCTCCATCCCTTCCCCTCCATCCTTCCATCCTGCCCTCCCGTTTTTCTTTTCCTCTATTTTCTCTCACTCTTCCCTCATATCTATCTATCTATCCTTTCAACTATACCCTCACTCCCTTCCTTTAAAAAACATTATTTTATACTCTCTCTCTCTCTCTCTCTCTCTCTCACTCTCTCTCTCTTTCTCTCTCTCTCTCCTCTCCTTTCATTAGTACAGATATTATCTCCCTCCATCTTCCACCTGCTTCTCCTTCTCCTTTCTTCCCCCATTCTGCAGTCCATCTCTCCATTTCTGCTCCTCCTCCCCCCTCACTTTTCTCTTTCCCTCCTCCTCCTCATTCTCCACTTCTCCTCTCTTCCTCCATCCCTAACTCCCTTTCTCTTTCTTTCATCCTCCCTCCTCTTCTTCCACTTTCTAGCTCCCTCCTCCACTTCTTTCTACTCTTCTCTCTCCATACCTTCTACTCTCTTCCTTTCTTCGCTCACGTCGTTTACTTCATTCGCAAATACTGTATCTCCCTTCCTTCTCGCCCAATCACTTTTCTCTCTCTCCCGTTCCTCCCTACTGCTTCTCCCTCTCTCCCGTCTTGCATTCCTTCTCTGCCTTCCACATTTTCTCCTTCATTTCTTCCTTTCTCCTTTCCTTCTCGCTTCCCCTCCCTCCATCTCTTCCTCCCCGACTCCAAATCACCGCTTTCATTTTTTTTTCCCTCCAATCCATCTCTCTCTCTCTCTCTCTCGTTAACTGTTGCATGCCCATTAACTAGTAGAAATGTTAATTATGCAATGAAAACACTTTAACCATAATATGATCAGCTGAAAGTTCTGGGGGCGAAGCTATATAACATTATATTACCTCAGAAAAAAAAGCAGTATACTCTAAAAGAAAACGGAAGTCACCTTCGGCCGCCCGTTTATCTCCCACCTGACGTCATCAGAATGTGCGCACGAAGAGACCTTCTCTCCTTGGACCTTGCCTTCTCCATTACCCTTTCCTCCACCGTCACCATCCCCCCCCACCACGAGGCCTGGCTCTCCTTGTACCGACCTGCCATCACCCACATAGTGTTCTTCCTGACTTCCCCGGCGGGCACTACTGCCTCCTGCCTCCTGTCCCCCACCTTCCTCCCTCCCCACCTTGCTGCAGTCCGTGCAGCTAATTTATCCACCTCACCCCTCACCCTCCCTAAGGGCCTAGCAGTGGGCAAGATGGAAGAAGCCGAGCCCTGCACAGCCCCCTCCCCACTTCCCCAGCCTTGCCCCCACTCCCAACCATCTCTCCCCTCAACAAAAGAACAATCTGAGACACCTCCTCCTGGACTTTCAGGACATCCTCTCGTTGGGACCCATAGACATCGGCCACACTACCCTCCTGTCCCATGAGATACACACGAGGGTCCCCTCCATCTGGCAACCTGCACGCCGGAAAAACCCCATGCGACAGACAGAAGAAGGCTGGCAGGTCCAGGACATGTTAAATGCCGGCATTATATCACCATCAACCAGCCCGTGGTCCTCCCCTGTCGTCCTTGTAAAGAAGGACGGGATGCTGCGGTTTTGTGTGGACTACCATCGCCTTAATGATGTCACCAACAAGGACGCCACCCCCTTACCCAGAATTGACGACTCTCTGGACTCCCTGTACAGGGCATCCTGGTTCTCCACCCTGGACCTACAGTCGGGATACTGGCAGGTCCCCGTCCATCCTGAGGACCGAGGAAAGACCACCTTCTCCACCGGCAACGGGAAGGACTATGAATTTAATGTGCGCCCTTTCGGCCTCTGCAACACCCCCGCCACATTTTCCCAACTGATGGAATCCGTACTCAGCGGCCTCACTTAGGAGATCTGCCTCGCCTACCTTGATGACGTCATCATCTTTAGCAGGACCTGGGTCGACCACCTCCACCACCTATGCCAGGTCTTCTCCAGGAAACGCCAAGCCAGACTCAAACTCCGTCCATCTAAGTGCGTCTTGGCCCAAAGATCAGTGTCCTTCCTGGAGCACGTCATATCTAGAGAAGGCATTGCTCCCGAACCCTAGAAACTCAGGGCCATAGCTGAACTCTCCCTGCCCCGGAATGTACACAAGATCCGCACATTCATAGGCCTCGCCTCCTACTACTGGCGCTTTGTGAAAGGATTCGCGACCATCGCCAAGCCGCTGCATGACCTCACCAAAATGGGGGAGCCTTTCACATGGACTGAAGATCGCCTCCAAGCCTTCCGGACTCTCAAAGACAAGCTAATCACAGCTCTCATAGTGGCATTCCTCAATTATACTATCCCCTTCCGCCAATACACCGACATCTCGCTGGTGGCTATCGGTGCTGTTCTAACTCAAGTACAAGATGGCAAGGAATGCATTGTCGCCTGTGCCAGCCGCACTCTCAACCAGGCAGAAAGCAACTATGCGGCCACGAAACAGGAGTGCCTCGGCATCATCTGGGCACTCGAGTACTTCCGCGCTTGCCTGGCGGGAACTCACGTTACCATCATCATGGATCACCAGTCCCTCCAATGGCTATGCCAGTCCAACAACAAAGGTGCATAGATGATCCACTGGAGGGAGACCTTAGAAGAATGCCAGTGCCCTTTCTTGACTCCCTGTGAACACCATCCAGGCCACACCCACCCTCATGCAGCTCTGGCAGGCCCAGGATCGCCTCGATTGGATGCCAGCCCATCTCTTCTCCAAGCTGCAACGGCACAGTGACCCCTTATAAACCCACTCCGGCCACATCGCTTTCGACCCTGACGTACCCTGGACATCCTGACACACCTCCACGTTGAGAATGGGCTACACCTCGGCATGAAGAAATAACTCTAGGTCTTTAATGACACCTTATGGTCCCCACACCCCTCCAAACTCGTGCAGCAAGTCATGCAAGCCTTCCAAGCGTGCACCCTAGGGAAAGACACCACCCGCTCGCCAGGCCCCTCGGGCCACCTAGTAGCCAACAACCATGGCAGCTGCTATCCGTTGATGTCGTCAGCCCCCTCCCACCTAAATCAGGCTACCAATACATAATTACTTGCGTGGACACATACTCTAAGTTTCTGATAGCATGTCCGGCAAAAGAACACCACGACCTTGCCATCACTGACGCCATCACTCGTCATGTGTTTCCATATTTCAGCATCCCCCAGGCCCTCCACTCCGATAATGCACCCGAATTTACAGGCAAAATCTGGACAGAGCTATCCTCGCTCTTTGGATATAATATTTCCCATTCCTCCCCATACTGGCTGCAAGGAAACGGCATCTGCGAGTGTAGCCACCGCACTCTGCTCAGCCAGGTGCAGACCAAGATCCAAGCCACACAAAGTGATGATTGGCCAGCGCACGTCAAGATAATACAATGGGGCATGAACACCTGCCCATGCGAGGATGGCATCACACCACACGAGCGGGTATTTGGCCAAGTGCCCCTGCTGGTACCCCTCCAATGTCACCTACAAGGCTCCACAAACCCCACCTCATCCAACCCCCTGCATCATCACGGGCAAAAGCTCCAACACCTACAAGCCACACAGGACCTAGCCCCCGAGGCTGCACCTACCAGCCCTTACAAACCAGGAGATTTCGTCATGGTCGCCACATACCCACCCCACACAAGCTTGCCCCCAGCTATACCAGCCCCTACGAGATAGGAAGTGTCCCCAACCCCTACCAAGTCACAATCAATTACCACCACACCACTCGCACCTACAGGAACCATCACGTGCGTTGCTCCCCAGCACCAAACGCACCGCCCCCTCAGCCACACAGCTTGCTGTCCCTGTCTCCCACCTCTCCTCCAGCGCCAGAAAATTCTTACGCCTGCTACCTTTCCCCTTCCTTCTCCTCCGCCAACACTCTCACCACGTCCACCACCCCCACTCTGGCCACCACCACCCCTTTGCTCACACCTGGCCCTCCAACATCCTCCCCCATCCCATGTTCCACCCCCATCCCGCCCTCGGGCCCCGCACCATCTCGCGCCTCTCCCACCACCTCCCCGCCACCCTTGTCATCTCCAATCACTATCACCCACCACTTTTCAAACCTCATCTCCACACCCGCCCCACCACCCATGCCCACGCCTTACCTCAACATCCCTCATCACCACAGCCACCCTCTACGCCACCTCAACCCTCCACACCCCCTGTGTGCCCTTCCCCCCCCAACTCCTCCCCATCCACACCTGTCCTCACCACCACCCGCACTAGATCCAGCCGCCTATCCCGCCTGCCTGCCTGCTACACCCATACACCCTCCCCATCATCCACCCCTACCCCTAACACCGTCCCCCTCATCCCCAAATCACGCCACTCACCAGGGAATATCCCAATTGCCTGCCCTACTAAGCCGGTCAGCCCGAGACGTCCTCATATAAGCACAACAGTGTCCTCCCTCTCCAGTCTCCAGCCAGACTTCATTCATCGTGCCCCATCACTACCACCAGAGATGAAAATCACATACATGATCTGGACCCTGCACCAAGGACGCAGGCGCTGCATCCAGGGCACCACCCAGCTCCTCTGCCTATTGCAGCAGACGCCTGGACCATCGTCCCTCATTGCTGTTTACTCCCCATATCACCAACCAAACCAGCAAACCACCCACTGGACCAACTTCCAACACCATCTCACACCGCACTGCCACCGCCGACTCTTTCCAACTTCAGTCACGGGAACATGACTTTTACCATCATGTCGGTGGCGAAATACCCGCGTGGTGGGGTGAACCTGACACCACCACCCCAGGAGGAGAGCACGAGGGGGTGACACCCACCCCACAAGGAGATGACAGGGAGGCTGTCTTACCTGACATGCCATCCAGGCAAGAGCAACATACCTCCCCTGTGATCCAACGCCCCTCTTCCTGGCAGCCAGACCACCTGGCAGTGTACAGGAAAAGTATACTACACTCCAGCAGAGGGAACACCCACCAGAATCGGGGTGGGACTTGCAGTGGCAAGATCCCAAGCAAACCCTCAGACGCCAAGTCCACTGGATCGGCTTCCTGTTTAACAGAGGACTCAGGAGAAGCCTCAGAGTTTGCTATACCCCAAGGTAGCAGTGGCACAGTAGCACCCGCCGGGTATACTGTGGGTGGAGAGACCGCCGGTTCTCCACCCTCTGCCACCCACCTTCAGGAGCCAGCACATCAGAGCATCCACCAGACAACCTTCGCCTGTACTCCCCAGGAGGGAGGCGGGCCCTGGGGTACGCCCTGTAGGAGGCACCACTCGGGACAGGCCGCTGGTCGTCTCCCAGTGCTGCTCCAACTCTGACGGAAGTAGGTCAGACTCCATTGGAGCTGTGGCTTAGGCCGAAAGCACTCACCAGACCTCTTCCTCTCAACGTCACCGGGACAGGAGTCCCGGACCCTGCAGCAGGAGTGCAGACTCTGCCGGAGCTGTGGCTATTGCTGGGAGAGCCCACTGGATGCCCTCTCCCAGCCGCCAGGGACTGTGGTGCCAGGAGGAGTCCCCTCCGACTCTTTCTCCGCCCCTGTCCTCAGTAGGAGCACAGGCAGTGCCCAACGGGGCTGCCTGGCGGAGGAAACGTCCCCCGGACCTCCTCCACACACCCCAGACCAGAGTTTCAGCAGGGCCTCCCGAGCCTGCCAAGTAGGAGAGCCACCCCTTGGCCGCCCTCCCTCCGAGAGTCCCCAAGCTCCTACAGAGGGTAGCTCCTCTTGCTCCGCCCACCCCTCCTGCAGCAGAGCGAGGCGCCCCTCTCCCCGCCTCTCTCTCCGAGAGGGTGGGATCTGCTCCCCTGCAAGTACCCCGCCAGAGAACAGACCGGGCGAGACGTCCACGAGGCCAGGTGTCCTGTCCCTGCAGTCCCATCCTCCCCAGGTGCTGTCGGACTGCCAGGGCAAGAAGCCACAGTCCAGTACTGATGGCCTCCTCCCGCAGAGGAGACCACAGCCCTAGGAGCCAGCGGGCCTCCCCCGACGCATGCTGCAGCCACCGGACCTCCCTTAGCACAGGTGGCCACAGTTCTTCCCTGATGACCACCCCTGCCAGATGTGACAGAGGCTCAGCCAGGGTGCCACCCTCCCAGCAGCCGACCCTAAGCCCGTGCTGCTCTAGGTCCACTCCCAAGACCCCAGTGACAACTAAGGGCCAGTGCTGAGTGGCACGCCTCTTGGCCCTCTTTGGCCCTAGCCCAGAGAGCCTTGCCTCCTGCTGGGCCGCTACGGCTAGGGAGCCACCGACCACACCACCCACTAACTCCTCCAAGACTTGTGGCGACCACACAGATGACCTACCCCTGTACTACATTCCGGACGGCCCACTCCCGGCCGGCACATAAGGGTCCCGGCATAGGCCCTCCTGCCACCCACGACCTGTGCCCTCCACTCCGCCAATGCCGTGAGTAAGAAACGCTAAGGTTGTGTTACCCCCCCAGTGTTTGTGAGCCCCACCTCAGTGGACTAGCCACTTTCCCTCCCCACTTCAGTACACCACCCCCCCTGTGTTTCCCCAGTGTTGCCCCCTCCCTGTGTGCAATTGTGGACTTTTGTGATCATAACCCTACGCGCGGAGTGTGTGGCACCAAACCACGGGTTTGTCCCAGATGTGACCTCCCCCAGTGTTACACATGGACCGATCATGCCAGTGCAGCCCCCCCCCCACCTTTGTGCTGCCCCACAGCCCCAAGCCCCAAGCCCTAAACCATAATCACCTACCTACCCTGCCAGAGACCCAATATTACCGTCCCCCCCCTCCCACCCCCTGAGCCCCTCACGCTCGGATAGATCCTAAGTACTATATCCTTTCATCTTCTGTAACGCCACGTAGCATAAGGATAGTTAGGGTATCGTCCATGTCACACGCATGCATATAGCTAGCAATGAAACCGTCTATGTTATGCGATCATCTATACATAAGGACTTGAGTGTACACTGCCGTCTATGTTACGCGTTTGATATATTGAGATATACTTGACTGTCCTTGCTATATACTCGAGACCTAATGCATCCGGTGTAACTGTAAAACAAACCTATGACACTGTGTGGAAATCACTCTATATCAGGAAGGGTAGAATACTGTGTAAAGGTCAAGCTTGCTGAACTTGGTGGAAAGGAATTATTGTAAGAGCTATTTTGGGTTATTGTATATTCCACAAGTTTTGCTCATAGAATGTGTGTGTGTACTTGTCTATCTATCTATCTATTGCCAGACGCCTTAATCCCCTATACGGAGTGGCCACAAACAAATCACCTCCACGTCACCCTGTCCCCCTCCATTTCACTGCCCTGCTCCCAGCTCACACCCCCCTCTCTCATATACCTCTTCACTCCATCCCTCCATCTCATCCTTGGCCTTCCCCTCCCTCTCTCCTCCTCCACCTCACTCACATACACTCTCCTTGTCAGTCTCTCCATCCTCTCCACATGGCCAAACCACCTCAGTATGTTTCTCCTAATGCTTCCTATCACATCCACATCCACACCACAACACTGCTTCACGTCCTCATTTGTCAGTCTGTCTCCCGATGTGACTCCACAGGCTCCTTTCAAATAACTCATTTCCACTGCTCTCACTCTTGACTTGTGTCCCTCCAACAAGGTCCAAGCTTCACTTCCATATGTCAGAGTTGGTATCACAGTACTGTCATGTAATAACTTTTTCACTTCCATGCTCACCTCCCTGTTTCTTATCACTGCCTTCAAGGAACCAGCAACCTTTCTTCCTTGTTATACCCTTTGAAGCACTTCACCCTCCAAACTTCCATCCTTACTCATCACACTACCTAAGTACTTAAACGTACTCACATTCTCCATTTCCTCCCCATCCAACCTCATTATACATTCACTGACTTCACCTCTTTCGAAGACCATAACTTTACTCTTCCTTACATTCACCTTTAGATTCCATTTCTTACACACTCTTCCAAACTCGTCCACCAAGCCTTGCAGCTCCCCTCCGTCTTCACTTAACGACCCAGTATCATCTGCAAACAACAGTACAGGGCGTTTCCAAACACTGCCCTCTCTCATTAGGGCCACTTCAACATCTACTGCCCCATCCATATACAGATTGCACAACCATGGAGACATGACACATCCCTGTTTCAACCCAACCTTCAAATAGAAAAACTCACTCAGTTCACTATCCACACGCAATGCAGCCTTAGCTGTTATTATGTAAGTGTGCCTTTTGACCAGTGGTGTTTGGCCTTTCCTTCCTTGTCTGTGACTGACCCGGTCGAGATCAAAGAATCCAGGGCTGCACCGTATCTGTGTCCGACAAGTCGGGACTCAGAATACGTTGCATAACAGTGTCCAATAAACCAAACAATTTATACGCAAGGCGAGGTTGTGAAGGGCTGTCATTCAATATAGAGTGTCTATGATCAGTAGTCATAGAATTATACAAATTAAGTTCATTTGTACTGGTTATGATTTTTAGAGGTAACCGTTATGCTACGTGTTCTAGGGTCAACTCCTCGTCCTTAGAACACTAGCTACTGAGCTGGGGTTCTCTTTCGAGACCGGATCTAGAATTCACAACAAGAGGAACAGGGCATAAAAACTCGGGTCGATCAACCTTACACATATATTATCTTAATTACACAGAGAACAGATCACAATATTAATATTATACCCTGATTAAGTTAAGGGGACACAATAGGACTAGTTGACTCTGGCCCAGGCTACTGTGGTCTTGGGTTGCTTGCAGCTGTCGCCCGGGTGAGGGAGGTAGCTCGTCAGGTGTGCCCTCCCACAGGAGGCACGGGACTACTGCTGAGGGCTGGGTCGTCCGAAGTGGGCTGCTGGTCGGCGTGGAGGGAGGCCCTTCCTTAGTGGGGCCTTGGTGGGGAAGGTGGCACTCTGGACTGGTGCTGAACAAAGCGAGCAGGCGTGCTTGCATCCACCTACTCCTGGAGGAGGACTGCCTGCTGGTGGAGCTGGGGAGGTCACACCCTGGCGTCCTGGGGGTGCCCCTGGGCGTCTGAGGGCTGTGGTCTCATCTAGGTTGAGTCGCTGTCAGGAGCTACCTGCGGCGTCCCTCCCCGACGGAGTCCGACAGCGGAGGGTATCGTCCGGGTGCTGGCTGCAGGGCACTGACTCCCAGACTCGTGATAGGACCTTGCCAGAGCTCCTCCAGCTGCAACTCCTCCAAGGAACTGCACCTGTGGGGAGAGAGTGAAGGGTGCCCCGCTCGGCCTCTGGGTGGGTGGTGAAGTGAGCAAGGGACTTCCTCCATAGGGGTAGTCACAAGGGCAGTGAACTAGGGGCATACGGTGGCCGTCCCCTCCTTCCCAACACAGATGGTGGCCATCGTTGTGGTTCCACTTGCCTCTGGGACAGCAGGCGATGGGCGTATGGTGGCCGTCTCTTCCTTCCTGGTGCAGATGGTGGCTGTCACTGCGGTTCTGCTCCCTGAGGAGTTGGCAGACGAAAGACGTACGGTGGCCGTCCCTTCCTTCCCAGTGTGGGCAGTGGCCATCACCACGGTTCTGCTCTCCACTGGGGTGTCAGCTGGGAGACGTGCGGTGGCCATTCTTCCCTTTCCGGTGCAGTTGGTGGCCATCACTGTGGTCCTGCACGGGGTAGCAGCAGAAGAGTATAGGGTGGCCGTCTCTTCCTCCCTGACTCAGACAGTGGCAGTTGTCACGGTGCTGCCTGGGACTGTACTAAGCCAAGTCCCATCCCGATCCTGGTGAGGGCTGGTCCGGCTGTAAAGTAGTCTGCCAGGGCGGCGTTCCTGCTCGTGGTCGTGCTGAGGGGAAGAAGGGCGCAAGGTCGTGGGAGATATAGGCCCATTTCGCCTGGGCCTTATGGGCGCCCTGTGCACCTCCTCATGGTCTCCCCCTGGAGTGGGTGTTGCAACACCCGGGCCATGGCTCCTCCACGGGGTGGGTGTTGTGACACCCCTACAGGGGTCTTCCGGTAAGGGTGCCTGGGGTGGGCACTTGAACAACATTTAAGTAATTTCAATGATGTATTCCATTACACTACCCTGCTCACTCAGCTCTGATGGCTGGTTAATGAAACACTGTGGAGCGTGATAAATTTACAGCTCTTCTTATTTTAGCACATATAGTGTATATTTATATGTAAATTGTTTGCAATATAAGGAGCCCGTTTAAATATGGAATAATTTCCGAAGCTAAAGAGGTCAAAATCAGCTTTAAAAGTTTACCGTTACCAAAGAAAATTAATTCTAATTATTTACCAAACGGTTGCAGCGATTCCACCTAGAGAATATTATAACAAACTCACGATCTCAAGGTATGGAATTTTGGAATATAAGCAACTGTTCCACTGAGAGTGCAAGAAGTGATTGGGAAAAGACAAAATATACCTATCTGGGGGTATTTAAGGAAGTGGCCAGGTTCGGTGGCCTTGACTGGACTCATGTGTATTCCGTGTCAATGCAATGGGAAACAGGTAAATGGTTGAACGAAAAGAAGGTTAAAAAGTTAAAAAGTACTCACCCTGCTATTCTTGCTTCCACTTTCTGGAAAGTTCCTCATCCTTGAGGAAGAAAAACATGTATACCCAAAAGCACTAATTTCTCTCCCCCCCCCCCTTGTTGCTGGAGTTGTGGCCAGTGAGCGACCGGGCGATCGAACACTCCACACCCACCGCCTCTACCCCAACCCCAACACTAGTGCAAGTGTTGTTGGATAGATGTGGAACGGCCAAAGCTGGTGAAGTTACATACAATGTCATGATTGTTTTTATAGACACTCAGAACCAGTAAGGGTAAAGTATATAAAGGTATTTAACTGGCAATATTGTGCTGTTATCCACAACATATGAGAAAGGCACTGAAATACCAGCACCAGGGGTAGACCACAGGGAGGCGTGGAAAGGGCCCGAGCAAGACGGGCATACGTCCCCCGCCACCACGCGTCCCTCTTCCCCTCAATGGAGCTCGCGGGAGGTACGCCACCCCGCCGCACTACTCTCGAGCCAGACCAGCACTCGCCAGGATCAGGGTGGGACTCGTGTAACCACAGTCTCAAGTAGGACCGCGATGACGCCCACTGTGCTTGTAGGGGAGAGGTTGGCCACTGTACCCCTCTCACCTACTACCCCCTGTAGGACCGCAACAACGCCCACTGTGCTCGTCTGGGAGGGAACGTGCATGTACTTCCCTCACATACAGTCCCAAGCAGGACTGCAACGACGCCCACTGTGCTTGTCGGGGAGGGAACGTCCACCGTACTTCCCTCACCTGCAGAACCCGCTGGGAACAGGACCACGGCGACACCCACTGTGCTCGCCGGGGAGAGGACGGCCACTGTGCTCCTCTCACCTGTAGTTCCAGGGCAAGGCAGAACCGCAGCGTCACCCACTGTGCCCGTCGGGGAGGGAACGTCCACTGTACTTCCCTCATCTGCAGCCCCTGCTGGGAGCAGGACCGCAGTGATGCTCACCGTGCTCGCCGGGGAGAGGACAGCCACTGTACTCCTCTCACCTGTCTTCCCAGGGCAAAGCAGAACCAAGACAGTGCCCACCATGCCCATCAGGGAGGAAACATCCACCATACTTCCCTCATCCGCAGCCCCCACAGGGAGCAGGACCATGGCAATGCCCACCATATTCACCAGGGAGAGGATGGCCACTGTCCTCTCACCTTCAGTCCCAGGGTCTTACCGCAGTGGTGCCTACCGTGCCTGCTGGGGAGGGAACGTCCACCGTATTTCCCTCGTCTGCTACCCCTGCGATGCCCACCAAGGGTGGAGCCCCTTGCTTGCCTTACTCCTCCAGAGGCCGAGTGGGATGCTCCTTTCGCTCTCCCCATACCCCAAGGGGTGGAGCTAGCTCCCCAGTGGAGTCGCAGCTGGAGAGGGTCTGGAGTGGCCCCATAGTGAGCCTGGGGATACACTCACTGCACCAGCGCCCATACATCACCGATCGCTGCAGGACTCACAGAGGAAGAGACGCTGTAGGCAGCCCCTGACGGCCTCTCAACAAAGGAGAAACCGCAACCCCCAGCCATCGAGGGACGCCCCCAGAACTCCCAGCCGAGGCCTTCCCAGACCAGCCGCTGAGCCGTCTTCCACCAAGGGCAGGGGCAAGGCAGCGTGCCTACTCACCCTGTTCGGCCCCAGTCCCAAGGGCCGACACACTCGTCAGCCCCTCCAGGGAAGGGCCTGCCTCTACGCCGCCCAGCAGCCCACACAAGACGACCCACCTATGACAGTGGTCCCGTGCCCCTCCCTGGGCGACACCGACAGCTACCCTGTCACCTGCAGTCACAACTCTTGTCTTTTGTGTCCACCATAGTGTTTTTAAACTGCCCATTTGTATTGTGTCCAGTACTGTATGTTTGTATGACAATATACGTGTAAGATTGGTTAACCTGTGTTTTTGAGCCATGTTCCTCTGGTTGCATGCTCTAGACCCGGTCTTGAAAAAAGCCCCAGATCAGTTCCTCGTACTCAGGGAGCAAGAGGTTGAACTTGAGTACATAGTATAACAGGCACAAAAATGAAAAACGACCTACAATGTATCAGGGATCGGCTCTGATGAACCACTAACTCTGTGCTTTAATGAAAATATTCCGACCTCTTGTCACAACAGTGATACAATGTCACTATATGTAGGACTGGATGTGGGTCACTCGTGTAAAGTTGCATTGTCACTTGTAAAAAGAGGTTGGAATATTTTCGTTAAAACAGAGATTTTGTGGTTCGTCAGAGCTGACTCCTTGACTCTCTTCCACACGGGCAGAACTGTATTCGACAGAAGAGGGACTAAGCTGTGTTGAGTCGTTATCTAAGGATGTTTACTTTTTTGTGGATATTCAAGGAACTCCGTACGAATTAGTCTCCTACTACTACAGACTATTGTTATGCAGCATATTCTGTGTTCAACTTCTTGAACTCAGCATACAGGCATGGACTTGGGTTCTTTTGTTCAGGACTGGGACAGAGCATGCAACACAGGAATAGGGCTCAAACACAGGCTAACCAGTCTTACACGTATATTACCTTATAAACATACAGTGGACTTGCACAATACAGTACAAAACTCAGTACAGTACTATATATGGAACACAAGGATCACACAGAGTCTAGAGCACAGGTAGATGCAGGTGGCAGCCAGGTGTGGGAGGGGGTCATCAGGAGTGGCTCTCGGGAGAGGCGCTGGTCTCGGGCTGTGTACTCAGGGGTCCAGTGTAGGCTGGAGGGCGGCGTCATGGGAGGCCCATTCCTGGTGGGGGCCTTAGGGGTGTGGTGGCCCTCGGGACTGGGGCCAAATAGGGCCAGTAGGCACGCAGCTCGGCGCCTGCTCTTGGTTGTGGTGGGAGTCCTGGTGGAGGGTCTGGTCTGGTCTGGGCCTGGGGTCGTCGGGGCACCCCTCGAGGTCCGGGGGCTGCGGTCTCCTCGGGAGGGGGAGGCCATCAGGGGTTGTCTGTGGCTGCTCACTCTAGGGGAGTCTGACAGCTGATGGGGGTGTCGAGGGCTCAGTTTCAGGGACAGGATACCCAGGACAGGTCCACTCCAGACACTCTCCAACTTGAGTCCTGTAAGGGAGCAATCTCCACCCTTAGTGATACAGGGGAAGCATGCATCTCACTCGGCCTCTGGAGGGGCGTGCCGAGCCAGGGGTGTCGCCCTCGACAGAAGCCTCTGGGGTAATGGAGGAGGGAAGACAAGTGGTCTCTCCTTCAGCTTGGCAGGTCCAGTGGACTCTTCCAGAACTCCACTCCAGGACAGTGGAAGGAGATCTGCTGGATTCTCCTTCCGCCTGGTAGGTCCAGTGGACTCTACTAAGGCTCTCTCCCTGAGTAGTGGAAAAAGGAAATCCAGTGGACTTTCCCTCTGCCTGACAAGTCTGGTGGACTTTGTTGGGGCACCACCCGTCCCAGGGACAGCAGGTGAAGGAAGTCCGACAGACTTTCTGACTCCTGCGGCAGGTCTGGTGGACTCGACCACTGTCCTGCTGCCAGGGGAAAGTCGCAGCTGAGGGGTATCTGGTGGATTCCCCCTCTGTGGGAAGTCCAGTGGACTCTACCATGGCTCTGCTCCCTTCCCTGGGACTACAGGTGGGGGAAGTCCGATGGATGTTCCGATGCCCCTGCTCCCAAAGGTGGGTGGCAGAAGTGAGAGGTCCGATGGACTTTCCCTCTACAGCAGGTTCGGTGGACTCTACTGCGTCGCTGCTCCCCTTGGGCTATGTAGGTCTAGGAAGGCCAGTGGTGTTTCCTCTTGTGATGGCAGGTCCAGTGGACTCTACCACTGAGGGCCTACATGGGACTGCATGAAAAAAAGTCCCACCCCGAGTCTGGTGAGTGCTGTCCTGGTCGGAGGGTAATGAACCTGGGCAATGCACTTCCCGTTGGTCTGGCTGGGTGGAAGAGGGACATATGGTAGCTTGGGACGTGGGCCAGTGTGGCTTGGGGCCCCTGTGAGCCTCCCCATGGCCTCCTCTTGGGGTGGGTAGCGTGCCCTCCCCGGGGCCACCTTATTGGGTGGGTATTTCAACTGTGATATTGTCAATAGATGTCTATCGGCCATCAGGTATATTGAAAGCACAGGTAATAAAGTTCGTTTCACATGGGCTTCTTCCCATATATGGATACTCTTCAATGAGAAGGCTGACGATCTAGCTCTTCAGGCTCTACATTCGGCCTAAGACTCTCCTGATATATCTGCTGAATATAGTTATACTGCTGTCAAAAGCATTATTAGCTCTCTTGCTAGCCAAGATATTACTAGACAGCATAATGACACCATAGCAAGTGGCAGCACTTGCTCTGTTCATTATGTAAACAAGGCTCAGGATTCTGATGTAACACATGGTCAAAGAGGTCGACTTCATGACGCTGTTGTAATGAGACTGAGACTAGGCTATAAATATTGTTATGCTAAGTGTTTTAGGGTCGGCTTCCCGTCTCTTGAACGCCTAGTGTGCAGCTGGGTTCCCTTCCTAGACCAGAGCTTAGACAAATTAGGGAGAGGCAGGACACTAAAACTCAAGGCAACAACCTTACACGTGTATTGACAAATTTTAAATGTGGAACACGTAGATGTTTCAACAACAGGAATCTGGGCAAATATAAGACATATGCAAGGATCATGGGCAGTAGTATCACGCAGGATACTAGTTGGACAATAGTTCAGGGCAATCGGTGAATAGCGCAACGAACAGTATTTAAGGTCTTTTGGGCAGGGGAATAGGTCACTGTCACTTTGAGGGAAATATACACTGTGCTTAGGATGGGCAACTTATTCACAGGTCTTGTAGAGCAGAGGAATCACACTATGGGGGGAGGCGGTGGCTCAATCGGTAGAGAGGTGGCCTGTAGTCCTACCAGACCCAGGTTCAAATCCCCGCTGGGGCAGGGAACAGTTTAAGGATTTGAATTTCATGTAAAGCAGACTTGACCAATCTACCGGAAGACCCGCCGACATGTTGTAAAAATAGCCCCGCTAATATCAATACATCAGTCCTGTACGAGACAGCCCGAGCATGTATTCAATATGGCTGGTGGGTGTTTGCGCCGAAGTGGTGACATGTAGAGGTGTATGGTATGTAGGAGGACTACTGGGCCTTGGGAGCAGGCTGTGAAGCCTATGTTCGGAGTTGAGCACATAAAAAAAAAAATGAGGGCAGAATCTAATGTTCACTAAAATCACTGCGCTCTTGTTGGGTCTTCCTTCTTTCTCTCACTATTTCACTATCTGTCCAAGCGTGACTATCATACATTAATATGCTTCGGACTTAGATTCCCTTGGATAATACACTGCCCAATATTCAGGTCACTATTACGCTTTCACTGCACTTTCACTGTCACATACTGTCGGTGGGGTGGCGACGAGGTTAGGGGGGCGGCGGGAGAGCTCACAGCCCGACTCCTAATGGGGGCTGAGTCCCGCCTGTGGCCTGTGTATCCAGCGGCCACGGGATCACTCGTAGGGGAGTCCTCTCTCGTCCGGGGCTGTGGGCGGAGAAGGGCCCTGCACTGACGGGGCTGGGAGCTGGCGTGCGGCCCTCAGGGTTGGGGCCAAAAAGCCTCCTAAAGTGCTCACTTAGGCGTCTGATGGAGGACTAGGGTTGTCTGCGTCAGGGTGGGGAGAGGTCTTGCCCGGGGGTCCTGGGGGCGGCCTCAGGGGCCAGGCGGCTGCGTTCTCCTGCCATTGAGGACGCCGTCAGGGGTGAGCTGCGGCATCGGTCTCATCGGAGTCTGTCAGGTATGGTCCCTCTGAAGCTGGCTGGGTGGAGAACAACCCTGGAGATAGCACGGGGCCTCTCCACAGGTCCTCGGGGCTGGGACCTTCCTCCTGGAGGTTGTCTCGTTGTGGGGGTGTAGCAGCACATGACGGAGGAGTGGCTGCTGGCCGTCTCCTGCCGTAGGGCCCAGCTACTGGCCATGGCCTTTTAGGGGCGGGGCTACCGGCCGTCGCTGAAGCCCGGCTACTGACTGTGGCCCATGCGGGGGAGCAGTTACCAGCTGTCTCCTGAAGGAGGAGTGAGCGGATACCGGCTGTCTCCTGACAAAGGTGGGAGAGGCTGCAGGCCATCTCCTGATTGCCTCCCAAGTGGCTACTGGTCCCGAAGGAGGTTTGAGCAGCTACAGGCTGTCTCAAGGGCACCTTCCGAGTGGCTACCGGCCATCTCCTGATGAAGGCGGGAGCAGCTACTGGCTGTCTCCTGAAGGAGGAGTGAGTGGCTACCGGCCATCTCAAGGGCACCTCCTAAGTGGCTACTGGCCGTCTCCTGACGAAGGTGGGAGTGGCTACCGGCCATCTCCTGATTGCGTCCCAAGTGGCTACAGGCCGTCTCCTGAAGGAAGTTTGAGCGGCTACCGGCCATCTCTTGGGCACCATCCTAGCGGCTACAGGCCATCTCCTGAAGGAGGTTTGAACGGCTACAGGCTGTCTCACAAAGGGTGTGGCTACTGGCTGTTGCAGGGGTGCTGCCTGGAGCTGTAGGAGTTGCTCCAAACCGATCCTGTCAAGGGTCAGCTCGCACATGAGGTAGTCTCCTTTTCCTGCTATGGTGGCGGTGGGCGAGTTCCGCGTCATAGGGGCGCGCAGCCTGGGCGGACTTATGTCCCTGTCGCCCGGGGTCGGGTCGTGCTCTGTCTGCTCCTTCGTAGGGTCCTCCTGGGGATGTCATGCTGCCCTCAGTCACTATTCCCGTCATTTTACCACCGTCGTTGGGGAAAAAGTCATGTCCCTGTGACTAAAGGTGGTAGACTTTGGTGTTGTTGGTGTGGTGCACGGGTTGGAGATGTTGAAGGGGGGCATTCCATGCTGTGCTGGCTGGGGTTTCGTCCATCTGGGTGTCACAGGTGATGAAAAGGGCGGACGTCTCAATGGTGGTGCGGAGGAGTCGCAGGAGGTGGAGGGGGCCATGGACGTGAGGTTTGTGTCTGAAGGGCGGCGCCCATGTGGCTCGTCGGATTCTCATGTTCGTAGGTCTTGTCTCCTGTAGAGAGCTGTGCTGAATGCTGGAGATCACCGTGGAGCATGGGGTTTTCTGACGAGGCAATGTGACGTGATGTCTCTGGGGAGTGGTGGTGGCCGGGATTTGGGCTTGGTGTAGCATGAGTGTGATGGGACTCGTGTTAGGAGGGGGATTGTCGTTTTGCAGTGAGGTGGGTGGTGTAGGGGTGGGGGTATATCGGGTGGGTGGGCGGGAAAGGCGGCCGGAGCATGCGATGGTGGTTTTTATGGTGGGTGTGGGTGGTGAGTTGGGTGTGTGTGGGCAGTGTGGTGGAGTTGAGGATGGTGAGGAAGTGGGTGGGGTGCGTGGGGGCAGTGGTACGGTGGCAGAGCTGGGAGTGGTGATGGGCAGTGGGTGGGGTGAACTGTGGGCGGGTGGAGGAGAGGCTGGTCCGTGGGCAGGACATGTAGCGATGGGCATGGGGGATGGGGAGGCAGGTGGGGTGCAATGGGGCTGGGGGTGGGGGGTGGGGTGAAGGCTGGGTGGGTTGAGAAGAGGTTGGCACATGGGCGGGAGCCACGGGACAGGTGGTAGCGGGTGTGGGAGATGGGGAGGACGGCAGGGACGGGGTGGGGAAGTCGGAAATTTGCGGCGTCAGTGAGTCTTCAGGTGAGGTGTGATGCAGCGTGATGGGGGAGGGGTGGGAGAGGACGGGGAGGGGAAGGCTGAGAGGGAAGGCGAGGGGCATATGTAGCAGTTGTAGGAGGTAGGGGGAGGCAGGGCGGGCTTGGAGGGGGGCGTGGAGCACGGGTGGGGTTTGGGGGAGCTGGAGCACGGAATGGGCGCACATGGTGATTCCTGAGTGTGCGGGGCGTGTTATGATAATCAACTGTCACTTGGTAGGGGTTGGGGACGTTGGTGATGGTGTAAGGTCCTGTGAAACGAGGTGCAAGCTTGTGGGGTGTAGGGAGCTGTGCTTTCATGACGGTGTCACCTGGCTTGTACTGGTTGGAGACAATGTCAGGTTGGAGGTCTAAGTTACTATGTAGGTGAGAAAGCCCCCTTTTGAGATGGTGAAGGGGGTCAGAGGTGGGGGAAGTTGTGGGGGGTTGTAGGTGTTGCCACACTGGTAGGGGTAGAGGCGTTTCCCCAAACAAACGCCGTAGCATGGGCCGAACAGGGTAGTACTCCTGAGGGGAATGGGAATGCTGGTGATAGGGAGAGCTGGAGCTCCTGTTTCACTAGCTATCTAACCATCCCCCTTTGCTGACCTTTTCAGTGTGACAGTAACATGGAGAGTAGACCAGCATACTCTCCCAAACATTTCCTCTAACTATCTATGCACTACACCACATGCACTTTACATTTCACACAACGTATCCCACTACGTTACAGGGGTTGGCGCCAGCAAGGGCATGCGGCCAGAAAACTTTGCCCCCGCCACCTAGTGGCGGACTTCTGGGGGGAGGCGTGGCGGGGGTTCTGCCGGCATAGATCATGGGTCCAGGGCGAGATGGGGCTCGTGCCTGTGCTAGAGGGTACAGGGCATTGCGGTTCCCAGGCTGCCGCTTCCGCCCAATAGAGAGGGGCCCGAACCTGGGAGTAGCGCCCCAGGAGGCTGCCCTATCAGTGGGTGTATAATGGCGGGATAGTTGCAGTGCCAAGACGCGCTTGGAGGGTGTCCCTGCAGCTGTCCTGGCAGGGTGCCCCGAGGCCACTACCACAGCCACTGGTAAGCTGGTGGGCTAGGGGTCCCAAACCATTGCCTGGACCTGGGATTGTGCAGTGAGTGGGACCTGTGCTGTGTCTGTCCCCATTTATTAATACTGAAGATGACAAAACAAAAAAGGTTTCAAAGCAAGCCTGAGGACAGTAAATCACCCATGGGGATGAGGGTGGGTTCATGGAATGTGGGAAGTTTGAGGGGAAGAGCAGGGGAAGTCGTTGAGGCATTCAGTAGGAGGTGGGTGGATGTGGCGTGTTTGCAGGAAGTCCGGTACAGGGGTGGATCAGCCAGAAAGATTGTTGGGAAGGACTGTTGCTATAAGTTGTTTTGGCAGGGGGGGACAGACGGATATGGAGGTGTTGGTGTGATGGTTGCAGAGAAATGGTTGGAATATGTTATGAATGTTTTGAGAGTAAGCGATAGGATATTGGTAGTGAAAATTCTGTTGGGAAGAAAGATAGCTGTGATTATATCGGCATATGCTCCACAGGCAGGATTGGATGAATCAGAGAAAGATAGATTTTGGGATGATTTAATACGTGTAGTGGGTGGTATGCGGGATGATGAGATAGTGATTTTGGGAGGGGACTTAAATGGTCATGTAGGTGAAGCAGCACAAGGTTATGAAGGAGTGCATGGGGGATGTGCATATGGTCTAAGGAATGCAGAAGGGGAAAGGATACTCGAGTTTGGGGAGGCAACGGACATGATTGTGTGCAACACATATTTTAGGAAAAGAGACAGTAGGTTAATTACGTATGAGTCTGGGGGAAATAGCAGTCAGATAGATTATTTTCTGGTTAGGAGGGCCGATAGGAGGTTAGTGAGGGATGTTAAAGTTATAGGAAGTGAGGAGTGTGTGCAGCAGCACAAACTATTGATTTGTGATATGGTGCTTAAAGAACAAGTGATGAAAAAGAGGACTTATGTACCTAGGAGGAAAATATGGAAGCTGAAAAACCAAGTAGTAAGGGATGCCTTCTATAGCGAGTTGAGGAGAGTGGTGGCTGAACAGGGAGCTGTAGACAGAGGCGTTAATGAACAGTACAGAGCCCTCAAGAACAATTTCTTGAGAGTTACTGATGTAACATGCGGCTGGACAAGAGGACCACCAAGACATAAAGTAACTTGGTGGTGGGATGAGGGTGTAGAAGCTGCAGTTAAGGAGAAAAGAAGGCTTTTCCGGGAATGGAAGAAGGGTGGTAGCAAAGAGGAATATTTGGCTGCCAAGCGTAGGGCTAGGAGAGAGGTATACAGGGCAAAGTCTGAGTCACAGAGACAATTACTTGATAACCTAAATCATGGGGAAGGGAAAAATATATTTAGGGTGGCAGGTCAGGTGAAGAGGGATAATCGGGATATCATAGGTGAGCAGTGTGTGAAGAATGATGAAGGAAGGGTAGTGGTGAACAGTGAGGATATTAAAGATGCATGGAGAGAGCATTATAACCGGTTGTTGAATGAGGAGTTTGACTGGGACAGGGAAGGTTTGGAGCCAGCAGATCCAGTGTCTGGCCCTTGGCCTTTGATTGATACTGCTACTGTGAGTGAGGCAATAGGCAGGATGAGGGTGGGGAAGGCAGCAGGAGTGTCTGGGTTGACTGCCGAAATGTTGAAGGCCTCAGGCGAAATAGGGGTGAGTTTAGTCACTGACCTGATAAATAGGATTATTTATGAGTGTGTTGTCCCAGATGATTGGCTGAAGAGTGTAATTGTAAATGTGTATAAAGGGAAGGGTGATGCCCTAGAAAGAGGAAATTATAGAGGTATAAAGCTTTTAGATCAGATAATGAAGGTAATGGAGAGAGTTTTAGAAGGTATGATTAGAGAAAGAGTGAATATTGATGAGATGCAGTTTGGGTTTATGCCAGGTAGGGGGACCACTGATGCCATATTCATTGTTCGACAGCTTCAGGAAAAATATATTGGTAGGAGAAGGGATCTTTATTTTGTTTTTGTTGATTTGGAAAAGGCCTTTGACACACGTCCCTAGAGAGGTGGTGAAGTGGGCAATGAGAAAGCTTGGCTTGGAGGAGTGGCTGGTTAGGGTGGTTATGGCCATGTATGTGGGTGCTCACACCCAGGTGAGTGAATGGAGATTTGAGTGATGAGTTTTCCGTGAATGTTGGTGTGCATCAGGGGTCAGTCTTGAGTCCCATGTTGTTTATCATGGTATTTGAAGCCCTTTCACGTGACTTTAGAAACGGACTCCTGTGGGAGTTGTTGTATGCTGATGATTTGGTGTTGATTGCAGAGAATGAAAGGGAGGCGGAGGAAAGGTTTAGGAAGTGGAGAGATGGTATGGGGCAAAAGGGTTTAAGGGTAAATGCAGATAAAACAAAAGTGATGATATCTAGGGTTGGTGGCGGTACTGTCAAAGACGAGGGAGAGTGGCCATGTGCAGTTTGCCACAAGGGCGTGGGAAGTAATTCCATCTTGTGCGGTGTGTGTGATAAATGGGTGCATAAGAGATGTACAGTAGTGGTATCAGAGGTAGACTGCGAGATAATGCTGATTTTATGTGTACGGCGTGCCGGGGTGAGCAGGTGGAGATCGTCAGACGTGAAAGGATTGAACTTGCTGGTGAATCTCTTGAGTGTGTGGAAGAGTTTTGTTATTTGGGAGACATGTTGTGTGCTGGAGGTGGGGCTGGAGCTAGCTCTGTGGCTAGGGTGAGAAGTGGTTGGAAGAAGTTCAGGGAGCTCTTGCCTCTCCTGACATTGAGAGAGCTCTCCCTACGTGCTAAGGGGTCTATGTATGCAGCATGTGTTAGGAGTGTAATGCTGTATGGCAGTGAGACCTGGCCAGTGAAGGAGGAAGACATTCGCCGGCTCAGACGTACAGAAATGACAATGATTAGGTGGATGTGCAGTGCGTCCCTGCGTCCAAGGCCTGAAGGGGCTGGGTTTACAATGGAAGAGTTGAGAGGTAGGATGGGACTGGAGTGTATTGGTGTTGTGATGAGGAGAGGTAGATTGAGGTGGTTTGGACATGTGGAGAGGATGGGGGATGATAATTGGGTGAGGAAGGTGAGAAGTGTTAATATTGGGGGTGGGTTTATGAGGGGTAGACCGAGAAAGACATGGGACGAGGTCATTAAGTGTGACCTTAGGGTTAAGGGACTGAACAGGGAGTCTGCAATGGATCGTGCAGCATGGAGAGCCGCCATTAGGTGACCAAGGCCGACACATGCAAGCATGTTGGAGCCTTTAAAAACGAAACGAAACGAAACGTTCGTAGGGTGATAGCTTGTGGGCAAGAATTTATGCCCCAGTGCACGATCTTGGCATGTGCGGGCCAGTCGTTGTTCTTTGTTTCTTCTATCTGGGTGTGGGGCTGGTTCATTAAGATGCGATGGCTTCGTTCGCAAATGGCGTTGCCCTGTGGCCACTAGGGGGATGAGTGAAAAGTGATACCTGAAAATTTGAGCTAACTCCTGCTAGATTTTACTGGTGAACTCAGGGGCGTTATCGGAGTGGATAGCCTGTGGGATGCAAAATATGGAAAGACATGACGGATCAATGCATCGGCAACTGCAATGGCGTGATGTTCCTTCACTGGACAATCGATGATGAATTTTGAGTATGTATTGACAAAAGTGATGACATACCGGTAGCCTGATTTTGGTGGCCCACTATATCGAAGGATAGTAACTGCCATGGCTTGTGGGCAGTGATGTGGCCTGACGGGCCGGCAGTGTGGGTGATGTCTTTCCCTTAGGTGCACACCTGGCAGGACTGGATAATATCCTTGGATAGGGTGGATGGGTTAGGGGTCCAATATGCATCACTGAAAACCTGCAGGAGATTCTTCGTGCCCAGGTGGATCCCGCTGTGGGTGTGTAGGTGTTGGAGGGCGTCGAGGGCGGTGTCGGGGGCGAGGACGATATGCCCCGACGGGGTGAATAGGTGGTCACCCTGGCGGTGTAATTTCTGGAAGAGATACTGGGGGATCCAAGGGGGTTGTTCTTCATATTGCCTCTGTTGGAGGAGATCGGGCTCGGGCTGTACGACATTGATGGGGAGACAGGAGAGAGCGTCCGCGTTTATGTAAAGTTTGCCGGGGCAGTAGGAGATCTCGTAGTTAAACTCCTCCAGTGTTTCGTGCCATCTGATGAGCTGGGCGTTGTGGGTGTCGGACTGCTGCAGCCATTGGAGGGATTGGTGGTCGGTAATGATGGTAACTTGGGTCCAGTGCTCCCACTTTTAGGTAGTTAAACCCAGATTTGGAAGTTTTCAGGAACTTAGGGAATAATCTGGGGATTTCGAAAAATTTAGGGAATTCTAGGGATTTTGTTTAAACACCAGGAATTATTTAGGGAATATGTCCATATGCACTTAAACCACACCGGCAGCAGTATAAAATACCATACTCAAATATCAACTTTTCAAATATCTCGCCTAACCAGTCAACCGCCCAGTGCCCACGTAGAAGGTACGGTATTCACTGGCTGACAGAACCCCACTCCCCGATTTGAAATCTCAGCCAGTGAAAACGCATGAGTCACGATGCATCTGTTGTCAGTGGTGATTTGCCCATCGACTCACTTGCACTGAGTGCCCTCAGCTGAGCAGCTTGGCCTCATCGTCAGGGTTGTATAACGTGTGTGGGTCACGTGGTAAGTGAGCTTAGCGTCATTTTTTCATTGTACTCTAAGATCTAAGTAATAATATAGTGTTAATATCTCAGTTATGTTGCAGTCATGAATGATGAAGATGCAAATAGTGACAAGAATTTGAATAACGACATATCTGTGTATAATATACACGGTGGAGAAGATTGATACGGATTAGGCTTAGAAGTTGGAACCTCTGCTAACTTTCAGACAGCAGGGTAAGGAGTTTGGGCCCATGAGTTTTTTACTATTATTAGCAAGTTAACAGTCAAGCTAAGAACCGCGTGGAACAATCGTTTTATTCATTAAAGAGCTTAGGATTTATTCTTTCATGATAGTGGGCATGGAAAAGAGAATTAGCCTAATATAAGGCTAAACGGGTGAACGAATATTAGAAATTTTCAGTAGACTCCTGAAACTGAACGCCACTCGACAGCCATAATCACTGAGTACTTGGCATAGACACAGTGTGTAGAAGTGAAGTAACCCTTCGTGTTTGTGTACATGTAGGCTTTTTTGAGTTTGTAAGTGATTATGCAAACCACTGGCAACACTAATGAAAAGTGACATTTTCACTAACCTTTTCCAGCATTATGCAATGAAGAATGTAGTGAGAATTATTTGGGGAATTTTGACCAAATCTAGGGAAGTTTAAGCAGCTGTCCGGGGAAATATGGCAATGGTAAAGTGAGAGCCCTGCTTGGGTTCCCAACAAGTATGCCCGGAAGTGTTCCAAAGCCCAGACAATGCCTAGGCATTCCCTCTTCGTAGTGGCGTAGTTTTTCTCAGCCTGATTGAGGGTGCGGCTGGCGCAGGCGATGATGTGTTCGCAGCCCTCCTGGACTTGGGCTTGCACAGCGCCTATTGCTATCAGGGAGACGTCGGTGTACAGTAGAGACGGAATGGAAGGGAGTAATTGGAGAAGGCCACGATTGGGGCGGAGATGAGTTTGTCCTTTCGTTGCTGGAAGGCGGCTCGTCTTTCATCCATCCAGACAAAAAGTTCTCCCTTCCAGGTAAGGTCGTGGAGTGGCTTCGCAATGTGGGCGATCCCCTTCACGAAGCGTCGGTAATAGGAGGTCAGGCCGAGGAAGGCTTGGACTCTGTGGACGTCTTGTGGAGGGGGAATGTCCGCGATGGCGCGAAGCTTGTCTGGATCGGGGGAGATGCCATCCTGGGAGATGACGTGCCCCAGGAATGAGACGGTTCTGGCGACCAGGACACACTTGGAGGGCCGTAGTTTGAGGCCGGCCTGTCGGATGCTGGGAAAGACTTTTCGGAGGTGCTGGAGGTGGTCGGCCCAGGTCCTGCTGAATACAATAACATCATCTAAGTAGGCCAAACAGATCTCCCAGGTGAGGTCGATGAGGACAGACTCCATCAATTGCAAGAAGGTGGCAGGGGCATTACAGAGGCCGAAGGGCAGGATGTTAAACTCGTAGTGCTTTCCGTTGCTGGTAGAGAAAGCGGTTTTGCCTCTGTCTTCTGGCCGCACTGGTGCGTGACAATACCCTGATTGGAGATCAAGGGTGGAGAACCAGGAGGCACCGTACAAGGAATCGATGGAGTTGTCTATCCTGGGGAGTGGGGTGGCATCCTTGATGGTGGTGTCGTTGAGCCAGCGATAATCAACACAGAACCTCATGGTGCCATCCTTCTTTTTCATGAGCACGACAGGGGAGGACCAGGGCCTGGTGGAAAGGGAAACGATTCCGCCCTCAGTCATTTCCTGAACCTGCCGGTCTTCTTCCTCCCGTTGCTAGGGATTCTTCCATCGGGATGGCTGGCGGATGAATGGACCTGTCGTGTGAATCTCGTGAGCGAGGTAGGTGGTAGTCCAATGTCGGTGGGTCCCACCACGAACAGGTCCTGGAAGTCCAGGAGAAGGCGGCAGAGGGTGTCGGATTGGTAGGGGGAGAGATGGTCGGGGATGGGGGGCAGAGGGGAGCGGGACAAAGCTCGGCTTCTTCCATCTCTCCTATTATGAGCCCTTTTGGTAGTGCTAAGGGGGAGGGAGTGAGGTTAGCAATTCGGACTGCCGTGACATGAGGGGGGAGAAAAGTGGGGGGCAAAAGGCAGGCCTAGAGGGTCCCGGTTGGCAGGTGGGGGGAGAACAGGACAGACGTACTCGTGGACCTGTTCGGGGGCAACCAGATTTCGTGGTGGGGGGGAATCGTTACTGTGGAGGAGGTGATGGCAGGGAACATTGGAGGGGAGGGGGAGAGAGTGAGAAAGGGGTAGGGGACGGGGACGGGGAGGGTGGGGGGGGTTTGGCTGGGGTTGGGGCGTGCAAGTGCACACTGCTGGGGAGGGGGGAGGGTCAGGGGACTTCCAGAACTGGAGCAGTCTGTTATGGCAACCGATGGTGGCTTTTAATTTCTGTAGTAAGGTCCAGTCCCAGGTATCCATCATAGTTGCGGCAGGTGGAGTCAAATATAATGAATTTGTGTTGTGTTGATACCGGTTGGTGGGCCTTGACACGAAGGGCCCGAGTTTCCCCACGGATAGGCAGGGGGCCATCCCCCACATCCACAAGATAAGTTGACGTCAGGAAAAGCGGGCCAAAAGTCGACTTGTGACGGGAGTAAAAATGGCTGTACAGGCAGGATCTGGCCTCTCCCGTGTTGACCAGAAGTCTGGCTTTCACCCCATTCAGCCTTATCTTGTTGTAGACTGGGGGTGATATTTGAAGGAAGTGGCCCCCGCCACCGTGGAGAGGTGCAGGGGCAGTCCTAAAAATCCAACTGTTGTGGACCACCTTCTTCCTCTTGTTCCATCTCCCCGGGTTCGGCTTCCTCTGCAGGTGCGGGTTCGTCAGCTGGCTCTTCGTTTTCCAAGGAGAAGACTTTATGTCGGCCTGGGGTGGTTGGCTTGTGTCTAGCAGCCTTTAGTTGGTCCCTGATGTCGTGGAGTGGGCACCTGGAGCTGCATGCGGAGAACTCCCAGGAATTAATCAGGATGAGGTTGGGGTTCTCCTTATTGCTGGCGTGTCTGTGAGTGGGGTGTGCCCTGGGCAAGGGGGAGTTGGGGTGGGGCTGGTGTGCAGCATAGGCGGACGTGGCTTGACTGGTGGTGCAGGTTTGTTGGTGGGGAACTTATTCACCATGTTGATTTGGTGAGGGGTACGGCAGGAGGTCAGAAGGCATCGTATGAGTTGGATGTCTCTGTCCAGGTTTCCCGTCGGGTCTTGGATCGTGAAGTGCTCCTTGACCATGCTGGGGAGGACTCTGGGGAGGGTGTTGAAAGTGTGTTGCTCCCGGGTTTCGTCATCCGCCTCCGGGTAGGCGGCGATAACGAGGCGTCTGGCCTGGATTAAGGTATCATCCAAATTGCCATCATATGTCAGGGTATCCAGCTGGGATAATGCTACCACTTTTCCTAGTGAGGGTGTGATGGCTTGGATCACATGCTTCGTGAAGTTTTGCCATGTGAGCCCCTGGACGATTTTTGGCGCGATATTTGCTGCCGCTTTACCCAGTAGTGGGAGTGTTACTGCTATTTTTTGTTTGTCGTCCTCAAACCCGATATCTAGCAATGGCTTAATAATTGCCAGATATGTGTGAACATCGTACTGTTCTGGGTCGAATTTAGGCAATTGCACTTGAGTTTTGTTTGCCATTTTGCCGGTATTTCCTGAATGCCTCTCTCGTATGCCCGGGTCAAGAACCATCACTGTCCACCAGTGTAATGCTAGGTGTTTTAGGGTCGGCTTCCCGTCCCTTGAACGCCTAATGTGCAGCTGGGTTCCCTTTCTAGACCGGAGCTTAGATAAATTAGGGAGAGGCAGGACACTAAAACTCAGGGCAACAACCTTACACATGTATTGACAAATTCTACATGTGGAACAGGTATGTGTCTCAACAACAGGAATCTGGGCAAATATAAGACATATGCAAGAATCATGGGCAGTAGTATCACGCAGGATACTATTTGGACAATAGTTCAGGGCAATAGGTGAATAGTGCAACGAACAGTATTTAAGGTCTTTTGGGCAGGGGAATAGGTCATGGGCACTTTGAGGGAAATATACACTGTGCTTTGGATGGGCAACTTATTCACAGGTCTTGTATTGCAGAGGATTGACACTATGAGGGCCGAGTCTAATGTTCACTGAAATCACTGCACTCTTGTTGGGTCTTCCTTCTTTCTCTCACTATTTCACTATCTGCCCAAACCGTGACTATCACACGTTAACCCTTAAAGGCATACGTTGTTGGACCTGTCTTGTATGACATAAGTTGAGTGTAACCAACTCCTTTTTTGAAAAATCAAAACACATGGTTGTAATCAATTTTTATTGGGTTTCTGGCCATGAAAAGAAAGAACAACTCTTCTACTTTCCTGTGATATACTTACTTTAGTAATTATTGAAAAATAAAAATGTTTTATGGGTGACTAAAGGAACCTAACCAAAATTGCCTTTTTTTTTGACGTTACTGAATAAAAAGTTAATTACTCGGCCCGTATGAGGATTTAAGATCTGAGATTATATATGCTGCTTCTCAGGTCCCGTGGCCGTATCCTGTAAGTGGCTCACACTTCTGGCTCATGAGGGTCACTGTGGGAAGACACCCTGAAAAGGGCTAAAAAAAAAAAAAAAAAAAAAAAAAAAAGGGGAAATTTTCACTATACAAATTTTTTATGACGTTATGGTTCCCTGTATATACACCCTAATGACTTTGTAAATTTCGTTTGACACTAAACTATGATTTTAAGACCCAAATGATGAGGACTGATACTTTATATGACGATAATATGACGATAATATAAGACACAATGTTTAGTTTTCTTTTACTGACCTACATCCCCTCACAATCGGTACACAGGGTTTAGTTGTGGCTGAGACACACTGAGAGGTCACACTTGATGCACTGGTGTTCACAAGAGTCTCTAGTTCTATGTCTGACAGCAGTGTCTTTCCTTTTCCTTTTCCTTTGTCCTTTGCCTTCGATATATTCTTTATATTCACTTTAGTCTTCACTTTAGTCTTTTGTTCCACTTTTATCTTAGTCTTTATATAATATTACTTATAATCAGCAAAAAAATAAAAAAAAATAGGAAAAACCCAATAAAATAATATAGTACATAAAGTATTATATAAAGTGTAATATATGTAGTATATATATAGTATTTCTATAATATATAATGTAAATAATATATATAATATATAATAACATAAGATACATAACAAAAAAACAGTCATACACATATATTTCCAAAAAAATAATGGCACACTCCTATAGTAGTTTTACTTGTAGAGCATACGCTAAGTCCTAAAATCGTGTGTCGTGCACAGCATACGATAGGTCTGATGGTGCAACGAACAGTATTTAAGGTCTTTTGGGCAGGGGAATAGGTCATGGGCACTTTGAGGGAAATATACACTGTGCTTTGGATGGGCAACTTATTCACAGGTCTTGTATTGCAGAGGATTGACACTATGAGGGCCGAGTCTAATGTTCACTGAAATCACTGCACTCTTGTTGGGTCTTCCTTCTTTCTCTCACTATTTCACTATCTGCCCAAACCGTGACTATCACACGTTAATATGCCTCGGACTTAGATTCCCTTTGATAATACACTGCCCAATATTCAGGTCACTATTATGCTTTCACTGCACTTTCACTGTCACATACTGTCGGTGGGGTGGCGACGAGGTTAGGGGGGCGGCGGGAGAACTCACAGCCCGACTCCTGATGGGGGCTGAGTCCCGCCTGTGGCCTGTGTATCCAGCGGTCACGGGATCACTCGTAGGGGCGTCCACTCTCGTCCGGGGCTGTGGGTGGTGAAAGGCCCTACACTGTCGGGGCTGGGAGCTGGTGTGCGGCCCTCAAGGTTGGGGCCAAAAAGCCTCCTGAAACACTCACTTAGGCGCCTGACGGAGGACAAGGGTCGTCTGCATTGGGGTGGGGAGAGGCCTCGCCTGGGGGTCCTGGGGGGTGGCCTCAGGGCCCGGCGGCTGTGGTCTCCTGCCGTCGGGGACGCCATCAGGGGTGAGCTGCGATGTTGGCCTCCGTCGGAGTCCATCAGGTAGGGTCCCTCTGGAGCTGGCTGGGTGGAGAACAGCTCTGGGGATAGCATGGGGCCTCTCCACAGGTCCTCGGGGCTGGGACCTTCCTCCTGAGGGTTGTCTCGTTGTAGGGGTTTGGCAGCACCTGACAAAGGAGTGACTGCTGGCCTTCTCCTGCCATAGGGCCCGGCTACTGGCCGTGGCCTTTTAGGGGAGTAGCTACCAGCCGTCGCTGAAGTCCGGCTACTGGCCATGGCCTGTGCAGGGGAGCAGCTACCGGCCGTCTCCTGAAGGAGATTTGAGCGGCTTCAGGCCGTCTCAAGGGCACCTTCCGAGTGGCTACCGACTGTCTCCTGATGAAGACAGGAGTGGCTACCAGCCATCTCCGGAAGGAGTGAGCGGCTGCCGGCCATCTCAAGGGCACCTTCCGAGCTGCTACCGGCCGTCTCCTGACGAAGGTGGGAGTGGCTACCGGCCATCTCCTGATTGCCTTCCGAGCAGCTAAAGGCTGTCTCCTGAAGGAGGTTTGAGTGGCTATCGGCCGTCTCAAGGGCACATTCCGAGCGGCTACAGGCCATCTCCTGAAGGAGGTTTGAGTGGCTACAGGCCATCTCAAGGGCACCTTCCGAGCGGCTACCGACTGTCTCCTGACGAAGACGGGAGCAGCTACCGGCTGTCTCAGGAAGGAGGAGTGAGCAGCTACCAGCCATCTCAAGGGCATCTTCTAAGCGGCTACTTGCTGTCTCCTGAAGGAGGTTTGAGCTGCTACTGGCCGTTTCTTGGGCACCTTCCGAGTGGCTACAGGCCGTCTCCTGAAGGAAGTTTGAGTGGCTACGGGCCGTCTCACAAAGGGCGCAGCTACCAACCGTTGCAGGGGTGGTGCCTTGAGTTATAGGAGTAGCTCCATCCCAGTCCTGTGGAGGGTCAGCTCGCCAACGAGGTAGTCTTCTTTTCCTGCTTTGGTGGTGGCGGGCGAGTTCCGGGTCATAGGGGTGTGCGGCCTGGGCTGACTTATGTCCCTGTTGCCCATGGTCGGGTCGCACTCTGTCTGCCCTTCTGTACGCTCCTCCCAGGGGTGTCATGCTGCCCTCAGTCACTATTCCCGGCATTTTAAATATTTATTGGGAATTCACCAGAGAAGATCCTGTACCATGTGCAGTGTGTGGGACACCGGCAGCACACACTGGATCATCACATAATGGTGTGTCTGCTAACTGTTAAGTACAGGAACCCACAACTTTTAACACTGACTGAACAAATCACATTGTTAATCAATGTAAAAACTGTTACTCTCAATTCTCCGTGAACATCCAGAATACGTACCAGTGTGAATCCCCTTCCATTTTATGTGAAGCCCTGAACCAGTTGGAGGCCCTGTTGTGCACATGGGACTCGTTCTCAATGAGTCGAAAACCAATTTTCAGGGATTACAGAAGCGTTGCAAACTTCCATGTATTAATTCTACTAAACTAGAAAGAGTGAGTACCTACAAATACCTAGGAGTCCAGCTTAGTTATCATAAAGGCACAGAATGCATTGATTACGTTCGTAACCAGTGCATTCTTAGACTTGCACCATTGCGAGTCTTGGCTAAAAGGGGAAGAGGAGTACTGTAGGTATTCAAGTACTCAGAAGGATGTATACTAGTACGACTGGGTCATTGATAGATTACGCGGCCCCTGTCCTGGTACAATATAGCCGAAATAATCTTGAACTGAATTGAAATATTTATTGTTGTAAAAGGTACAGAGTGCTAATACAACAAGAGAAGGTGGTGGGTGGTTAAGAAATTGGAAATGGTACAAAATGAGGACGATCCCTGATTCTTTTCGTTCATCCAGTAGTAAGAGGAACATAAACCTAAGTGTTTATAATGTAAGGCTTAAACTGCCACGTTTGTATGAATTATTAGGCGTCCAAAACCACACAACTGTGTTAACGATAAACAACTGTATGTCCTTTTAACACAAGGTCCAACTTGCAGTGCGTATGTTACATTACAGCTTACAACAAGATGAAACAGTTGTCAAGTTGAATGAAGTTTTGTATGTTATTAATTTGTTGGTGTTTAATGCAGACATGTATAATGTAATATGATGAATACCTGACGGATCATGTCTTCAGTATCTTAGTTTATGTTGACAAAGTGCGGGAGTGGGTGATGAGAGGTAAGGGAAGCGATTGGTGGAGACAGGAAACCAAAGAAGGGCGGTGGAGGTGGGAGCGAGAATGGATGAGAAAAGTGAAATACCAGCACCAAGGGGAGACCACAGGGAGGCACGGAAAGGGCCCGAACAAGACGGGCATACATTCCCCACCACCATGTGCCCCTCTTCCCCTCAACGGGGCCTGTGGAAGGTACACCGCCCCACCGCACTACTCTCGAGCCAGACCAGCGCTCGCCAGGATCGGGGTGGGACTAGTTTAACAACAGTCCTAAGTAGGACCGTGATGACGCCCACTGTGCTCGTCGGGGAGAGGACGGCCACTGTACTCCTCTTACCTACTACCCCCTGCAGGACCGCCACGACGCCCACTGTGCTCGTCGGGGAGGGAACAACCATTGTACTTCCCTCATCTGCTGCCCCCTCAGGGAGCAGGACCATGACGACGCCCACTGTGCTCACCAGGGAGAGGAAAGCCACTGTCCTCCTCTCACCTGTCTTCCCAGGGCCAAGCAGAACTGCGGCAGCGCCCATTGTGCCCGTCGGGGAGGGAACGGCCACTGCCCTTCCCTCATCTGCTGCCACCACTGGGAGCAGGACCACGGTGACGCTCACTTTGCTCACCGGGGAGAGGACGGCCACTGTCCTCCTCCCACCTGCAGTCCCAGGGTCCTGTGGAATTGCGGTGGCGCCCACTGTGCCCATCGGGGAGGGAATGACCACTGTCCTTCCCTCATCTGCTACCTGTGTGACGCCCCTCAAGGGTAACGCTCCTTGCTCACCTCACTCCTCCAGAGGCCGAGTGGGATGTCCCTCTCACTCTCCCCACACCCCAGGGGACAGAGCTAGCTCCCCAGTGAGTTGCAGCTGGAGAGGATCTGGAGTGGACCCATAGTGAGCCTGGGGATATGCTCACTGCAGCCAGCACCCCTACATCGCCCAATGCTGCCGGACTCTCAGAGGAAGAGACGCCAGGCAGCCCCTGACGGCCTCTCGAGCTGCAGCCCCCAGTCATCCAGGGGTGCCCGCAGGACTCCCGGCCAAGACCTTCCCAGCCCAGCCGCCGAGCCATCCTCCACCAAGAGCAGGTGCAAGGCAGCGCGCCTGCTCGCCGTGTTCGGCCCCAGTCCTGAGGGCCGACACACCCGCCATGGCCCCACCAGAGAAAGGCCTCCCTCTACACCGCCCAGCAGCCCACACCGGAAGACCCAGCCCACAACAGTGGTCCCGTGCTACCTGAGAGAGCGCACGCCCGACGGGACCCCTCCCACACCTGGATGACACCTACAGCTACTCTGTCACCTTAGCCCAACTCGGGCCCTTTGTATCGATCCTAGTGTGATTAATCTGCCCAGTTGTATTGTGTCTAGCACTGTATATTTACGTGAAAATATACATGTAAGGTTGGTTGACCTGTGTTTTTGAGCCCTGTTTCTCTAGTTGCATGCTCTAGACCCGGTCTTGAGGAGAACCCCAGATCAGTTGCTCATACTCAGGGAACAAGAGATTGAGCCTTGAGTACGTGGTATAACAAAAAGACATCATATCTTTCACCAGATGTTCTCTATATTATACTTATTTATAACATTATAATATAGGATGTACGTATATAGATAATAATACACTGTAGGTCGTCTTTCATTTCTGTGCCTTTCTCATGTTGTGGATAACAACACAGTATTATCCACAAAATACCTTTACCTCTACTGGTTCTGAGTGTCTATAAAAACAATCATGACATATCGTAACATCACCAACTTTGGCCGTTGTACATCTGTCTAACAACGCTTACACTAGGGTTCGGGTAGGGGCGGTGGGTGTGTGATATTCGATCGCCCTGTTACTCACTGGTCACGACTCCGGCTGCTAGGAGGGGAGAAGTTAGTGCTATCGAATGTACACTTTGGGAACGAAGTCTAAATCACTATACACAGTGATGAATTGAAATATTTATTGTTGTAAAAGGTTCGAGTGATAATATTAGAAGGGGAAATTTACATGGAAAGCAGCGTGCTCTAACCCCCGACCTCACCATCCATCACACTGAGAATCAGTGAGGAGTGAGGACCCTCAGAACGGTGTTTTCACAAGGTAACCTTGGTTTTCACAAAAAAGAAATCAACTTCGTTTTGGATTCTTGTCCAAATCTCCTTAGTTTTCTTTAGATTTGAAATATCCACTCGGCGGAGCGAGCCCGACACCATCACCCCAGGAGGAGGGCATAGAGAGGTAGCCCCCACCCCACAAGGAGACAATGGGGAGGTATTTCCGCTCCGAGCGAAAACGACATATGTCCCCCGTGACCCGACGCCCCTTTTCCATGCAGCTGGACCACTAGGCGATACTCAGTTTGAGTGTGCTACACTCCGATGGAGAGAGCACTCGCCAGAATCAGGGTGGGACTTGCAACAGTCAAGTCCCAAGCAGGCCCTCAGATGCCGTGTCCACCGGATCGGCCTTCATAAGAGGAGGGGACTCCACCGGAGCCTTGTATCAGCTAATTGGAATCCCACAGCTGATCACCAGTTTATATACCAGCTTAGACGTGACTGCACTGTTCCAAGCAGGTTACCAAGATATAATATTCCGTCTGGTCGAAGTCACTTCCAGCTGACATGTTCTCCACCAAAGTCTCTCTCACACACAGGAGATGGTGGGAATCGGTGTAGATCCTGTTGAAGGAATGGTAGGTAGGTAGTGTGTGCAGGTGACAGAGAACTGAGCAGATTTATCTAGCTCTCTTTATTGGCCACAGAAAGATACAACTGCGACACAGAGAGAGCTCAGAGTAACACGTCCCTCTCGTTTGAATGATAAGTGTGTTCTGCTATAGTTGGCCGGCTTCCCCACTGGGAGTGGCCCTTGGGTCAACATAAATCAGAGGTGCCAAACTCCACAGACAACTGGGATTTATACATGAACAGAAGCATCACAACTTTACCATGCACATTATACACCTCAATAAAGTAGTAGTGATCACATTAAAGTATACCTGTAATGCTAGGTGTTTTAGGGCTCGACTTCTCGTTCCTAGAACACCTAACGTCAAGCTTGGGTAATTGCACGTGTGGTTTTCTTGCCATTTTGCCAATTATTTCTTTCACTATCTCTCTCGTACGCCCGAGTCAAGAACCACCGCTGTCCACCAGTGTAATGCTAGGTGTTTTAGGGCTCGACTTCTCGTTCCTAGAACACCTAACGTCAAGCGGGGTCCTCTTTCGAGACCGGGGCTTAGTGCAAGTAAGAGAGGTAGGACACAAAAACTCAGGCAATAACCTTACACGTGTATTCAGTAGTCAGACATCAGACGGACAGTAGATGATACAACAAAGCATTTGGGAAATCACAATCCTTAACTAGACAAACGTACCTCGCAGGGTACTGGCACAACAGAGATCAAAAGTGTTATGCTGAGTGTTTTTAGGCCGACTCCTCGTACTAAAAACACTAGCTACTGAGCGGGGTCCTCTTTCCGGACCGGAAGTAATGCACTAACAAAGGAACAGGACATAAAAACTAGGCAGTCCACCTTTAACACATTTATTACCTTAATTCTAACACCGTGACAATATTACATAGAATGATATTATGGGCAGAGGATACAGATATACAAAGTTACGTTAGTACAACACGGGATGCTCACACACACTATAATTATACTTTACAATAGGTTAAGGGTCCATAAGTGAATGAGACTAACTTGCATTAAAGTCCAAAAGGTCTTAGTGTACTCGGGCAATCGAGATGTCTGGGCTTGATGAGCCGGGGAGGGATTATTACTATAAAAGAACAAGGGGAGCAGATCACTATAATTCACTGTTTGGGCTCGGTGCGGCAACTCTCGCCCGCCCGTACACTGACAAGGGGGGGGGACTCCTCTAGACCGGACTTGGGAATAGCACTAGTTGTACGAGCCCAGAACTTATAGTCTTTTCCAAGGGAAGGTATTTACGGACACTTTTTGGTGTAATCCCGCTGGTTCACTTTGTCACTGGATCACTATCTCTGTCTCACTATAGGAAAGGAAAAGTCACTAATCTTGCCCGAGTTTCTGGGGCGATATCACTCTGTCACTATAAGGGGACCTCCGGGGTCTCTACCCGTGGCGGGAATCACCGTACCCGCTGGGGGGAGACTCGACCCGGGTCCGATGTTGCAGGGAGACCCTCTTGCCTGGGATCTCGACCTGTTGCAGGTCCTCACTCTGGTCACGGTGCAGGGAGACCCTCTTGCCTGGGGTCTCGACCTGTTGTAGGCCCTCCTCTGGTCACGGTGAAGGGAGGCCTGTCTATGTTGGCCCTAGGGACTGGGGCCAAACAGGTGTAGCAGACGGGTCTGACGTCGTAGGGTCTGCGGCAGGGGGAGGTTGGCGTCGACGGGCTGCTGGGCTCGCCTGGGGGTCCGAGGGCTGCGGAGGTCTGCCGGGGGACGCGCCGTCAGGTGTGGGCTGCGGCCTCGTCTCCTGCTGGTACCTGGGGAAGACGAGAATTTCCCGGGGGTGGGAGGTAGGTCCCGACTGGGACCGGGCCTCGGTTCGGGTGACACTTTTGGGGCAACTCTCCCGGGTGGTGTCCAGCTACTCCTGCAGGAGTTAGCTGACTTTAGAGGACACACGGAGGCCGTGGTCTCTCTTGCACTTAGGGAGGGTAGCACAGAGGCGACTCTCTCTCTTGTCTTCACAACTGCCGTGGCACCAGGTTGATTGGTCCTGGGACCCATTTGTGGCTTTGTGTGAGGGTCTCTTACCCTTGGTGTGGCTAGGGGTGTGGGCCCCGTATAGTCCACTATTGGGCCTCCTGCCCTGTTTGTTATAGAGGGTTCTTCTCCCTCGTCAAAGGACCTCCTGTCCTGGTTGTGGCAGAGGGTATTACGCCCTCATGGCTCACGGTGGCAGAGGATACAAGCCCCTCGTGGCTCACCAGGGTTGTTGCGGCAGAGGATGGTACTTCCCCGTGGCTCGCGGTGGCAGTAGGTGTAAACACCTCGTGGCTCACCTAGGGACCTCCTGTCCCGTTGGGGTGAAGCTGTGGTCATCACCACAAAACTACTAGGGACTGATATTGTATCAGTCCCACCCCACTGCTGTCGATGGTCAACCCGCCGTTGAAGTTGTTGCGGATCTAGGCTCACCTGGCGTTGGGGCAGTTGCGGGAAGAAGGGGCACAGGTCAGTGGTGGTTGGATGACCCTCTTGTCCTGGGTCATTAACCTGTCCGTTATCTCCTCCTCGGGTGGTGGGGTGGTGGTGGCCCGGTGGTGGTGTGGGGGGTGGCGGGGCGGAAGGTCTGGCCGCGGGCATTTTAAAAAGATAATATTCGTGACGTAGTGAACAATATTACTCTGAACACAGGCTGACAGTGTACGCGGGAAGCGGGGGTGGGGCTCGCCGAAGGGAAGTGAGAGGGGGGGGGGGAGAAAGAGAGTGGGAGTGGTGACAGGCTGTGGGGTTGGTAACACTTTATGGTAATATCGAGAGGGAATCGATGTTATAGGACTGGCACTGTTATCCCCGGGTGCATATTTCCCAACTCTGGAAGGGTATATACATAGGGAGAAATTAGAACCAATCAGAGCACGAGGAGCTAAACGATGACGTCAAAGACATTATTGCCAGCTAGGGTCTCAAAGTTTACTATGAATATATGCAATTCACGGCTTATATGATGTATTTATTTTAGTCAAACATATGGATTAATTGTTGAAAACTAATTTAACAACTTTGTTATTTTCAAATGAGATGCATCATGAAATATATTAGCTTTTATTGACTTGTCATATTTGGTAATATTGCACAGTGGCTCACAAAGTCACAAAGTCGATACTAACTTAAAAAATATATATTTCGATCGCATATGTGGCTAAATAGTATAGTTGTAAACGTTATTATTTACAGTTTAATGACATAAAAATATTGTTGATACCTGATGGGATGAATCAAACAATATATAAGATGTTAAAGCTGATGGTATGTGACTTATAAGTGGCATACAAACTACAGACAACAACAATCCATCTATTTTGAGACAAATTTCACCAATTTAATTATATTTTGATATGATGGGTATTTGGGACTGGACCTACTCAAGAAACTTGGAGCTACAATAGACTGCCGCTACCAGCAGCTCCAGTTCCGTGCCCCACCCAACCCCACCCAGACCGTTTGCACCTGTACGCCACGGCCACGGCCGGAAGATTCGTCCCCTCCTCCCCTGCCCCACCCCCCTCCCCCCTCCCTCAAACCCCCCCCTCCTCCCTCCATTCCCCCTCCCACCACTCCTTCAACCTCTTTCCCCGCCACCATTTCTGCCACCGTTACTGTCCCCCCCCACCATGAGGCCTGGGTGCCCCTTCACCGACCCTCCGGCCCACTCCGGCCCCTCTGTCGTATTCTCCCCTCCTCCTCCCACCAGGAGCCCTTTCTGCCTGCTTACTGTCACCCACTTTTCTCTACCCCCATCACACCGCCGTCCGTATCTCTAACCTTGCCCTTTCCCCCCTCACCCTCCCAAAAGGGCTCATCATCGGAGAAATGGAGGAAGCCGAGCCCTGCGCCCCACCCCCCTCTCATTCCCCCACACCCCTACCACGCATTCCAGACCATCTCTCCGTTCAGCAGTCAGACACCCTACGTCGCCTGCTCCTGGACTTTCAGGATCTGTTTGCGACAGGACCAGCAGACATAGGACATACCACATACCTGTTGCACGAAATCCATATGACAGGCCCACCAATCAGACAACCATCCCAACGGAAAAACCCCATGCAGCGGGAGGAAGAGGACCGCCAGGTACAAGAAATGATAGAGGCTGGCGTCATTTCCCCTTCCACCAGCCCCTGGTCCTCCCCCGTCATTCTAGTGAAGAAGAAAGATGGTACGATGCGTTTCTGCGTCGATTACCGCCGCCTGAACGACGTCACCATCAAAGATGCCACTCCCCTCCCATGAATCGACGATTCTTTGGATTCCCTCTATGGGGCGTCCTGGTTTTCCACCCTTGACCTCCAATCAGGGTAATGACAGGTTCCCGTGCTCCAGGAAGACCGAGGCAAGACAGCCTTCTCCACCAGTAACGGCAAGCACTATGAATTTAATGTCCTGCCGTTTGGACTCTGCAATACCCCCGCCACCTTCTCCAGGCTTATGGAATCCGTCCTGAGTGGCCTTACATGGGAAATATGCCTTGCGTACTTAGATGACGTCATCATTTTTAGCCGGACCTGGGGCAACCACCTGCAGCGCCTCTGCCGAGTCTTTACCAGGATTTGCCAGGCAGGCCTCAAACTCCGGCCCTCTAAGTACGTCCTAGCCGCTAGGCCTGTCTCATTCCTGGGACGTCATTTCCCAGGTCGGGATTTCCCCTGACCCTGACAAGCTCCACGCCATAGCGGACATACCTCTGCCACAGGACGTCCATGGCATCCGTGTGTTCCTTGGACTGACATCCTATTACCGCCGGTTTGTGAAAGGATTCGCGCACATCGCATAACCCCTTCACGACCTAACCAAGAAAGGGGAACCGTTCCTCTGGACGGAAGAAAGGTGAGTTGCTTTCCAACAGCTCAAAGACAAGCTCGTCTCTGCCCCTATCGTCGCGTTTCCCGATTACGCCCTCCCCTTCCGCCTCTACACCGATGTCTCCCTCTCCGCCATCGGCGCCGTCCTGGCACAAGTTCAGGTAGGCAGGGAGCACATCATTGCCTGTGCCAGCTGCACCCTGAACAAAGCCGAAAAAAACTACGCTGCCACTAAACCGGAATGCCTCGGAATTATCTGGGCTCTTCATCACTTCCGTGCCTATCTTTCTGGGACTCAGGTCACGATCATCACGGACCACCAGTCCCTTCAGTGGTTACGTCAGTCTGACTCCCAGAATGCTCAGCTCATCCGGTGGTGAGAAACATTAGAAGAGTTCAATTATGAAATCTCCTACCGACCAGCAAAACTCCACACCAAAGCGGATGCCCTCTCCCACCTCCTCATCCACACCATCCAGCCGGAGACGGACCTCTTACAGCAATGGCACCGCAAGGAGCGCCCCCCGTGGATTCCCACCCACTTGTTCACCAAGCTATACCTGCAGGGCGACCATCTCCTAACCCCATCTGACCACATCCTCCTGGCCTCAGAAACCGCGCATGACACCATGCGCCACCTTCATGCCCATAATGGCATCCACCTGGGCACCAAAAAGCTGCTACAGGTGTTCAATGATACATACTGGGTGCCCAATCCCTCCACCATAGCCAGGGAAATCATTCAAAGTTGCCACGCTTGTGCACTGGGAAAAGACGTCACGCGAACCGCAGGACCGTCGGGCCACATCACCGCCCACAAACCCTGGCAACTCCTGGCGATTGATGTTGTGGGACCCCTTCCTCCAAAATCAGGGTACAAATACATGATCACGTTTGTGGACACATATTCAAAATTTATCATAGCCTGCCCAGCCAAAGAGAATCATGCCGTCGCCATTGCAGACGCCCTTGTCCGACATGTTTTCCCCTATTTTGGCATTCCCCAGGCCATTCATTCCAACAACGCCCCAGAATTTACTGGAAAAATCTGGGATGAACTCGCCAAAATATTTGGATACAGGATTTCCCACTCCTCCTCATACTCGCAGCAAGGGAACGTGGTGTGTGAACGCAGCCATTGCACCCTCATCAATCAATTACACACCCACATTGAGGCCACCAAAGACGACGATTGGCCTGCCCACGTAAAAATTGTCCAGTGGGGCATAAATTCTTGCCCCTGAGAAGACGGCATCTCCCCCTACGAGAAGATATTCGGTGAGGCACCCCTCCTACTGCCCCTCCGCCAACACCTACAGCCACCCACCTCCGCGCCCGCCATGGACCCACTACACCACCTGAAAAGCCAGCTAGCCTACCTCCAGAAAAATCTGGACCTCAGCCCCGACACAACCCCCAACCCCTTTCACCCTGGTGACACGGTTTTAGTCGCCCAACTCCCCACCCCACACAAACTCGCCCCTCGCTTCACAGGGCCCCACACAATTACCCACATCCCCAACCCCTATCAAGTCATGGTCGACTATCACGGCGCCCCACGCACCCTCCACAACCTCCACATACGCCCCTTCCACGCCTCTGCCCCCACTGCCCCAGCCCCACACCCCTCCGTCCCTGCTGCCCCAGCCTCGCGCCCCCCTCCTCTGCCTATCCCGGCACCAACCCCAGTTTCCACATACGAGTGCTACATTTCCTCCTCACTCTCTTCCTCCTCCCCCCCTACCGCCTCAGCCTCCCTGACCACTACCCCATCCCGCACCTCACCTGACATCTCACCTGCCACGCTGCCCCCCCCTTGCCCTCCCTCACCACTCCCTCCCACCACCCCACCCTCTCCGCCCAGCTCCACGTGTCCCACCCACTCCGCCACAACCCGCCCGGCACCCTCCCATACACCCACTCCAACATCCTCACACCCTCCTACACCCATCTCATGCCCAACTTCACACACAGCTCAGTCACACCAAAGCCACACACCCACCTCTCCACCCAACCCCATGTGTCCTGCCCACACCACCACACCATCACCACACCCACCTACTGCCACCCCCCACCCACCACCCTCCCATTCACCCACTCCCAAATCCTCACACCCTGCTACACCCACTTCGTGCCCAACCACACACACAGCTCAGTCACGCCCCCGTCGCACACCCACCCTCAAGACCACAACCACCCGTTTAGGTCACCTCTCACGCCCACCTGCCCGATACACCCATTCCCCAACTCCACCTGCCTCCCCCCAACTTCATACTGTCATGCTACATCAAGCCCAGATCCCCACCACCTGCACTCACCAGAGACTCTACGCCGCATTACCGCGGCACAAAACCTGGCCACTACCATCAGTCTCCAGCATACAGCACCACACCACACCACCAGCAACAACCACCGAGCTGAAGATCCGACGGGTGATATGGGCACCTACTCACGGGAAGAACAGCTGCATTTGAGGACCACGCCACCTACTTCACCTCCTACGCTCCTCCCCCACCACCTCCACACTCTTCATCACCTGCGATGCAGAACAAGAAGAAAACCACGCCACCACCGCCTGGCAAACCCTTCTCAAGGACCTCCAGCCTGTCTATGCCACCCATGATACTCACGTTTATCACCTCCAGTCACGGGGACGTGACTTTTTGAGGAAGGACGGTGGTAAAATGCATGAGTTACAACGTAGTGCCCCCGAGAACCCCACGACACAGCTGCGGTACAGTGCCCCTGGGAACTCTACGACACCCCCACCAGGACCCCATGGAGGAGCCGTGGCCGAACCAGCCAACCTCGCGTGACAACGGCATAAGTCCGCCCGGCCCGCACGTCCCTATGACATGCAGCCGCCTCACTGTCGCCATAGCAGGAATTCAACATTACCTTCGGAGAGAGAAACCGTCAGATAAAGTGGGGGTGGAACTGTCTGTCCGGTTCCACACAACGCCCCTCAGGAGACGGCCGGTAGCCGCTCCCACCTTCTACAGGAGTGTGCCAGAAGCCTCTCCGAAGGTGTCTTCCTCCTTGAGATGGCCAGAAGCAGCTCCCCTCTCTTAAGGGAATCGGTCTCGTACCAACCTGAGGGTAATCAGGAGACGGCCAGAAGCCACTCCCACCTTCGTCAGAAGGTGTTCTTCCGGGGTCGGCCTGAAGCTGCCCTACACCCCATCCTCCAGGAGTCGGCCTGTAGCCGCTCCCCCCTTCGTCAGACGGCCGGTAGCCGCTCTGAAGGTGGTGCCCCTGAGTTGGCCTGTAGCCGTTTCTCCCTCCAGCAGAAGGAGATGGCCTGTAGTCGCTCCCGCCTTCATCAGACGGCCGGTAGACGCTCCGACGGTGTTGCCCCTGAGTCGGCCTGTAGCCGTTCCTCCCTCTGGCAGAAGGAGATGGCCTGTAGTTGCTCCCGCCTTCGTCAGACGGCTGGTAGACGCTCCGACGGTGTTGCCCCTGAGTCAGCCTGTAGCTGCTCCTCCCTTCGGCAGAAGGAGATGGCCTGTAGTCGTTCCCGCCTTCATCAGATGGCTGGTAGCTGTTCCGAAGGTGCTGCCCTTGAGTCGGCCTGTAGCCGCTCCCATCTTCGTCAGATGGCCGAAAGCCGCTCTGAAGGTGTCCTGAGGCAAGCTGATTCCCCCTCTCCAGCCACGGCCAGTAGCCGGGCCTTGGCACCTCCCTGTAGCGTCCTTGGAGAGCCACGGCTGGCAGCCAGGCCCCAATGCCGGAGACGAGGGAGAGTAGTCCTGCTGCCACGGCGTGAGACCAGGATCCTGACCCTCGACGCAGAGGACGCCAGAGAGTTCCAGCCAAGCCCTGACGCCTCCCCTGGCCTTTGCTCCCTGTGTCTGGCCCTGGAGCAAACCCTCCTGATGGACTCTGACTTCGGTCAGTGCCGCAGCCCCTCCCTGACGGCGCCACTTGGCTCCGGGGACCTCAGTCCTCGGGTACTCCAGGCCCTCCCCAGGACACCCGGGCGGGACCTCCCTACGCCCTGATGGCGGAAGACCTCCACCTCCAGCTGAGACTTGAGCCAAAGATTCCTGGACCTGTTTGGCCCCAGTCCTGAGGGCCACAACCCAGTACCCAGCCCGGAAGACACGGGCCTCCCAGCCACCTGCAGCCCTGGACGAGAGAAAATGCCCCTGAGAGTCGTCCCGTGCCCTCTCGGCACGCTCTTTCCCAGCAGTGCCCAGCCCCGGGGGAATAGTCGCCGGCATGTTCCCCAGCCCCCCCCCCTCCGTGTAGTGTGATCTGTCCTAAGTAGTACAACATAGCCAAAGCGACATAGTGTGCCCGAACAGCAGGCAGTGTGTTCAAGGAAGTTGAAAAGGGAACGAACAGTGTTCTGGGACAGAGTAGTGTTAACGAGTGTAGTGACTAAGTGGGTAAATGAAACTCATATCGTGATGCTCTTGTAATGTGCCGGTAGAACCCCGGAGACGAGAGACCTGCATCAGTGAAATATATAAGTTCTGTAATGCTGTGTTTTTAAGGCGACTTCTCGTCGTAAAAACACGAGCTACTGGAACGGGGTCCTTTTGCTAGACCGGATGTAATGCACTAACAAAGGAACAGGACATAAAAATAGGCAGTATACCGTATCACATCTATTACTTAGGTCCTACTCATAACAGTGTACATACAATGATATTTAGAATATAGAGGAACAGAGATACAGGATTACACTCGGCTTCACAGAATGATCATATATGTTATCACTATGGCACAGGGAGATCGCGGGTATCCTTTAATGTTACTTGGAGGGTAATTATGCAACTGGGGTCGTTCACTTGAATTAATCGTATGGAATTATTATGTCACTTCAAGATAAATATAAACTGGGGCTGTTCACTTTAAGATCACTGAGATTGGGAGTCTGTTTCGAGGATATTACCATAATAGAGGTAGGGTGCGGATAGCGACACTCGACACTGTCACCTGGTCGCGGGGGCACATACACTTGCCTTTCGGCTCACCCGCCCACCTACCTCTAGATTCACAGAAAACTCCCTGGTTCCTTGATGCAGGGAGGGACTGAATTATTTATCAATAGACACTTCTTACCCTGATGGCACGAGTTTCTGTTAGGCCACTGTTTAATATATTTTCTGTGTAAGCACTGTCACTGTACTCTGGATCACTGTCACTGTCACTGTCTTACCCTTGTTTCCTGGGTTGTTAGATCACTGTTTCACTTACTGTCAGGGAGGCTCACCTGTCTGGGGCCTCGACCTGAGGGGCGGCTCCTATCTTAGGGACGCGCCGGTGGGGTGCAGGGAGGCCCTGTGGTCTGGGGGCCTCGACCTGATCGGGGGCCCTCGGGACTAGGGCCGAACAGCCAGAGCAGTCGGGCCTGCTTCCTCTGCCTCCGGGGAGTGAGGGAGCCTGGATCTCCGTCGTTGTAGACTGCGGCGGCGGGCCTGGGCGTCCTGGGACTGCGGGTGCTCAGGGGGAGAGGCGCCGTCAGGGCTGGGCTGCGGCAGCGTCTCCTGCAGGGCTCCGGCAGGGTCAAAGAACTCCCGGGTGTGGGCGGTAGGTCCGTTATCGGGCCTTGCCACCACTCTAGTGTCTCCTCCGGGCCTATAAGCCCGGATGGCGACGAAGGGCTCCCCAAAGGGAAAGAGGCTAAAGGGAGACTCAGCTCTTCGTGGTCCCTTGAGTGTGTCTATAGGTCTGAGTCAGGGCTCTCCTTCCCCTATTGTGCACCTTGGCTGTAGCTGTGAACTTGCCCGGCGTACGGGGGACACCTATAGGGTGATCGAGGTCGCCCTTTCACCGTGGCAAGGTACCGCCGGCGTGGTGTTCCTCCCGCAGTAGGGGACAAGCCGGAGTGAGGGGCTGAGGCCACACTCTCTCCAATACGGACAGATCCTACCTGCAAGGAATTCTCCACCCTGGTACGTGCCCCGGCCGGAGCCGAGTGTCTGCCCGTACGGAAGGCGACTAACGGGTGAACTGGTTCGCCCGTCCGTTGCGGCAAGGTACCGACCCCGGGACGCCACTTCCGTAATTGGGTAGCGCTACGGGTACAGTAGCAGGGTCTCTCTACCCTGGACCGTATTCTGGCCGTAGCCAAAGAACAACTGGAGAGGGATGCACACAGGCAACTCTCTCTCCTCAGTGTGTTAAGGCCGGAGCCTGGGGTCACCTTCCCCTCTACACACTCTGTTAGGCCGTAGCCTATGTCTATCACTTTCTCTTTCTTTAGGCCGTCGCCTTGGGCCTCCTGCCCTAGAGGGTGTAACAAGACCGTCAATACGGTGTTACCTGGGACTGAATTCTTTTCAGTCCCACCCCTGGTCTGACGATCACTACCCCGCCCGCACAGTAGTTCAGTTTCCCTGAACACCTGGGGTTGGGGCACTTGCGGGGAATAGGGGCTCAGGGCCGGGATGCCCCGATGACCCTCTTGCCCGGAACTACTAACCTCACCAGTGTGTCCTCCTGGGGTGGTGGTGGGGTGGCGGGTCGGTGGTGGTGTGGGGGGTGGTGAGGTGGGAGGTCCTGCGGCGGGCACGGCGGGCATTTTAAGTTCCCTCGGCCACAGAAAATCATATAGCAAAAGTGTTGTTAATATCTTCCCCCTTTGTATTGCTATAATTTAGAGACTCCCAGTGCTGTACGCCCTCCCTTGATAACTCTCCTCTCAATTTCCCCATGCACAGGAATCCCCAAAACCCCTTTGCAGTAGATTACCAAAACCTCTTTGCTACCCGGGGAGCATCTTTCCCAACTCTGGAAGGGTATATACATAGGGAGAAATTAGAACCAATCAGAGCGCGAGGAGCTAAACGATGACGTCATAGACATTATTGCCAGCTACGGTCTCAAAGTTATCTTTGAATTGACGCAATTCACGGCTTATATGATGTATTTATTTTAGTCAGACACAGGTATTAATGGTTCAACACTAATTTAACAACTTTGTTATTTTCAGATGAGATGCATCATGAAATATATTAGCTTTTATTGACTTGCCATATTTGGTAATATTGCACAGTGGCTATTAATTCCTGCTCACAAAGTCGATACTAACTTTAAAAATATATATTTTTCGATCGCATATGTGGCTAAATCCTATAGTTGTAAACGTTATTATTAACAGTTTAATGACATAAAAATGTTGTTGATACCTGATGGGATGAATAAAACAATATATAAGATGTTAAAGCTGATGGTATGTGACCTACAAGTGGCATACAAACTACAGACAACAACAAGCCATCTACCTCGAGGCCAACTTCACCAAGCCGCAAGCCCTTACTCCAAAACCAAGAACTTCAACAACAATGGATTTAATCTTGGACTTAGAAAGTGATGGTTTTAAAAATGTTGACACTGAAAAGGTACAAGACTGTATTAAACTTAGAACAAACGTGAAGTGCAGAGAAGAATTCCAACAGTGGAAAGAAATTTTTTGTATTAAAAATATGCAGTTTTAATTCTTATAAATTGTACCCAGTTGGCGAGAGAAAATTATTTCGCCAAAAACTAATATGTCATCATGGTGTAAAGCATAAGGGATTAAAGAAAACTTCAACAGGGTAAGCATGTAGTATATGGTACAAATCCTAATGAAATATACAATTACTAATGGAATTACATATATAGTATACAGTCACTAATGGAATTACATATATAGTACCATATACAGTAACTGAACGAACCTAGTCTAACATCTTCATTTCCACGCATTTTTACAGTTGCAAGGTGTTCATGGATGTGACCATCAGTATTGTGCACAAGGAGACTCCTGAAAAGGTCAAGGATTTTCTATGTTTTGTGGAGATTCGTGGGCAACACAATCACTCCCTTCAAGCAGCAGAGAGTCTCAACCAGCTGAGAGTAGCAACAAATACAAAGAAGGTGTTTGAGAAGTACTTTGAGCAAGGTATTATAATGCATTATTATTTATATTTTTGAAAGACCAAACTAAAAACATTAATAATGATTAATAAGTGTAGATGAGCATTGAAAATACTAGATGCAGTCTTTCAAGTGATTTGCAGCATAATTATCCATTTTTCATAATTTTGGGTTGTACAAGTATTTTGGTGATTTTAAAAGTGGAAAATTTTCATACATTGCTTTCCCTCACAACAAAAGTGTTGAATAAATATATTATGTGATAGATTTGCCTACTGTTTTTATGTATGATTACATTTGTATCCCTCTTTCCAGAAATGTCAACTGGCAGACTTTATGCACCTTCTCATCCAATGAAATGTAAATAAGCATATCATAAGCTTTAAACTTAAATATGTAAGTTTTTTACTTAGATAAGAAAGAAGCATTTAAGTACTGCATAAGCTAAAATATGGTATAGACAAAGTAAGTCTTCTATAGAGATGAAGAATAAGCTTTAATTACATTATAAGCTAGAATAAAATATGTTTAAGGTTAAAATAATTAGCCTAAGCTGTCTATTGAGACCAGAAAAAAGCTTTTAGCCAACAACAAAATCGGTATTGCCTCAAACTTTAGGGTTTACTACTGTCCTGTGAATCAGGGTATAGTTTGTATGTGTGGTGTTTTGAATCCTGAAACTATGAACCCTAGACTCAAAAAGGCAACATCACTTCTGTTGTAGAGTCTAGTTTTTCTAAATGGAAAATCATAAGCACAATATTGAGTTACATCAACTGTAATACAGTATTGTTTCCTCCATCAGTTAACGTAAATACTGTACAAACAAATTAATATTATACCATGGAATAGGGTATGGTACAGTATAGTATTAAGATAAGGAATAACCATAAAGATGAACCTATATATGGATAACTAAATACTGTATTAAGATACACTGTGCTATATAATAGTAGATAACTTCAAATTTTAAGCTGGGCATGATACTGTACAAAACTACAGTATTTAGAGTGCATGTCGGCATAAAAAATCAAGAGGCTTTTCTTATCAACCTTTGCATACTATGTATCCAACTTTTTATTAAGACCTGGTTGGAACAACTGGTTTCTGAGAGGCAGAAGAAAGAGTTATATGTAGAAAGGAAGAGAGAGGTGAAAAGATTAGTATGAAAAAGTAGAAGAGAGTGGATGAGGAATTTGGAAGGAATTTGAGTGTGAAGTGGAGGGACTGTAAGAAAATGTTCTGGAAAGAGGTGAAGAGAGTAAGACAGAGTGCCAGTGAAGTCAGTAGGGGAGTGAAAGATAAAAATGGCAGATTGCTAGTGGAGAAGGGAGAAAAGGTGAGAAGATGGAGAGAACACTTTAAGGATTTGTTGAACATAGAGAATGGAAGTAATGTGAGTATAAGTGGCTGGGGAATGGCTGGGAGAAGGAGGAAGGTGAGAAGACAGCAAGAAATCAGTTGGACAGAAGTAGTGGAAGCAATGAAGAAATTCAAATTAGGGAAGGCCTCAGGAATTGATGGAGTGTGTGGTGAAATACTGAAGCATGGGAGAGAGATAGTAGTAGAACAGATGTGGAAGATGTGCAGATTGGCATAGGAGGAAAGTAAACTGGAGGATTGGAAGTCAGGTATAATTATTCCCCTGTACAAAGGGAAAGGGGAAAAAGAAGTGTGTGGTAATCATAGGGACATTTGTCTTCTTAGTGTAATAGGAAAAATGTATGGTAGGATACTTATTGACAGAGTTAGCGAAATAACAGAGGAATTAGTTGGAGTACAGGGAGGCTTTAGGAAGGGAAGAGGCTGTGTAGATCAGATATTCATTCTTAGATCTTTGTGGAAAAGTTTCTAGAGAAGGGAAAGAAGTTGTATGCGGCCTTCATGACTTTGGAGAAAGCATATAACAGGGGGAGGCGGTGGCTCAATCGGTAGAGAAGTGCCTTGCAGTCCTGACAGACCCAGGTTCATATCCCCGCTGGGGCACGGAACAGTTTAAGGGTTTGAATTTCATAGAAGCATGTTTTACTGATCTACCAGAAGACCTGCTGACATGTCGTAAAAATACCCCCGCTAATACCAATACATCAGTCCTGTATGAGACAGCCCTAGCGTGTATTCAATATGGACGGTGGGTGTTAGCGCCGAAGTGGTGACATGTAGAAGTGTATGGTATGTAGGAGGACTACTTGGCCTTGATAGCAGGCTGTGAAGCCTATGCCCAGAGTCGGACACACAAAAAAAAAAAAAAAAAAAAAAAAAAAAAAAGGAATGTGGAAAGTATTAAGAATATATGGAGTAGATGGGACGTTGTTGAACACTGTGAAGAGTATGTATGGTGGTGCTAAGGCTGCAGTGTGTGTGGATGGTGAACTGAGTGAATTTTTCTCCTTGACGTTTGGGTTGAAACAGGGATGTGTCATGTCTCCATGGTTGTTCAGTCTGTACATGGATGGGGTAATAAAACAGATACAAGGTTGGGCAGTGGATGTTGGTGTGGCCCTAGGGAGAGAGGGTAGTGTTTGGAAACTCCCTGTACTATTGTTTGCAAATGGTACTGTGTTGTTAAGTGAAGACGAAGAGGAGCTGCAAGGCTTGGTGGATGAGTTTGGGAGAGTATGTAAGAAACTGAATCTAAAGGTGAATGTAGGGAAGAGTAAAGTGATGGTCTTTGAGAGAGGTGAAGTCAGTGAATGTACAGTGAGGTTGGGTGGTGAGGAAATGGAAAATGTGAGTACGTTTAAGTACTTGGGGAGTGTGATGAGTAAGGATGGAAGTTTGGAGGGTGAAGTGCTTGAAAGGGTATAACAAGGAAGAAAGGTTGCTGGCTCCTTGACAGCAGTGATAAGAAACTGGGAGTGAGCATGGATGTGAAAAAGTTACTACATGACAGTATTGTGATACCAACTCTAACGTATGGAAGTGAAGCTTGGACGTTGTTGGAAGGACACAATGCAAGAGTGAGAGCATTGCAAATGAGTTATTTAACCCACCCCGTCCTGACAAGTTTCCTGGTAGTGGTACCCCCCAGTCCCAACAAATTTTGGACTCACTTTTTTTGGCTCAAATCTCTGCTTTTGGTGAGAAACAAAGGAAAATCACAATGAAAGTGGTTACTGGGGTCGTCAAGTGGCCTAAACAGGTATAGTTACGTTACACCTGGTATCATGTTCTGTGGAGGTGCACTGCTGCTCTCACATTTTCTATGGTAGGTATTAATATGGAAAACAGTACTGATTATGTACGGTACATATTTATTTATTACAAAGAAAGAAACATGTAGTACAAGAGTATATTGGTTTTTATACAAAAAACATATGAAATAAGGAATGTTCCATTGGGCGGAAATAGCGAAATCGCCCAATTACAGTAGGTCACAGATGGTAAGGTAACATTGTTGTTTCATCATAAATTGTATTTTTTTCAAGTTCCATAATACTTTCCCAATGACATCATACCATTTTCCACTTTACAGAACTATTACATATTTACAGGCCTTATAATAATATTTTGCATAATAATAACACTTATTTACCTAGTGACTTCATGTTCTGTCAAATTATGCACCTTGCAATTTTGGCGCGTTTAAGTACGTCAGCAGGACATGAGATTATATCATGTTTGGATGTACAAGAATGTCGTCGGGACGGTGCGGGTTAAGAGAAGCCTGTGGAGTCACATGGAGAGACAGGCTGACAAATGAGGATATAAAGGAGCGTTGTGGTGTGGATGTGATAGGAAGCATTAGGAGGAGCACACTGGGGTGGTTTGGCCATGTGGAGAGGATGGAGGGTGAGAGGCCAGACACCTTAATCCCGTACGGGATTAAGGCATCTGGCAATAGATAGATAGATTATTTTTTTCTTTCTCTAAGTTTCCATTTTTTTTTTTCTCTAAATAGATTTTGATTTTATATTTGCAGTTATCTAACCTCTCTGGTACAAAGAAGAGAAGAGTGGGCGATCGCTTTCTGAGCTAGTGCGATGTTGCGGGGGCATCACACCAATAACTATGCAGAATCAACAATCTGCATAATCAAGGATATTGTCCTCAGTAGCTAAGGATTAACTAACTCTTAATAAAACAGGGTTTCTTATTTGGCATTATATTTTGACATGTCTTCCAAATTGTATACAGGTACTCCTCGACTGATGATGGGGTTTAGGACTGAGACATCCATCATAAGTTGAAGCAGTCGTAAATCGAAGCAATAATGAATTTTTTTACTGCATGTGAATAACGCAAGAAAATATTAATGGAATCTCCCAATAAATTTGAATAAACTCTGATAACACTCAAACAGTGAGACTACATATGGTATTATCACCATCGTAATTTCAAATCCTTCGCAAGTCGAAGCATCGTAAAATGAGGAGTGCCTGTACATTCTTGTATTAAGCATTCAGACCTACAATGTATTATTCATATTATGGTTTTTACTATTATTTTAGATGCAAGGCCTACAACACTGCGCAGCTGCTGGTCTTCATGGTGGAGATCTTCGACTGCTACATGAGACAGCGGTTGGTGGACGTAGCACTGCGCCGACAACGGGTGAAGTCCATTACTGTCGACAAGGTAGCAGTTGATGCAGTAAAATCCATTGGTGGTCTATACTCTGTGCAAAGCCAGTCTGACCAAACACAGGTGTATGAAGTTGACCTCTCCATTGGCATGTGCACGTGTGTGAAAGGACAAAATGGGGCCATCTGTAAACATCAGATTGCATGTGCAGACTATGGCATGACAGCAGTGTCCCAAATCTTTGTATTGACCAGCAGTAGTCGGCAGTGGTTGGCAGCCTTAGCTGTTGGCACAGAAAAAGCCCCTAAGGAGAGTTTCTTTAATGATTTGACTGAGGTAGAAGAAAATGAAGTTGAAAGCAATGGAGGAAATGGGACAGATGTAAAGATGGAAACAGATGCAAGGATGGAAAGAGATTCAAGGATGGAAACCGATGCAAGAGAGTCTGGAAATATTGCTGAAGACGCTGTTGACCTAACTGCTGAATCAAAAGTAGTAGCAGAGGAGCTAATTGAAACAACTGCTCGGTATGGATATTTAGAAACTCGAGTGGCCCTGCAAAGATTCCTTCAGAGAATACGTTCAGTTAAAACTGCAAATCAGCTGAACACCTTGCTGAACTGTGCAGGCTCATCGGTGAAGTATGGTGGAGCTGGTCGTGGGAAGATTCCTTGCCAACCAACTTCCATAGCAAGAAGATCCCCAGGAATGCCAAGAGGAGCAGCCCCCCTCGGTAAAGGACGTCGACCATCAGCAGCTCTGTCATCGAAGCCAAAGCGTCCCCACAACCTTGCTCATAATGTAGAGTGCAACGTTGCAAATGCAAAGTTGCATGGCAGCAATCATTGAACCAGAGGGCAGCTGAAGCAGGTTGCTGCTAAAATTTTCACATAATGTAGTGTTTTGTGCCAGTCTGTGATATTGCTTTCTTGTACTTTCCAAAACATCCACAACAACACCACAACACTCTTGAACTTCCTCATTCGTCTGTCTCTCCATGTAACTCCACATGCTCTTCTCAGGTAACTTCATTCCCACTGATCTCACTCTCGATTTGTCCCTCTAGCAAGGTCCAAGCTTCACTTCCATACATTAGAGTGGGATTCAGAGTACTATCATGCAATGACTTCTTCACTTACATGCTCACTCCCTATTCCTTGTCACTGCCCTCAGTGTGCCTTGCAACCCTCTTTTTCTGCTGACGCTTTCTCGCACTTCATCCTCTAAACTTTGATCTTTGTTCATCACACTACTGAAGGTTCTCAGATTCTCCATTTCCTGACCATTCAACCTCACTAGGCATTTTGTGGCATCACGCCTTTCAAAAACAATAACTTTACTCTTTGTTACATTCACTTTCAATTTTCTTTTCACAAACACTTCCAAACTCATTCACAGAACCCTGCTCCCATTCATTTTCTCTTAAAACTGTGTCATCAGCAAACAACAGTACAGGCAGTTTCCACACTGCCCTCCCGCACTAGGGACATTCCAACATCCACTGCTCTAATATATATTTCTTTTATCACACTATCCATGTATATGCTGAACAACCACAGAGACATGACACACCCCTACCTCAGTCCAACACTCAGATAAAAGAACTTGCTCAGTTGATTTTCCACCGCACTGCCGCCCTAGCACCCTGATACATACTCTTAACAGCATTCAGCAATTTCCCATCTACTTCATATATTCTTAGCTCCTTCCACATTCCTTGTCTGCTGTCTACTCTGTCATATGCTTTCTCCGGGTCCATGAAGGTTGCATACAACTTCTTTCCCCTCTCAAAATACTTCTCTACTATGCACCTAACTGAGAATATATGGTCAGCACACCCCCTTCCCTTTCTGAAGCCTCCCTGTTCTTCTGCTAATCCCTCGGTTATCTCCCTGAGATAGGCCATTACCCCATCCCCTGTACACTCCCGTATCAGACCTTCTCATTCATCATCCACACATACATAATCAATCATTGCCTTACGTTCAGTCATCTCATCTCCCATTCATCTTATACTTCTCCATGTATACTGATGGATCAGCCTGTGCCTGAAAAGGGTATTGGTGATCACCTAGCCCTTCCCAGCACACACTTCCATCAAGGCACTACCATTCCCATCCATTTCAGTGGGTATACCCCACTGACTAACCACTATCTATTCTTGCATTCTCCACATAACCATTCATATCACCAATCAAAAACACTCTCATTTTTATCAGACCTGTCCAGTTATGCTTGTACAGTCTCCCAGAACTCAGCTTTCACTCTAAACATTTACTTAAATATTATTTTATTGCAGTTTGTTTCGGATTTCAATAAATTTATAAAAAATTGAAAATAAACATTCACTTAAATATTATTTTACTGCAGTTTGTTTCTTTTAGATTTCACTACTGTAGAAATTTCAGTCTTAGCTCAGGATTAAGTACAATACTCTAGCCCCCCAAAAGCTATACTGTACAGTACCGTAGTATACTTGTATATAAATTGTGGTTTTTGCTAATCTTAAATTTTACCACAAGTCCACTCTAGCTTTAAAAAGGTATTCTGTATAGTACTGTAATAATAACTGCCATATGCTTAAACAAAATGTGGACGATATAATTTTGACGACACAAATTTCTATGCATAATTTCAGGGTTACATTTTGCTCTTGACAACTGTGAGCTGGTATATACATTGTGTTCTACCCATACTGTTGTTAGCTCTGGCTGTAATTAATACTGTATCTATTATCAATCCATAATCTTATGTTGAAAACGAGGTGTGAATTGAAGTTTCATCCATATTTTGTTAAAGCATATGGCAATAACTAATAAATTTATGCATAAATACCAGTTTAGCTCAGCTCAGTAATAAGTCTAGTCTAGCTGCCAAAAAGATATTCTGTACTGTTATAATAGCTAAGAAAAATAAATACTCAGTGAAATAATCACTTTTTATTCCATTGTACACAATGAATGACAAGGAAAAACCAGGTAAGGTAAAGAGATCTTGAAGGCAAAAGGTAATCAAACAGCATCCACCTTACAAAGGCCATTTTTGACGTTGTGTTATTTTACGAGTACAACAGCTTGTACAGTACCTTTAAAAGCAGCCTTACACAGCTTAGTTACTGATAGGATGAGCTTAGTAAGTTACTATACTGGCACAGTAGGCTAATTTTGATCACCAAAAAAACAGCCCTATAGGTTTACTTGAGGACACAGTATTAATAAGCTCTCTCTAAATAATTTAATGAATGGAGCTTACACTGTAGCATAGAAATAATCACTTTATTCCACTGAACACAATGAATGACAAGTAAAAATTGGGTAGGTAAGGAGGTTTGGGGGGCAAAAGGTAATTAAATAGTATCCACCATTTAAAGGTAATTTTTGATGTTGTGCTATTTTACACAAGCTTGTACAGTACCTTGAAAAACAACCTTACAAAGCTTAGTTACTGATAGGATGAGCTTAGAGAGTTAGTATATTTGGCACAGTAGGCTAATTTTGATCACCAAAACAAAACTGCCCTATACAGTAGATTTACTTGAGGACACATTAGCTCTCTCTAAATAATTTAATAAATGGAGCTTATACTGTATCCGTGCAAATAGCACACTATTTCAATTGATTTCTTTTCATGACCTAGTAATGGCCAGTATACTGCCTTCAATATAAAGGACAGTAATAAACCTTATTACCTATTATTGGATGTCCATAATACGTAGTGTAGGCCTATTTCTCTCTCTCTCTCTCTCTCTCTCAAAAAGCTATAATTTTAAGGCTATTGTACTATGAATTATATCAAAATATAATTAAATTGGTGAAATTTGTCTCAAAATGGATTGTTGTTGTCCGTAGTTTGTATGCCACTTATAAGTCACATACCATCAGCTTTAACATCTTATATATTGTTTGGGGTAATAAAAGAGGTACAAGGTAGGGTAGTGGATGTTGGAGTGGCCCTGGTGAGAGAGGATAGTGTTTGGAAACTCGCTGCACTGTTGTTTGCAGATGATACTGTGTTGTTGAGTGAAGACGAAGGGGAGCTGCAAGGCTTGGTGGATGAGTTTGAGAGAGTATGTAAGAAACGGAACCTAAAGGTGAATATAGGGAAGAGTAAAGTGATGGTCTTTGAGAGAGGTGAAGTTAGTGAATGTACAGCGAGGTTGGATGGTGAGGAATTGGAAAATGTGAGTACGTTTAAGTATTTGGGTCGTGTGATGAGTAAGGATGGAGGTTTGGAGGGTGAAGTGCTTGAAAGGGTACAGCAGGGAAGAAAGGCTGCTTTTCCTTGAAAGCAGTGATAAGAAACAGGGAAGTGAGCATGGAAGTGAAAAAGTTACTACATGACAGTATTGTGATACCAACTCTAACGTACGGAAGTGAAGCTTGGACATTGTTGGAAGGACACAAGTCAAGAGTGAGAGCAGTGGAAATGAGTTATTTAAGAGGAGCCTGTGGGGTCACATGGAGAGACAGGCTGACGAATGAGGATATAAAGGAGCGTTGTGGTGTGGATGTGGATGTGATAGGAAGCGTTATGAGGAACACACTGAGGTGGTTTGGCCATGTGGAGAGGATGGAGGGTGAAAGACTGACGAAGAGAGTGTATGTGAGCGAGGTGGAGGGGGGAAGAGTGAGGGGGAGGCCGAGGATGAGATGGAGGGATGGGGTGGAGAGGTATATGAGAGAGGGGGGTGTGAGTTGGGAGCAGGGCAGTGAAATGGCGGGGGACAGGGCGACTTGGAGGCGATTTGTTTGTGGCCACCCCAAACGGGATTGAGGCGTCTGGCAATAGATAGATAGATTCATCCTATCAGGTATCAACAATATTTTTATGTCATTAAACTGTAAATAATAACGTTTACAACTATACTATTTAGCCACATATGCGATCGAAATATATATTTTTTTAGTATCGACTTTGTGACTTTGTGAGCCACTGTGCAATATTACCAAATATGAAAAGTCAATAAAAGCTAATATATTTCATGATGCATCTCATCTGAAAATAACAAAGTTGTTAAATTAGTGTTCAACAATTAATCCATATGTTTGACCAAAATAAATACATCATATAAGCCGTGAATTGCATAAGTTCATAGTAAACTTTGAGACCTAGCTGGCAATAATGTCATTGACGTCATCGTTTAGCTCCTCGCGCTCTGATTGGTTCTAATTTCTCCCTATGTATATACCCTTCCAGAGTTGGGAAATATGCGCCCCGGACGGAGCCGAGTGCCTAGCCGTACGGAGAACACCTGCAGGGCGTACTGGGCCGTCCCCTCGCCGCGTATCTGGGCCGACGACGTGGTGTTGCTCCCGTAATAGGGAAGTGCTACACGTACGGTAGCAGGGGCTCTTTACAGATACGCGGCGGGGAAGGGACGGCCCAGTACGCCCGTCAGTTGTTCCTGATCGGATAGATCAGTTTCCGGTTACGGCCAGAGTACTGGGATGCACAGAACTCCGTCGGATGGCAGCCTTAAGGCTGGCTTTATATGAAATATTAAAGGCGGCCCTACGGCTGCCTCTAAGGCCCATGCACGACGACCCGTTGCCTTGTCTTAGGGCTGACTCAAGTTTCGTGCATTGGTCTTGGCTAAGGCTGGCCTTAACTGTAGGGAATGTTTTGGGGGAAATCTAGTGCGTCAGCTGCGACCCTACCGACCAATCAGACGGCAGAACACAAACACTGGGCCAATCACAGACCTTCAATGAATCAGCTGGGGGTGAGAGGCGAAAGGAGTGTTTATGGTAGTCATAGTGGGAAACCCGTCACTGTATAGAACGCCTAGGTAAACTTCAAGCCAAGGTATAAGATAAAATCATCTGTACACATTTCCTTGGTATTCTGTAGATTACCGTGTTTATTTTAGGCAACGTGAGAAACGACCAAACTGCAGCAAACCGACAAACTGTGAACTCAGTCATTTGAGTACGTTAGGTTAATTTAGGCTGCGGTTAGGCTGGGATGGTCTGTGCCCGGATGCACAAACGGCCTTAAGGCTACACACGGCCTTAAGTCGGGTAGTTTAAGGCCGTGGGTCGCTAAGGCCCATGCACGAAGCACCAACAGGAGGGTAAGCCTCGGTAAGGCCGCCTCAGCCGCTGAGGCTGGGTCGGAGCAGCCTTACCGTATTGAGACCCGTAAATAAAGTAACTCCGATTTGATTTTCTCTGTAGCACAAACCGGACCCAACTTGTTATTGTTTGCCTCGGCATGGAGTTGATGGTTGTCTGTGAACTAGATCGTGCTTTGCGAAGGGAATGGAGGTTTCTTGGAGCCACTGAACCCCTGTAACATAAATGATGAACATGTATTGAGACAATATCGCCTCCCCAGGAGCGAATTCCTTCGTTTAACGGAACTTGAGCCTCATATTGGGAGTGTCACGTTACATTGCCATGACATTCTTGCCTACACAACAATTTTTGGCAACCCAGAGGTTCTACGCTAGTGGGAATTTTCAGAGTGTTGTTGGAGGGTGGTATTCATGAGTCAAGTGTATGCAAAGTGATATCACGTGTGACAGTTTATACAGAAAATTACTGAGAAAAATTAAGATACCCAGTGGTTTGCTGAGAAGGACAGAGACGAGGGTTTCCACAGAATAAATAAATTTCCTAAAATATTTGGATTCCCATGGGAAGGGAGGGGAAGAATACATCTCCAGTATCCCTGCTTGTAAGGGGCAACTAAAAGGGGCCTTTTTGTCTCCAGACTTTCTTCCTTACTGCCCTCCTCTGTCTTCTGTTCTACTCCCTTTTCTTGGTGTTTGTGTGTTTCGTATGGTCTTTATTTTCCTTCTACTAAGCCATGCAGCCATATTATGAATTGGTGATAATTCATCATTATTCCTAACTTCCTAAAGTGCTTGGATCAATGGGTTGAACCCTAATATCAATCAAGGCCCCAGATCACAAAAAACATGTATTTGTCAGCTGCAAACGGTTTCATTCACTGGCTGTGCAAGTTGTTTGTGACAGCAACAAAATGATACTGAGCTGTAATTACAGATATCCTGGCAGCACTCACGCTGTCTTTATCTGGGCTAATTCCAACCACCAGAGATCTGAACCAAGGCGTCTATGGTGACATTTTATGCCAGGTAACTGTGGTTGCTGATTACTTTGTTTAAAGTTAGACAATGGTTAGGTAAAACATGGCAAACATAATAAGTTCCCATTCATATTGCTATTTTGTTTCTTTACTCCTAAACCCTCTCATCTTACTAATGTTTTAAAGGTTGTGTGGGTGTATTGCTCTTCATCACTAATATTGGGACTTTTCATTGCACCCAACATTTTCAATTAATTACCGGCACTTCACGTGCTTATCCTTGACTGTTGTGTTTTTGTTACCGCATTTTGTGAAAATAAGGTATTGTATAGAACGCCTACGAATTCTATAGAATGACCAACATTTTTTTGGCAAGGTATAAGTTTATTTCATTCTGACTTTATATATTTTACCTAACCTGGGCCTTTAATAGAATGCATAGATATTCTGTAGAATGTCTAACATTTTTATGGCAAAGTATAATGTAATAAACAACAGGGGGTTAGGCTGGGATACTGTAGGTTTGGTTAGGTTAAATTAGAAGAACGTTATGTTAAGCACTTACCTAAAGTAACCTAACCTAACCTACCGTAATCGAACTTAAACGTAGCTTAGACCTTCCCAGCTAAAACTAACCGCAGCCTAAATTAACCTAACGTACTGAAATGACTGGGTTCACAGTTTGCCGGTTTGCTGCAGTTTGGTCGTTTCTCACGTTGCCTAAAATGAACACGGTAATCTACAGAATACCAAGGAAATGTATACAGATGATTCTATCCTATACCTTGGCTTGAAGTTTACCTAGGCGTTCTATACAGTGACTGGTTTCCCACTATTACGGTAACATAAACACTCCTCTCGCCTCTCACCCCCAGCTGATTCATTGAAGGTCTGTGATTGGCCCAGTGTTTGTGTTCTGCCGTCTGATTGGTCGGCAGGGTCGCAGCTGACGCACTAGATTTCCCCCAAAACATTCCCTACAGTTAAGGCCAGCCTTAGCTAAGACCAATGCACGAAACTTAAGTCAGCCCTAAGACACGGCAACGGGTCGTCGTGCGTGGGCCTTAGAGGCAGCCGTAGGGCCGCCTTTAATATTTCATATAAGGCCAGCCTTAAGGCTGCCATCCGACGGAGTTTTGTGCATCCCAGCCCTGGTCTACGTTTGTTCGATTACGGTAGGTTAGGTTAGAAATTTAGGTAAGTGCTTAACATGACGTTCTTCTAAATTAACCTAATATAACCTAGCCAAACCTAACCTAACCTACATTATCCCAGCCTAACCCCTTGTTATTACATACTTTGCCATAAAAATATTAGACATTCTACAGAATACCTATGCATTCTATTAAAGTCCCAGGTTAGGTAAAATATATAAAGTCAGAATGAAATAAACTTATTTCATACTTTGCCAAAAAATGTTGGTCATTCTATAGAATTCCTTGGCGTTCTATACAATACCTTATTTCGCACAATGCTGGTAACAAAAACACAACAGTCAAGGATAAGCACGTGAATTGCCGGTAATTAATTGAAAATGTCGGGTGCAATGACAAGACGTCCCAGTATTAGTGATGATGAGCAATACACCCACACAACCTTTAAAACATAAGTAAGATGAGAGGGTTTGGGAGTAAAGAAATAAAATAGCAATATGAATGGGAACTTATTACGTTTGCCTTGTTTTACCTAACCATTGTCCCTGTGTGATTATTGTAGTGTGTATGATTACTCTGAGGAGCCAAGTGTTAACTCTGTATCTCTGTGTCCCTGTATCTTAAATATCATTCTATGTGTATTGTTACGAGTAGGATCTATGTAATTGTTATGCTGAGTGTTTTTAGGCCGACTCCTCGTACTAAAGACACTAGCTACTGAGCTGGGTCCTTTTTCCGGACCGGAAGTAATGCACTAACAAGGGAACAGGACATAAAAACTAGGCAGTCCACCTTTAACACATCTATTACCTTAATTACAACACCTTAACAATATCACATAGGATGGTATTATAAACAGAGGATACAGATATACAGAGTTACGTTAGTGTAATATGGGATATTCACACACTCCTTAATTATGCTTTATAATAGGTTAAGAGTCCGTAAGTGGATGGGGTTCACTTGTATCAAAGTCCAAAAGGTCTTAGCGTGTCGGGGCAATAGAGATGTCTGGGCTTGATGAGCCGAGGAGGGATTATTACTATAAATTAACAAGGGAGGTAGAGCACTAGAGTTCACTGTTTAGGCTCGGCGCGGCAACTCTCGCCCGCGCGTACACTGACAAGGGGGGAGACTACTCTGGATTGGACTTTGGGATAGCACTGGCCGGATGAACCCGGAACTTAGTCTTTGTTAGGGGAAGGTATTTACGGACACTTTTTGGTGTAATCCCGCTGGTCCACTCTGTCACTGGATCATTACAGGAAAGGGAAAGTCACTATTCTTGCCCGAGTTTCTGGGGCGATATCACTTTGTCACTGTAAGGTGTAGGTCCTCACTCTGGTCACGGTGCAGGGAGACCCTCTTGCCTGGGGTCTCAACCTGTTGTAGGCCCTCCTCTGGTCACGGTGCAGGGAGACCCTCTTGCCTGGGGTCTCGACCTGTTGTAGGTCTGCCTTTGGTCACGGTGCAGGGAGACCCTCTTGCCTGGGGTCTCGACCTGTTGTAGGCCCTCCTCTGGTCACTATGAAGGGAGGCCTGTCGGTGTTGGCCCTAGGGACTGGGGCCAAACAGGTGTAGCAGACGGGCCTGACGTCGTAGGGTCTGTGGCAGGGGGAGGTCGGCGTTGCCGGGCTCGCCTAGGGGTCTGAGGACTGCGGAAGTCTACCGGGGGACGCGCCGTCAGGTGTGGGCTGCGGCCTCGTCTCCCACTGGTACCTGGGGAAGACAAGAATTTCCCGGGGGTAGGAGGTAGGTCCCGACTGGGACCAGGCCTCTGTTCCGGTGACACTTAAGGGGTAACTCCCCCGGGTGGTGTCCGGCTACTCCTGCAGGAGTTAGCTGGCTCTAGAGGACACACGGAGGCCGTGGTCTCTCTTACACTTATGGAGGGTAGCACAGAGGCGACTCTCTCTCTTGTCTTTACAATTGCCGTGGCACCAGGTTGATCGGTCCTGGGACCCACTTGTGGCGGTGTGTGAGGGTCTCTTACCCTTAGAGTGGCTAGGGGCGTGAGCCCCGTACAATCCACTGTTGGGCCTCCTGCCCTATTTGTTATAGAGGGCTCTCTTCCCTCGTCAAAGGACCTCCTGTCCTGATTGTGGCAGAGGGTATTACGCCCTCGTGGCTCACTGTGGCAGAGGATACAAGCCCCTCGTGGCTCACCTGGGTTACTGCGGCAGAGGAAGGGACTTCCTCGTGGCTCGCGGTGGCAGTAGGTGTAAACACCCCGTGGCTCACCTAGGGACCTCCTGTCCCGTTGGGGTGAAGTTGTGGTCGTCACCACAAGACTACAAGGGACTGACGTATCAGTCCCACCCCACTGCTGTCGATGGTTAACCCGCCTTGTAATTTGTTGCGGGTCTAGGCTCACCTGGTGTTGAGGTTGTTGCGGGAAGAAGGGGCACAGGTCAGTGGTGGTTGGATGACCCTTTTGTCCCGGGTCACTAACCTGACCGTTATCTCCTCCTCGGGTGGTGGGGTGGTGGTGGCCCGGTGGTGGTGTGGGGGGTGGCGGGGCGGAAGGTCCGGTCGCGGGCATTTTAGTAATATATGTGTTAAGATATACTGCCTGGTTTTTATGTCCTGTTCCTTTGTTAGTGCTTTACTTCCGGTCTAGAAAGAGGACCCCGCTTCAGTAGCTATGATAGTGTTTTTACGACGAGAAGTCGCCTTAAAAACACAGCATTACACAATTGACACTTATTGTTCTTAAGCACCTCAGACGCCACCTCTCTTTACGTTTCAATCGAATTTATTGTTATGTTTTCTAAATTTGAATTTTCACACAGACATGTCTTCTGAGTTTGGTAATAATAAATAGTTTCACAATCAGTTTTGAATATATTTGTCTAAGATGCATATTTAGCGATTTCGCCAAATAATACGTTTATACAACCATCACCCATGTAAAAAGTTTTGAACTACCCTAAAAGTGAATGCTATCAGCCATAACTGATTCATGTTTGGCACTACCTTGTATCAGTAAACCCTAGGCTAAAAAAAAAGCTAATAGACATCGAAAATTAGAAATAATCTTAATCCAACTCGGCGGACACAACAGTTCATGTCTGCCCTCACGCAATCTGATTTTTTTTTTTTTTTAGTGCCATCATGAATAATAGAACTACGTATGAGGAAACCAGGTAATGTTCATTAACTTTATATCAGTACGGCTAGGCATTTAGTTTTCCCAAATAATGTATTATGATAATCATTAAATAAAAGATTTTCTTGTAAACGATTCATTGCTTTCCGTAGTGATTATTCTTTGGTTAAAAATAGCTATGATATCACACGAACTGCGAGAATATTCCACATCTTATATCTGATTACTAGGCTGAAGATGTCACCTATTAGCAGTAGTTTTGCAGTTAAAAATAATATTTTTATCTCTAAATATCCAAGTTGCTAATAAGTTCCTAATGGATCGAAACTCTTTAGGTTTAAAACAATCAAATAGCAGTCTTCTTTACATATGAATCGATTTCATCCTACGTATTACCTCATTTAGGCTTGTTATTAACTTTTTTTCCGAGAAGGAATTATATACCTCTCATAAATGTTTTCTGAATTGTACATACAGTTTGGGGTGTTTCCCAGGTAAATTAAAGTTTATTTGTGGAGGTTGCCAAATTTAGTGTTTTCACTCTTAAATCATATGGTTTTTAGTATCACTCGAATGGACCTTTTCATAGCGTTTAAATCCAAACAATCTCAAGACGACATTAATACAATTCATTCAGTGTTCTTTCAAGCTGCATTTTTTGTCGCTTTCATGCACTATATTTCTACGGAGATGAGGAATATGGTTATAAATGGTAATTAACTATATATCTCGTTATTGCAACAGTGTTTGTACTTTCTCGTATAAATTTGTAAATGAGAGTCAAATGCTCATTAATATTCTTTCTCACGTTGTATCAGTTTGGAAACATTTTAACCATGGAAATGTGGTTTATGGGTGAAATGAACCTTCATAATTTGCAAATATTCTCTTCTTTATTTTTTTTTACATTGAGTCAGGATGCTCGATATAATTTTAAAGTGCTTCTGCATCAGATAAAAAACAAAACTCATTCGAAATTTCTCGCTTGTGTCGGATACCCCAACATCAATTGAAACTTATTGATCTTAAACATTTCATTTGCCACCTCTCTTTACGTGTTAATCGATTTAATGTTGTATGTTTCCAACAGGTGATTTTTATTTCAGTCGTTTGAAGTGTCTTCTGAGTTTTGGTAATAATGTGTGTTTCCTAATCACTTTTGAGTACATTTCTGGACCTTGCATTGTAATGCTGTGTTTTTAAGGCGACTTCTCGTCGTAAAAACACTAGCTACTGAAGCGGGGTCCTCTTTCTAGACCGGATGTAAAGCACTAACAAAGGAACAGGACATAAAAACCAGGCAGTATACCGTATCACATCTATTACCTAGGTCCTACTCATAACAGTACACATAGAATGATATTTAGGATACAGAGACACAGAGATACAGAATTAACACTTGGCTTCACAGAATGATCATATGCGTTATCATTATTACACAGGGAGATTGCGAGTATTCTTTAACAGGGTTCTCATGTCACTTGGAGGTAATATATAAATGGGGTTGTTCACTTTATGTTCTTTAATGGGATTCTTATGTCACTGGGAGGTAATATATAAATGGGGTTGTTCACTGTAAGAATACCGAGATTGAGAGTCTGGTTCAAGGATATTACTATAAAAGAGGTAGGGTGCGGATAGCGACACTTGACACTGTCACCTGGTCACGGAGACACTTACACTTGTCTTTCGACTCGCCCGCTCTCCTACCTCTAGACTCACAAAAAACTCCCTGGTTCCTTAATGTGGGGAGGGACTAAATTAATTTACAAAAATGCACTTTCTGCCCTGATAGCACTAGAATCTAGTGGGCCACTGTTTAATATATTCTCCTGTGTAGGCATTGTCACTGTTCTCCTGGTTACTGTCACTGTCATTGTTTCCCCTTGTTTCCTGGGTATAGTATTATCACTGTTGCACTTAGGGTCAGGGAGGCTCACCTGTCTGGGGGCCTCGACCTGAGAGGCGGCCCTCGTACTAGGGCCGCGCCGGTGGGGTGCAGGGAGGCCCTGTGGTCTGGGGGCCTCGACCTGATCGGTGGCCCTCAGGACTGGGGCCGAACAACCGGAGCAGTCGGGCCTGTTTCCTCCGCCTCCGGGGAGTGAGGGAGCCTGGATCGCCTTCATCGTGGACTGTGGAGGCGGGCCTGGGCGTCCTGGGACTGCGGGTGCTCAGGGGGAGAGGCGCCGTCAGGACTGGACTGCGGCAGCGTCTCCTGCGGGGCTCCGGCAGGGACAAGGAACTCCTGGGTGTGGGCGGTAGGTCCGATATCGGGCCCTGCCACCACTCTAGTGTCTCATCCGGGACTATATTCCCGGATGGCGACGAAGGGCTCCCCGAAGGGAAGAGGCTAGAGGAAGACTCACGCTACTCGTGGTCCCTCGAGTGTGTCTGGAGGCCTGAGCCGGGGATCTCCTTCCCCTATTGCGCACCTTGGCTGTGGCCGTGAACTTGCCTGGCGTACGGGGTACACCTATAGGGTGATCGGGGTTGCCCTTTCACCGTGGCAAGGTACCGCCGGCGTGGTGTTCCTCCCGTAGTAGGAGACAAGCCGGAGTGAGGGGCACAGAGGCCACACTCTCTCCAATACGGACAGATCCTACCTGCAGGGAATTCTCTACCCTGGTACGTGCCCCAGGCGGAGCCGAATGTCTGCCCGTACGGAAGACGACTAACGGGCGAACTGGTTCACCCGTCCGTTGTGGCAGGGTACCGACCCCGGGACGCCGCTTCTGTAATTGGGTAGTGCTACACGTACGGTAGCAGGGGCTCTTTACCCTGGACGGTATTCTGGCCGTAGCCGAGGAGCAGCTGGAGAGGGATGCACGAGGGCAACTCTCTCTCCTTAGTGTGTTAAGGCCGGAGCCTGGGGTCACCTTCCCCTTTGCACACTCTGTTAGGCCGTAGCCTAGGTCTGTCAATCTCTCCTTATTTAGGCCGTAGCCTTGGGCCTCCTGCCCTTGGGCCTCCTGCCCTAGAGGGTGTAACAAGACCGTCAATACAGTGTTACCTGGGACTGAATTAGCTTCAGTCCCACCCCTGGTCTGACGATCACTACCCTGCCCACACAGTAGTTCAGTTCCCCTGATCACCTGGGGTTGGGGCACTTGCGGGGAATAGGGGCTCAGGGCCGTGATGCCCTGATGACCCTCTTGCCCGGGATTACTAACCTCACCAGTGTGTCCTCCTGGGGTGGTGGTGGGATGGCGGCTCGGTGGTGGTGTGGGGGGTGGTGAGGTGGGAGGTCCTGCGGCGGGCATTTTACCACCCTCCGCGTCGTTGAAGTCACGGCCCCGTGACTGGAGGTGGTAGGTGGTAGAGGTGGCTGTCTGGTAGGCCGGCGTAAGGTGTTGGGTGAGACTGACCCAGTGAGTAGTGAACTGGTTGGGCTTCTGATGGGGGTTGAGCGTGAAGTGGAGGGAGGACGGATGGTTGGTCCGGCGTATGAGGCGTAGCAGGTGGTCAGTGCATTTGACTCTGGTTGGTGGGTGGTTGTATGGTTGCCAGCGGACTTTCGTCACCTTCATCTCGGGGAATGGTGCCTGGTGGGGAGATGAAATTTGAATGCTGGAGAGTGATGGGAGGTTGGTGGTTTTATTGGGGCTAATTTGGTGGTAGGAGCGTCGTCCTTTGTGGAATTGGGAATTGGGAAAGTTCCAACGTACTTGGTGGAGGGGTAGGGTTATGGGGGAGGTGTTTGGGGGGGTATGTGGGGAGGGTGGGTTTTGGGGTGGGTGTGTGATGGGTGGAGGTGTCGGGGTGTATCTTGCGGGTGGGCGTGAGAGTCGTCCTGATCTGGTGGTGGTAGTGGTTATGGTGGGTGTGGGTGGTGAGGCTGGTTGTGTGCGTGGTGGTGGTGGGGGTGTGCGGTGGTGAGGGGGGGGGATGGTTGGGGGTGCGGTGTGGCACGTATAATGGGAGTGGTCATGAGGAAGGGCGGTGGTGGGTGTGGGGGTGGTGTGGCTTTCGGGGGGGGTGGGCGGTTGTGGTGATGAGGGCGGCATGTTTGGAGTGGGTTGGGAGGTGGTGGGTGGATGGGTGTTTGGTGGGTGAATTTCAGGTTGTGAAGTAGTGGTGGTTTCAGGCTGTGGTGGTGGTGTGTCGGGGGGTTGGCTGGTTGCTGGAGAGTTTGAGGAGGGGGGTGAGAAGGAGTAGGAGTAGGAGTCTGGGGGGTGATTCTGAGAAAGGTCGGGGTGGCCAGGTGTGCGGGCCGGGGTGGAGGTAGGCATAGTGTGGGGGTGGGTAGTGTCGGGTGGGTGGAAGGGACGCACGTGGCGATTTCTGTATGTGCAGTGTTGTCCTTGTTGATCCACAGTGACTTGGTATGGGTTGGGTACTCGCACAATTTTGTAAGGTCCGTTGAATCGGGGGGAGGTCTTGGGTGGGGTAGGCAGGTTTGCTACAACAACAGACTGGCCAGGTGTGTATGGGTTGGAGTGGGTTGCGTCAGGTGATAAGTCTTGTTTTGAGTGCAGATGGTGGAGGCGGCGTTTGAGGTGGTGGAGAGGGTCGGTGGTGGAGGGTGGAGTGGGCGGTTGTAGGTGGTGGCGGAGTGGTAGGAGTAGGGGCGATTCTCCGAAGACTCTTTCGTGCGGAGTTATTTCATCTTCTCTTGGGCACGTATTTAATCCCCATTGTATGATCTTGACGTGTGCAGGCCAGTCTTCATTCCCCGTTTGCATAATGCGTGTGCGGACCTGATTCATAAGGGAGCGATGGCTTCTCTCGCATATGCTGTTGCCCTGGGGCCAGTAGGGGGATGAGTGAGAGATGTTGTATCCGAATATGCTAGCTAGTTCTTCCCAGATTTTTCCCATAAATTCTGGAGCATTATCCGAATGAAGAGCCTGTGGAATCCCAAAATAAGGGAAGACATGTCGGGTGAGGGCATCGGCGACTGATAGTGCGGTGTGATCCTTGGCGGGGCAGGCGATGATAAACTTAGAATATACATCCACGAAGGTAATTATGTACTTGTAGCCTGCTTTTGGTGTGAGAGGGCCGACGACGTCTAGGGAGAGTAGTTGCCACGGTTTTTGTGCTGTTAACTTTCCTGTAGGGCCTGGTGTTCGGGTGATGTCCTTTCCAAGGGCGCACGCTCGGCATGATTGTATGATCTTCTTGGCGATGGTGGATGGGTTTGGGGTCCAGTACATATCGTTAAAGACTTGTAGCAGCTTCTTCGTTCCCAGGTGGATGCCGTTGTGGGCATGGAGGTGGAGCATGGTGTCGTGGGCAGTGGCTGGGCTAAGGACAATGTGTCCGTTCGGGTCGAAGAGATGTTCGCCGTGTGGATGGAGTTTAGTGAACGTGGTCTGTGGAATCCAGGTGGGGCGTTGTTTATTGTTCCACATTTGGACCAGGTCTGGTTCTGTCTTGATGGCTTTGATTGGGAGACGGGATAGGGCATCGGCGTTCGTGTGGAGTTTGCCTGGTCGGTATGCGATTTCGAAGTCATACTCTTCGAGGGTCTCTCGCCAGCGTATCAGTTGGGCATTGTTAGTGTTTGACTGCCGTAGCCATTGTAGGGATTGGTGATCTGTAATGACTATTACATGGGTGCCTGAGATGTAGGACTTAAAATATTCTAGGGACCAGATGATCCCTAGGCACTCACGTTTCGTGGCCGCATAGTTTCGTTCTGCCGCATTCAGGGTGCGACTGGCACAGGCGATGATGTGTTCTCTCCCATTTTGTACTTGTGCAAGGACAGCCCCTATGGCGATGAGGGACACGTCAGTATACAGGCGGAATGGGAGGTTGTAGTCTGGGAACGCGACTACTGGAGCGGTGGTTAACTTTGATTTGAGGGTGGTAAATGCTGTTTTCCTTGTCTCGGTCCACACGAAAGGCTCACCCTTTTTTGTTAGCTCGTGAAGGGGTTTTGCGATGTCAGTGAACCCTTTGACGAATCGCCTATAGTATGATGTTAACCCCAGGAAGGCTCTGGTCTCATGTACGTCGCGGGGCAGGGGGATGTCTGCGATGGCTCGAAGTTTATCTGGGTCTGGTGAGATGCCTTCGGCGTTAATTAGATGTCCCAGGAAAGACACTGATCTCTCTGCCAAGACGCATAGTGTTGGTTTCAGCTTTAGCCATGCTTGGCGTATGCGGTGAAACACTTGCTTGAGGCGATGAAGGTGGTCGGTCCATGTATGACTAAAAACGATTACGTCGTCAAGATACGCCAAGCAAGTCTCCCAGGTTAGTCCACTAAGGACAGACTCCATCAAACGGGAGAATGTGGCCGGGGCGTTGCAGAGTTCGAAAGGGAGGACGTTGAATTCATAGTGTTTGCCATTCGATGTGGAGAAGGCGGTTTTGTGTTTGTCGTCGGGGGTGTACAGGGACTTGCCAATAGCCCGACTGCAGGTCTAGGGTGGAGAACCATGTCGAGCCATGTAATGAGTCTAGTGAGTCGTCGATGCGGGGTAGGGGAGTTGCATCTTTGACTGTGACGTCGTTGACTTGGCGGTAGTCAACACAGAAACGCATTGTCCCATCTTTTTTCCTTACGAGTACCACCGGAGAGGACCATGGGCTAGTAGAGTTGGAGATTACGCCGGCATCTAGCATGTCCTGGACCTGCCGGTCTTCTTCTGCCCGTTGCTTTGGATTCTTTCATCGTGATGGTTGGCGAATTGGAGGTCCGGTCGTGTGTATCTCATGGCTGAGATAGGTGGTATGGCCAAGGTCGGTTGGGCCGGAGGAGAATAGGTCTTGAAAATCCAGGAGGAGTTGTCGGAGGCTGTTGGTTTGGGCAGGGGATAGGTGTGATGGTAGGGCGGGGAGAGTGGGCTGGTCTGGGGGTGGCGTTTGGCATGGTTCGGCTTCTTCAGTGTCACCGATAATGAGTCCTCTTGGTAGGGTTAGTGGGGTAGTAGCGAGGTTGGCGATACGGATTTCATGGGCATGTGGGGGGAGGAAGGTGGGGCTTATTAAACAGGAAGAGAGTGGTCCGGTGGGGATGGATGGTGAGAAGAGGACGGAAGTATGAGAAGGTTTCTTTAATTTTACCCAAGCTTCATGGTGGGGTGGAATAGTGATTGAGGAGGCGAAACAGTGGCAGGAAAAGATGGGGAGGGATGCAGATGATGTGTGGTGGGTGGTGGTGACGGGGGTAGAGTAGTGTGAGAGGTTGGGTTGAGGTTAGGTGTGTGTGTGATTTGGGACAGGTGAGTGTTTGATGGTAGTGTGTAAGGGGGGGTGTTCTTGTTGTTTCTTCGATGTGTTTTTTTTTTTTCCTTCTTTCTTGTTGACTGCTGGTTGGTTGGGATGGGCTGGACTGAAGTGGAGGTGGCGTTGATGGCAGTCAATGGTGGCGTGTAGTTTCTGGAGGAGGTCCAGCCCTAAATATCCATCATACTGATTGCATGTTGAGTCGAATATGATGAATGGGTGGCTAGTGGATATTTGTTGGTGGGTGTGGGTTTGAAGGGCCTGAGTTTCCCCACGGATAGGCAGGGGGCCGTCCCCCGTGTCGACGAGGTTGGCTGAGGTGGGGAAAAGAGGGCCGAATGCACCAATGTGGCGGGAGTAGAAGTGGGAGTAGAGGCACGATCTGGCTGCTCCCGTATCCACTAGTAGACGTGCCTTGACCCCGTTTAGCCAAATCTTGTCGTAAACTGGGGGTCTGTAGTTCTGTGAGGTGGCCCCCTCCACCGTGGGGAGGTGCGGGGGCGGGCCTAAAAATCCATCTGTTGTGGAGTGGTGTCCTCTTGGTCGTCGTCGTCCGTTCCCGAGTAATGTTGTGGCGGTGCGTCGTCTTCCGGGGCGTCGTTGTCTAAGGAGGAGACTTTCTTGTGCCCTTGGTGAAAGGTTCTGCGCCTGCTAGCTTTAAGCTGTTCCCTAATGTCGTGTAGAGGGCAGGTGCGACTGCAAGCCGTGAATTCCCAGGGATTAATTGTGATGAGGTTTTCTTGCTCCCTGGGGTTTGGGCGTTTCTTCTGCGGGTAGGCTCTAGGGACTGTGGGAGACAGCTCAGTAGTTGGCTGGTGAGGCGGCAGCTTAGGTTTGAATGGGGAGTGTTGCTTTGTTGGAAAACGTGTCACCACGTGGAGTAGCTGTGGTGTGGGGCGGGCAGCGAGCAGACGTCGGACGAGTTGTAGGTCATTTTCCATGTCCCCTGAGGGGTTGTAGATTGAGAAATGCTCCCAGACTATGCTGGGGAGGATCCTCAATAGAGCATTGAATGTATGTATATCCCGGGCATTTGGAGGTGCCTCGGGATAGGCAGCGCTGACGAGGCGCCGAGCCTGGGTGAATGTGTCATCCAGGTTTCCGTCGTAGGTAAGGGCGTCGAGTTGAGAGAGAGCGACAACTCGGCCTATTGATGGCGTAAAAGCCTGTCTCACTATTTGTGAGAATTGGTCCCATGACAGTTCTGGGACGATTTTTGGTGCGACACTAGTGATTATTTTACCCAGGTTAGGTAGTGTGACTGCGATCTTTTCTCTGTCTGAGTCGAACCCTATGTCTAGGAGGGGTTTGACCATGTCTAAATATACATCTATGTCGCACTGGTCCGGGTTGAACATGGCAATTGGATGTGTGGTTTGGGTGCCATTGTATAAGTTTCCTTTCTTCGTTCCTCCTTGCTTTACTCGGATCCAGAACCACCGCTTGCCACCAGTGTAATGCTGTGTTTTTAAGGCGACTTCTCGTCGTAAAAACACTAGCTACTGAAGCTGGGTTCTCTTTCTAGACCGGATGTAAAGCACTAACAAAGGAACAGGACATAAAAACCAGGCAGTATACCGTATCACATCTATTACCTAGGTCCTACTCATAACAGTGTACATACAATGATATTTAGTGTATAGAAAAAACAGAGATACAGGATTACACTTGGCTTCACAGAATGATCATATATATTATCACTATTACACAGGGAGATCGCGGGTATTCTTTGATAGGGTTCTCAAGTCACTTGGAAGGTAATATGCAAATGGGGTTGTTCACTTTATATTATTGAATGGGATTCTTATGTCACTGAAGGGTAATATAAAAATGGGGTTGTTCACTTTAAGAATACCGAGATTGAGAGTCTGTTTCGAGGATATTACTATAATAGAGGTAGGGTGCGGATAGCGACACTCGACACTGTCACCTGGTCACGGAGACATGTACACTTATCTTTTAACTCGCCCGCGCACCTACCTCTGGACTCACAGAAAACTCCCTGGTTCCTTGATGTGGGGAGGGACTAAATCAATTGACAAAATACACTTCCTACCCCGATGGCACTAGTTTCTAGTGGGCCACTGTTTAATATATTTTCTGTGTAAGCACTATCACTGTACTCTTGGTCACTGTCACTGTCTCTGTCTTTCCCCTTGTTTCCTGGGTTTAGTAGTTCACTGTTTCACTTAGGGTCAGGGAGGCTCACCTGTCTGGGGGCCTTGACCTGAGAGGTGGCCCTTGTACTAGGGCCGCGCCGGTGGGGTGCAGGGAGGCCCTGTGGTCTGGGGGCCTCGACCTGATCGGTGGCCCTCGGGACTGGGGCCGAACAACCGGAGCAGTCGGGCCTGTTTCCTCTGCCTCCGGGGAGTGAGGGAGCCTGGATCGCCTTCGTCGTTGACTGCAGAGGCGGGCCTGGGCGTCCTGGGACTGCGGGTGCTCAGGGGGAGAGGCGCCGTCAGGACTGGACTGTGGCAGCATCTCGTGCGGGGCTCCGGCAGGGACAAGGAACTCCCGGGTGTGGGCGGTAGGTCCGATATCGGGCCCTGCCACCACTCTAGTGTCTCATCCGGGACTATATTCCCAGATGGCGATGAAGGGCTCCCCGAAGGGAAGAGGCTAGAGGAAGACTCACGCTACTCGTGGTCCCTCGAGTGTGTCTGGAGGCCTGAGCCGGGGATCTACTTCCCCTATTGCGCACCTTGGCTGTGGCCGTGAACTTGCCCAGCGTACGAGGTACACCTATAGGGTGATCGATGTCGCCCTTTCGCCGTGGCAAGGTACCGCCGGCGTGGTGTTCCTCCCGTAGTAGGAGACAAGCCGGAGTGAGGGGCACAGAGGCCACACTCCAATACAGACAGATCCTACCTGCAGGGAATTCTCTACCCTGGTACGTGCCCCGGACAGAGCCGAGTGTCTGCCCATACGGAAGACGACTAACGGGCGAACTGGTTCGCCCGTCCGTTGTGGCAGGGTACCGACCCCGGGATGCAGCTTCCGTAATTGGGTAGTGCTACACGTACAGTAGCAGGGGCTCTTTACCCTGGACGGTATTCTGGCCGTAGCCGAGGAGCAGCTGGAGAGGGATGCACGAGGGCAACTCTCTCTCCTTAGTGTGTTAAGGCTGGAGCCTGTGGTCACCTTCCCCTTTGCACACTCTGTTAGGCCGTAGCCTAGGTCTGTCAATCTCTCTTTATTTAGGCCGTAGCCTTGGGCCTCCTGCCCTAGAGGGTGTAACAAGACCGTCAATACGGTGTTACCTGGGACTGAATTAGCTTCAGTCCCACCCCTGGTCTGACGATCACTACCCCGCCCGCACAGTAGTTCGGTTCCCCTGATCACCTGGGGTTGGGGCACTTGCGGGGAATAGGGGCTCAGGGCCGTGATGCTCTGATGACCCTCTTGCCCGGGATTACTAACCTCACCAGTGTGTCCTCCTGGGGTGGTGGTGGGGTGGCGGCTCGGTGGTGGTGTGGGGGGTGGTGAGGTGGGAGGTCCTGCGGCGGGCACGGCGGGCATTTTAAATCGATTTCATCCTACGTAATACATCATTTAGCCTTCTTGCATTTTTGTTTCCAAAATGGAATTTTCCCACTTTCGGAAATGTTTTCTGAATTTAAATACAATTGGGAGTGTTCCCCAGCTAATTTACAGTATATTTGTGGAGGTTGCAAAATTTAGGGTTTTCTCCCTCTCAAATCATGTTTCTCGCTTCTCTCAATTGACCCTCTTCTTATCGGTATTATGCAAACAAAGTCAAGACGACATTAATACAGTTCATTTCGGGTTCCTTCTACCTGCATTTTTTGCAGGTGTCAAGCACTATATGTCTACGAAGATGAGGAATATGATTATAAATGGTAATTAATTATATATCTCGGTATTGCGATAGTGCTTATACTTTCTAGTGTAAATTTATATCTGTAAATGAGAGTGAAAGGCTCATTCCTAATCACGTTGATTCAGTTTGGAAAGCCTTTAATTACGGAAATGTGGGTTATGATGTGACATGAACCTTAGAAATTTGCAAATATTCTCTTCTTCTTCATCTTCTTTGTTTTTACATTCATTCAGGATGCTCGATGTATTTTTAATGTGTGTCTACGGGGGATATAAAACAATACTCATTCGAATTATCTCGCTTGTGTTGGGGACCGCGATATAAAATGAAACTTATTTAAAATGCCCGCCGTGCCCGCCGCAGGACCTCCCACCTCACCACCCCCCACACCACCACCGAGCCGCCACCCCACCACCACCCCAGGAGGACACACTGGTGAGGTTAGTAATCCCGGGCAAGATGGTCATCAGGGCATCACGGCCCTGAGCCCCTATTCCCCGCAAGTGCCCCAACCCCAGGTGATCAGGGGAACTGAACTACTGTGCGGGCGGGGTAGTGATCGTCAGACCAGGGGTGGGACTGAAGCTAATTCAGTCCCAGGTAACACCGTATTGACGGTCTTGTTACACCCTCTAGGGCAGGAGGCCCAAGGGCAGGAGGCCCAAGGGCAGGAGGCCCAAGGCTATGGCCTAAATAAAGAGAGATTGACAGACCTAGGCTACGGCCTAACAGAGTGTGCAAAGGGGAAGGTGACCCCAGGCTCCGGCCTTAACACACTAAGGAGAGAGAGTTGCCCTCGTGCATCCCTCTCCAGCTGCTCCTCGGCTACGGCCAGAATACCGTCCAGGGTAAAGAGCCCCTGCTACCGTACGTGTAGTACTACCCAATTACAAAAGCGGCGTCCTGGGGTCGGTACCCTGCCACAACGGACGGGTGAACCAGTTCGCCCGTTAGTCATCTTCCGTACGGGCAGACACTCGGCTCTGGCCAGGGCACGTATCAGGGTACAGAATTCCCTGCAGGTAGGATCTGTCCGTATTGGAGAGAGTGTGGCCTCTCTGCCCCTCACTCCGGCTTGTCTCCTACTATGGGAGGAACACCACGCCGGCGGTACCTTGCCACGGTGAAAGGACGACATCGATCACCCTATAGGTGTACCTCGTACGCCGGGGAAGTTCACAGCCACAGCCAAGGTGCGCAATAGGGGAAGGAGATCCCCGGCTCAGGCCTCCAGACACACTCGAGGGACCACGAGTAGCGTGAATCTTCCTCTAGCCTCTTCCCTTCGGGGAGCCCTTCATCGCCATCCGGGAATATAGTCCCGGATGAGACACTAGAGTGGTGGCAGGGCCCGATATCAGACCTACCACCCACACCCGGGAGTTCCTTGTCCCTGCCGGAGCCCCGCAGGAGATGCTGCCACAGTCCAGTCCTGACGGCGCCTCTCCCCCTGAGCACCCGCAGTCCCAGGACGCCCAGGCCCGCCTCCACAGTCCACGATGAAGGCGATCCAGGCTCCCTCACTCCCCGGAGGCGGAGGAAACAGGCCCGACTGCTCCGGTTGTTCGGCCCCAATCCCGAGGGCCACCGATCAGGTCGAGGCCCCCAGACCACAGGGCCTCCCTGCACCCCACCGGCGCGGCCCTAGTACGAGGGCCGCCTCTCAGGTCGAGGCCCCCAGACAGGTGAGCCTCCCTGACCCTAAGTGAAACAGTGAACTACTAAACTCAGGAAACAAGGGGAAAGACAGTGACAGTGACGGTGACCAAGAGTACAGTGATAGTGCTTACACAGAAAATATATTAAACAGTGGCCCACTATAATCGGATTCCCGCCCGTTTGCGGCTGAGGTGTGGCCCGCACCTGTGTACAATGGTGCCACGTTTCCCCAACTTGCGATGTGAAACGGAAGCTATTTATGTACAAGGCATCACAAATTCGATAAATTCAGATGAATAAAACTTACACTTGTGTATTTTGATGGATGAATCAACAGTAATCTTATTATGCATAAAATATTAATACAGTAACACAGAAACATGGCATACATATTGTACAGTGTTGCTAAAAGATATTGTAGTCACTTTTAATGTTTTTTAGCGTAGTTTTAGGGTGGGTAATAATATCACAGTTATGGATATAAGATAATGAGCCTGAAAAAAGAAGAAATATGCCAATATCCAAAGTAAAAGAAATAATTCATGTAATTCTTGTGAGTGGCAATACTTACACACCCAATCTGGCCTAAAATAAAGTACGTACCCCTTCGTATACCCAACCATAGCTTGTACAGGTGTTGCTTGGGAAAAATGCTCACATTTACTGGCTTTTCCCATAATTTTAAGGGCGAGGAATAATCACATTTATAATCATAAGCTAATATGTAGGACAAAATAGTAGGCATATGCCAATACCGAAGTAAAAAAAAAAAAAACTTCACTCGCGAACGGCAACACTTCCACACCCAGTCGGTGGCCTTGACAGATAGCTTCCCTACAGAGAGAGAGAGAGAGAGAGAGAGAGAGAGAGAGAGGCAGGAGAGGGGCATGCATTGAATGCATTGTCGGCATCACTAAATATAACAAAACCAAATTAACAAATGAAAGCACAATTATAAATAACTTATAAAAGAATCAAAAGTACTCAGGGTGGCTCACATTTCCCACCACGTGGTAGGTGAATCCAGCCCCCCCTTCCCCTTCCGTCCCTTCTTAATCCCTCCTGGGTGTCTCAGGTCAAATCCCCCTTCACACTTCCCCTCCCCCCTGGACCACCACCCCAACAAACCCACATCCACACTCCCACCCACACCTACACCCACACCCCACTACGTCGGGGTGTATGAATCAGTAACGTAACAAACCTCTCAGCAGACAGTAACTTTGACACTCCATCTACTACTAAATATAACAAAACCAAATTAACAAATGAAAGCACAATTATAAATAACTTATAAAAGAATCAAAAGTACTCAGGGTGGCTCACATTTCCCGCCAGGAGAGAGAGAGAGAGAGAGAGAGAGAGAGAGAGAGATAACGGTATAGAAAACGTGGCAACACTGTACACAGGTGCGGGCCACACCACAGCCGCAAACGTGCGCGAGTCCTACTATAGAAACTAGTGCCATTGGGGTAGGAAGTGTATTTTGTCAAATGATTTAGTCCCTCCCCACATCAAGGAATCAGGGAGTTTTCTGTGAGTTCAGAGGTAGGTGCGCTGGCGAGCTAAAAGATAAGTGTACGTGTCTCCGTGACCAGGTGACAGTGTCGAGTGTCGCTATCCGCACCCTACCTCTATGATAGTAATATCCCCGAAACAGACTCTCAATCTCGGTATTCTTAAAGTGAACCCCATTTTCATATTACCCTTCAGTGACATAAGAATCCCATTCAATAATATAAAGTGAACAACCCCATTTGCATATTACCTTCCAAGTGACTTGAGAACCCTATCTCCCTGTGTAATAGTGATAATATATATGATCATTCTGGAAGCCAAGTGTAACCCTGTATCTCTGTTTTCTCTATATATCATTGTATGTACACTGTTATGAGTAGGACCTAGGTAATAGATGTGATACGGTATACTGCCTGGTTTTTATGTCCTGTTCCTTTGTTAGTGCTTTACATCCGGTCTAGAAAGAGGACCCCGCTTCAGTAGCTAGTGTTTTTACGACGAGAAGTCGCCTTAAAAACACAGCATTACATTATTGTTCCTAAACACTTCAGATGCCACCTCCCTTTACATGTTAATCGATTTCTTGTTATATATTTCCTAAATGTGATTTTTTTTTTTCACCTTTTAGAAGTGTCTTCTCAGGTTTGGTAATAATTGTGTTTCCTAATCAATTTTGAGTACATTTGTGGAGCTTGCATATGTAACGATTTCGCCCAAAATTACGTTTATACAGTCATCACTCCTGGAAAATAATTTTAAACTAGCCCCAAAGAAAATGTAACTCGCCGTAACCAATTAACTATTGGCACTACGTTTTATCAGTGGTCAAAGCTAAAAAAAAAAAAAAAAAAAAAGCCAAGCGACTCAAAGAAAATAAAAAATTCAGTTTGTCTCAACACCGCAGTCACAACAGTTCAGGTCGACCCTCCTTGAACCCGATTGTATTTAGAGCAATCACGAACAACAAAACTGCGTATATGACGAACCAAGTAATTTTTATCAATTGCTTCTCTAACCAACGCTATTTATTTAGTATTTCCTAATATTGTATATATGATCATCATTAAATATCTGATTTTTATGTAAGCGATTTACTGCCTTTCCGAGTGATTTTTTCCTAGTAAATATGGATAATGTCACACGAAATGAGAAAATAATCCATATTTAAATTTGATTAGCAGTCTAAAGATGCAACTTTAAAGCCCAAGTTTTGCAGTTAAAAATAACAGTTATACCTAGAGAAATCCAAGATTTTTTCAGGTCCTTAATAAAACGAAGCTCTTTGGGCTTAAAACCATCAGATGCATCCTTCTTTACCTGTGAATCTATTTCATCCTACGTATTACCTCATTTAGTCTTTACTTTTTTTTTTTTTTTATCTCAGCCGAATTTTCTCATCCTCAGAAATATTTTCTGAATTATATATAAAACTGAAAATGTTTTCCTGATAATTTAGAAACAATTTGTTGAAGTTGAAAAATTTAGTGTTTTCGCCCTCAATCATGCGGTTTTTGCATCATTCAAATGACGCTCTTCATATCTAAAATATCCAATCTCAAGACGACATTATTACAGTTCATTAAGTGTTTCTTCAAATTGCTTTTTTTGTAGCTGTCATACACTATATGTCTAGTGAGATGACGAATAGATTTATAGATCAACATAATCATCATCCAAACCTACGTTGCCCCGTCAGGAGCGCAGAAGCCTTGGGCTGGGCAGGTTGGGCCTTACATTTAAAATAAGAGTGACCTTCCACACTCATGATTGTATAAATTCACAGATGATAGTCAAAAGCTCATTAAGATTCCTTTTAACTTGGTATCAATTTGGAAAGGTTTTAATTAAGGGAATGTTTCTTATGGCGTAACACGAACTTTCATAATGTGCAAGTAGTCTTTTCTTTTTTTCTTTACTTTGTCAGGACAATCGATGTAATTTTTAAGTGCTTCTACTGGAGATAAAAAAAGAATAATCATTCGAACTTTCTCGCATGTGTCTGGGACCCACATATCAATTGAAACATTGTTCTTAAACACTTCAGACATCACCTTTACGTTTCAATAGAATTTCTTGTTATATGTTTTCTAAGTGTGATTTTTCTCACCGTCAGAACTGTCTTCTGAGTTTGGTAATAATAAATAGTGTTTCCCAATCAGATTTGAGTACATTTGTCGATGATTCATATTTAGCGATTTCGCAAAGAAAATACGTTTATACAACCATCACCCAAGTAAAACAGTTTTGAACTACCTTAAAAGAGAATGCTATCAGCCATAACTAGTTCATGTTTGGCACTACCTTGTATCAAAAAAGGCAAGGCTAAAAAAAAGCCAATAGACTCATCGATAATTAGAAATAAACTTAATCTCATGTCGGCGGACACAACAGTTCAGGTCTGCCCTCCCTCAACCTGTTTTTTTTTTTTTTTTTTTTCATGCCGTCTTCAGTAAAGGAACTGCGTATATAAGGAAACCAAGTAATGTTCATTAATTGTATATCTCAGTACGGCTATTTAGTTTTCCTAAATAATGTATATATGATAATCAATAAATACAAGATTTTCTTGTAAACGATTCATTGCTTTTCGTAGTGATTATTCCTTGGTTAAAAATAATAATGATATCACACGAACTGCGAGAATTTTCTGATTACTTGGCTGAAGGTGCAGTTAAAAATAATATTTTGATCTCTAAATATCCAAGTTGCTAATAAATTTCTAATGAAAGGAAACTTTTTTTTTTTTAACCCTCAAATGGCAGCCTTCATTACTTATGAATCATTTTCATCCTAAGTATTACCTCATTTAGGCTTGTTATTGATGTTTTTTCCGAGAAGGAAAAACAGAAATGTTTCCCGGATTTAGAAAAAAAAAAAATTATATTTGTGGAGGTTGTCAAATTTAGTGTTTTCACTCTCAAATCATATGGTTTTTAGCATCACTCAATTGACCCTAAAATGCCCGCCGTGCCCGCCGCCGGACCTCCCACCTCACCACCCCCCACACCACCACCGAGCCGCCACCCCACCACCACCCCGGGAGGACACACCGGTGAGGTTAGTGACCCCGGGCAAGAGGGTCATCGGGGCATCCCGGCCCTGAGCCCCTATTCCCCGCAAGTGCCCCAACCCCAGGTGTTCAGGGAAACTGAACTACTGTGCGGGCGGGGCAGTGATCATCAGACCAGGGGTGGGACTGAAAAGAGGTCAGTCCCAGGTAACACCGTCTTGACAGTCTTGTTACACCCTCTAGGGCAGGAAGAGGCCCAAGGGCAGGAAGAGGCCCAAGGCTACAGCCATAAGAGAGAAATAGACACAGGCTACGGCCTGACAGAGTGTGTAAAGGGGAAGGTGACCCCAGGCTCCGGCCTTAACACGCTGAGGAGAGAGTTGCCTGTGTGCATCCCTCTCCAGTTGTACTTTGGCTACGGCCAGAATACGGTCCAGGGTAGAGAGACCCTGCTACCGTACGTGTAGCGCTACCCAATTACGGAAGCAGCGACTCGGGGCCGGCCTCTCGCCGAAGCAGACGGGTGATCCCGTTTCTCCGTTAGTCGTTTCCCGTACGGGCAGACACTCGGCTACGGCCGGGGCACGTACCAGGGTGGAGAATTCCCTGACGGTAGGATCTGTCCGTATTGGAGAGAGTGCGGCTCTCGAGCCCCTCACTCCGGCTTGTCTCCTACTGCGGGAGGAACACCACGTTGACGGCCTCTTGCCTCGGCGAAAGGGCGACCTCGATCACCCTATAGGTGTCCCTCGCACGCGGGGCAAGTTCACGGCTCCAGCCAAAGTCCACACTAGGGGAAGTAGAGCCCCAACTCAGCCCTATGAACACACTCAGGGAACCACGAAGAGCGTGAGTCTCCCTCTAGCCTCTTTGCCTTCGGGGAGCCCTTCGTCGCCATCCAGGCTTCTTGGCCAAGCGGAGGCGTTAGAGTGGTGGCAAGGCCCGATAGCGGATTTACCGCCCACACCCGGACGCTCCTTAGCACTGTCGGAGCCGTACAGGAGACGCTGCCGCAGCCCAGCCCTGACGGCGCCTCTCCCCCTGAGCACCTGCAGTCCCCGGACGCCCAGGCCTTCCACCGCGGTCCCCGACGACGGAGACCCAGGCTCCCTCACGCCCCGGCAGCAGAGAAAGCAGGCCCGAATCCTCCGACTGTTCGGTCCTAGTCCCGAGGGCCCCCGATCAGGTCGAGGCCCCCAGACCACAGGGCCTCCCTGCACCCCACCAGCGCGGCCCTAGGAAGGAGCCGCCCCTCAGGTCGAGGCCATAAACAAGGGAGCCTCCCTGACAGTAAGTACCAGTGACTTAACCACCCAAGAAACAAGGGTAAAACAGTGACAGTGACAGTGACCCCGAATACAGTGACAGTGATCCAGTGCACAGTGGCAGTGTCTAATAAAGGATATATTAAACAGTGGTATCATAGTAAGTCGTGCGTAATCGTTAAACAGTTCAGTCCCCCTCTATAGGAAGGAAGCGGGGAGTTTTCTGTGGAACTAGGGGTAGATGCGCGAGTGAGCCGAAAGGCAAGTGAAGTGCTCCCCCTCCCGCGACTAGGTGACAGTGTCGGATGTCGCCATACTCACCTTACCCCTATTATAGTAATATCTCCCCCACAGACTCCCGATCACAGTGAACCAAAGTGAGACTCCCCCGTTTATTATTATCCACCAGTGACACGATAATTAATCCAAACTGACAACCGCAGTGAAGTGATATCTCCTCTAAGTAACAGTAACACATATCCACGACTGCCCTGTGCCCTGTATTAATGTATATTGGATCAAGTTATGTAAACGAGTGTATTATTGTATCTCTGTTCTATTATGTGTCAAATATTGTTGTATGTACACTGTAAGGAGTAGAATTTAAGCAATAGATGTGATTCGGTGTACTGTCTCTTTTTATGCCCTGTTCCTTTGTTAGTGCATTACATCCGGTCTAGTAAAAGGACCCCGTTCCAGTGCTCGTGTTTTTACGACGAGAAGTCGCCTTAAAAACACAGCATTACAGACCCTCTTCAAAGCTTTGAAATACAAACAATCTCAAGACGACATTAATACAGTTCATTCAGTGTTCCTGCAAGCTGCATTTTTTGTAGCTGTCATGCACTATATGTCTAGGGAGATGAGGACTATGGTTATAAATAGTAATTAATTATATGTCTCGGAATCCCAACGGTGTATGAGAGTCAAATGCTCATTAATATTCTTTCTCACGTTGTATCAGTTTGGAAACATTTTAACCATGGAAATGTGGTTTATGGTTTGAAATGAACCTTCATAATTTGCAAATAATCTCTTCTTTATTTTTTTGTTGTCAGGATGCTCGACGTAATTTTAAAGTGCTTCTACATCAGATAAAAAACAATACTCATCCGAAATTTCTCGCTTGTGTCGGGAACCCCAACATCAATTGAAACATTGATCTTAAACATCTCATATGCCACCTCGATCGATTTCATGTATGTTTCCTACGTGATTTTTTTTTTTCACTCAGAAGTGTCTTCTTAGTTTTGGTGATAATAAAGTGTGTTTCCTAATCACTTAGAACATTTTTGGACCTTGCATATTAAATGATCTCGCCCAAAATTACGTTTATACAGTCATCGCTCCAAAATAATAGTTTTAAACTTTCCACAAAGAGAATGCTATCCGCCGAGACTAGTTGACTTTTGGCACTACCATTAATCACGAAAGTCAAGGCTAAAAAAAAAAAAAAAAAAAAAATATAAACTCATCGCAAATTAAAAGTCCAGTTATTTTGAAAACAAGACTCAACAGTTTAGATCGAATCTCCTGCAACCCGATTTTTTTTTAGGTATCATGAACAGTAAAACCCCGTATATGTGGAACCAAGTATATAATGTTTATAAATTGTATATCTCAGCACGGCTGTGTATTTAGTCTTTTCCTAAAAATGTATGTGATCATCAGTAAATAAATGATTTCCATGTTAACGATTTATTGCCATTCGGGGTGACTTTTCCTTGGTAAAAATGGATAATGATATCACATGAACGAAAATATTACATATTTTATATTTGATCACTAGGCTTAAGATGCAACTTTAAAACCCTAGTCTTGTAGATAAAAATAACATCAGTTTTCTCCTTAAAAACTGAAGTTTTCTTCAGGCCCCTAATGAAAAAAACTTTTTGTGCTTAAAACCCTCAAATGCAGCTTTCTATACTTTTTAATCGATTTCATCCTACGTAATACCTCTTTTAACCTTTTTGTATTTTTTTTTTCCAAAATAGAATTTTCTCACCTTCGGAATGTGTTCTGAATTTTAGATATAATTGGGAGTGTTCCCAAGCTAATTTACAGTATAATTGTGGAGGTTGCAAAATTTAGTGTTTTCGCTCGCAAATCATATAGTTTCTCGCGTCTCTCAGTTGACTCTTTTTATTGATATTATCCAAACAAACTCAAGACGACATTAATACTGTTCATTTAGGGTTCCATGAATCTGCATTTTTTGCAGGCGACATACACTATATGTCTACGGATATGAGGAATATGGTTATAAATGGTAATTAATTATATATATCGGTATTGCGATAGTTTGAACTTTCTTGTGTAAATTTATACCTGTAGATGAGAGTGAAAGGCTCATTCCTAATCACGTTGATTCAGTTTGGAAAGCCTTTAATTACGGAAATGTGGGTTATGATGTGACATGAACCTTAGAAATTTGCAAATATTCTCTTCTTCTTCATCTTCTTTGTTTTTACATTCATTCAGGATGCTCGATGTATTTTTAAAGTGCATCACCAAGAGATAAAAAAGAATATTTATGCGAAGAATCTCGCTTGTATCGTGGATCCCAATATCAATTGAAACGAATTGTTCTTAAACACATCAGATGTCACCTGTACGTGTTAATCGATTTCTTGTTATATATTTCCAAAATGTTATTTTCTTCACCTTTTAGAAGTGTCTTCTGAGTTTGGGTAATAATAAGGTGTGTTTCCTAATCACTTTTGAGTACATTTGCGGAACTTTCATATTTAACGATTTCGCCCAAAATTACGTTTATACAGTCATCACTCCTGGAAAAAAAATTTAAACTAGACCCAAGGAAAATGCAATCCGCCGTAACTAATTCGCTTTTGGCACTACGTTTTCTCAGTGAAGTCAAAGCTAAAACAAAAAAGCCAATCGCCTCAAAGAAAATTAAATATCCAGTTAATCTCAACACCGCAGTCACAACAGTTCAGGTCGACCCTCCTGCAACCCGATTGTATTTAAAGCAATCATGAACAACAAGACTGCGTATGTGAGGAACAAAGTAAATTATATAAATTGCTTTCTAAGCACCGCTATGTGTTTAGTTTTTCCTAATACTGTATATATGAACATCATTAAATTAGCGATTTTTATGTAATCGATTTATTGCCTTTCAGAGTGATTTTTACCTTAGTTAATATGGATAATGATATCACACGAAATGAGAAACAATTCCATATTTTAAATTTGATTACCAGGCTAAAGATGCCATTCAAAGCTCAAGTTTTGCAGATGAAAATAACAGATATTCATAGAGAAATCCAAGATATTTTCAGATCCTTAATGAAACGAAAATCTTTGGGCTTAAAACCATCAGATGCAGCCTTCTTTACCTTTGAATCGATTTCATCCTACGTATTACCTCATTTAGCCTTGTTACTGATTTTTTTTTTATCCCAGGCGAATTTTCTCATCCTCAGAAATGTTTTCTGAATTATACATAAAACTGGAAATGTTTTCCAGCTAATATGGAGTACATTTGTGTAAGTAGCAAAATTGTGTTTTCGCCTTCAATCATGCGATTTTAGCGTCACAAGTGACGCTCTTCATAAGGAAAATATGCAAACAATCTCAAGACGACATTATTACAGTTCAGTAAGTGTTTCTTAAAACTGCGTTTTTTGTCGGTCATACAACATATGTCTCCTGAGATGAAGAATTAAGTTATAAATGATCATGATGATCATCATCATCCAAACCTACGTTGCCCCCTTTGGAGCGCAGGAGCCCCGGACTGGGCAGGTTGAGCCAGACATTTAAGATGAGTGACCATCCACACTCATCCTTTGAGTGGCTTTTTTTTTAATATCTGTATAGTGATAGTGTTTGTACTTTATCATAAATTTACAGATGATAGTCAAAAGCTCATTAATATTCCTTCTCTCTAGGTATCAATTTGGAAAGGTTTTAACCAAGGAAATCTTTCTTATTGTGTAACACGAACCATCATAATGTGAAAATAGTCCTTTTTTTTTCTTTACTTTGTCAGGACAATCGATGTAATTTTTAAGTGCTTCTACTGGAGATAAAAAAAGAATAATCATTCGAACTTTCTCGCATGTGTCTGGGACCTCCTCATCAATTGAATCTTATTGTTCTTTAACACCTATCTTTACGTTTCAATAGAATTTCTTGTTAAATTTATTTAAATGTGACTTTTCTCGTCAGAAGTGTCTTCTGAGTTTGGTCATAATGAGTGTTTCGCAATCGGTTTTGAGTACATTTTACGAAGTTGCTTATTTAGCCATTTCGCCAAAAAATAAGTTTATACAACCATCACCCAAGTAAAACAGTTTTGAACCTCCCCTAAAGAGAATGCTCTCAACTGTCACTAGTTCATGTTTGGCACTATCTTGTATCAGTAAAGCCAAGGCTAAAAAAAGCCAATAGACTCATCGAAAATTAGAAATAATCTTAATCCAACTCGGCGGACACAACAGTTCATGTCTACCCTGACGCAACCTGATTTTTTTTTTTTTTTAGTGCCATCATGAATAATAGAACTGCGTATATAAGGAAACCAAGTAATGTTCATTAATTGTATATCTCAGTACGGCTATTTAGTTTTCCCAAATAATGTATATATGATAATCAATAAATAAAAGATTTTCTTGCAAACGGTTCATTGCTTTACGTAGTGATTATTCCTTGGTTGAAAAGAATAATGATATCAAACGAACTGCGAGAATATTCTACATCTTATATATGATTACTAGGGTCTCGATCCCACCTATTAGCAATAGGTTTGCAGTTAAAAATAATATTTTGATCTCTAAATATCCAAGTTGCTAACAAGTTCTTAGTGAAACGAAACTCTTTGGGTTTAAAACCCTCAAATGGCCGTCTTCTTATGAATCGATTTCATCCTACTTATTACCTCATTTAGGCTTGTTATTGATGTTTTTACCGAGAAGGAATTATATCACCCTAAGAAATGTTTTCTGAATTTTATATAGAGTTTGGGGTGTTTCCCAGGTAAATTAAAGAATATTTATGGAGGTTGCCAAATTTAGTGTTTTCACTCTCAAATCATAAGGTTTTTAGCATCACTCAAATAAACCTCTTCACAGCGTTGAAATCAAAACAGTCTCTAGACGACATTAATACAATTCATTCAGTGTTCCTGGAAGCTGAATTTTTGGTAGCTGTCATTCACTATATGTCTACGGAGATGAATATGGTAATTGCAACAGTGTTTGTACTTTCTCGTATAAATTTGTAAATGAGAGTCAAATGCTCATTAATATTCTTTCTCACGTTGTATCAGTTTGCAAAGTTTTTAACCAAGGAAATGTGGCTTACGATGTGACATGAACCTTCATAATTTGCAAATATTCTCTTCTTCCTTATCTTCTTTTTTACATTCACTCAGGATGCTCGATTTATTTTTAAAGTGTGTTTACGAGATAAAAAAAACAATACTCATTCGAGGTACCTTGCTTGTATCGGGGACCCATATATCAGTTGAAACGAATTGTTCTTATACACCTCAGATGCCAGCTCTCTTTACGTTTTAATCATGCGATTCTAGCATCACTGAAAAGACGCTCTTCATAACGAAAATATGAAAACAATCTCAAGACGACATTATTACAGTTCAATATGTGTTTATTAAACTGCGTTTTTTGTATTTGTCATACACTATATGTCTACTGAGATGAGGAATAAAGTTATAAATGATGATGATGATGATCATCATCATCCAAACCTACGTTGCCCCGTGAGGAGCGCAGGAGCCTGGTTCTGGGCAGGTTGGGCCTGACATTTAAGATGAGAGTGACCATCCACACTCATCCTTGAGTGGCTTTAATTAATTATATATCTCTGTATTGTGATAGTGTTTGTACTTTCTCGTATAAATTTAGAGATGATAGTCAAAAGCTCACTAATATTCCTTCTCACTAGGTATCAATTTGGAAAGGTTTTAACTAAGGGAATGATTCTTATGGTGCAAAGTTTTTTACAATCAGTCGGTACGATCGATGTAATTTTTAATTGCTTTTACTGGAGATAAGAAAGAATGATCATTCGAACTTTCTCGCTTGTGTCGGGGACCCCCATATCAATTGAATCTTATTGTTCTTAAACACCTTAGACGTAACCTCTCTTTACGTTTCAATCGAAATTCTTGTTGTATGTTTTCTAAGTCTGATTTTTCTCACCGTCAGAAATGTCTTCTGAGTTTGGTGATGATAAATAGTGTTTCCCAATCTGTTTTGAGTACATTTGTCGATGTTGCATATTTAGCGTTTCCGCCAAATAATTTTATAAAACAATCATCCAAGTAAAACAGTCCTGAACTACCCTAAATGAGAATGTTATCAGCCGTAACTAGTTCATTTTTGGTGCTACCTTGCATCAATATAGCCAAGGCTAGAAAAAGCCAATAGACATCGAAAATTAGAAATAAACAATTTCAGCTCAGGTCTGCCATCCCGGAACATGATTATTTTTTTTTTACTGCCATCATGAATAATAGAACTGCGTATATGAGGAAACCAAGTAATCATCATGAATTTTATATATCTATGCGAATTAGCATTTAGTTTTCCCAAATAATGTATATATGATAATCAATTAATAAAAGATTTTCTTATAAACGATTCATTGCTTTTCGTAGTGATTATTTCTTGGTTAAAAAGAATTATGATATCAAACGAACTGCATGATTATTCTACATCTTATATCTGATTACTAGGCTCAAGATGCCACCTATTAGCAATAGTTTTGCAGGTAAAAATAATATTTTTATCTCTAAATATCCAAGTTGCTAAAAAGTTCCTCATGAAACGAAACTCTTTGGGTTTAAAACCCTCAAATGGCAGCCTTCTTTACTTATGAATCGATTTCTTCCTACGTATTCCCTCATATAGGCTTGTTATTAAATTTTTTATCCGAGAAGGAATTATATCACCCTGAGAAAGGTTTTCTGAATTTTACATAGAGTTTGGGGTGTTTCCCAGGTAAATTGAAGTATATTTGTGGAGGTTGGCAAATTTAGTGTTTTCACTCTCAAATCATAAGGTTTTTAGCATCACTCAAATAAACCTCTTCATAGCGTTGAAATCCAAACAATCTCGAGACGACATTAATACAATTCATTCAGTGTTCCTGCAAGCTTCATTTTTTGTAGCTGTCATGCACTATGTGTCTACGGAGATGAGGAATATGTTTATAAATGGTAATTAATTATATATCTCGGTATTGCAATAGTGTTTGTACTTTCTCGTATAAATTTATAGATGAGAGTGAAAAGCCCATGAATATTCCATCTCACGTTGATTCAGTTTGCAAAGTTTTTAACCAAGGAAATGTGGCTTATGATGTGACATGAATCTTCATAATTTGCAAATATTCTCTTCTTCCTTATCTTCTTTTTTACATTCACACAGGATGTTCGATTTATTTTTAAAGTGTGTCTACGAGATAAAAAAAACAATACTCATTCGAAGTATCTCGCTTGTTTCGGGTACCCATATATCAATTGAAACGAATTGTTCTTAAACACCTCAGATGCCAGCTCTCTTTACGTTTTAATCGTTTTCTTGATACATATTTCCTAAATTGATTTTGTTTCACCGTTTAGAAGTGTCTTCTGAGATCTGGTAATAATAAGGTGTGTTTCTTAATCACTTTTGAGTACATTTGTGGAACTTGCGTATTAACAATTTCGCCCAAAATTACGTTTATACAGTAATCACTCCTGAAAAATAATTTTAAACTAGCCCCAGAGAAGATGCAATCCGCCCTAACTAATTGTCTTTTGGCACTGCGTTTTATCAGTGAAGTCACAGCTAAGAAAAATAAAAGCCAATCGACTAAAAGAAAATTAAATATCTAGTTAATCTCAACACCGCAGTCACAACAGTTCAGGTCGATCCTCCTGCAACCCGATTATATTTAGAGCAATCATGAACAACAAGACTGCATATATGAGAAACCAATTAATTTTTTTATAAAATGATTGTCTAAGCACCGCTATATATTTAGTTTTTCCTAATATTGTATATATGATCATCATTAAATTACCGATTTTTATGTAATCGATTTATTGCCTTTCAGGGTGATTTTACCTTAATAAATTTGGATAATGATATCACACGAAATGAGAAAATATCCATATTTTAAATTTGATTAGTAGGCTTAGGTTGCCACTTTAAAGCCCTAGTTTTGCAGATAAAAATAACAGTTTTACCTAGAAAAATCCAAGATGTTTTCAGGTCCCTAATGAAACGAAACTCTTTCGGCTTAAAACCATCAGATGCAGACTTCTTTCCCTGTGAATAGATTTCATTCTAAGTATTACCTCATTTAGCCTTGTTACTGATTTTATTTATTCCCGGTGAATTTTTCTCTTCCTCAGAAATGTTTTCTGAATTTTACACAAAAGTGGAAATGTTTTCCATCTAATATGGAGAACATTTGCGGAAGTTGCAAAATTATGTGTTTTCGCCTTCAATCATGCGATTCTAGCATCACTGACGAGACGCTCTTCATAACGAAAATATGAAAACAATCTCAAGACGACATTATTACAGTTCAATATGTGTTTATTCAAACTGCGTCTTTTGTATTTTTCATACACTATATGTCTAGTGAGATGAGGAATAAAATTATAAATGATCATCACCATCATCATCATCTAAACCTACGTTGCCCCGTGAGGAGCGCAGGAGCCCGGTGCTGGGCAGGTTGGGCCTGACATTTAAGATGAGAGTGACCATCCACACTCAATCTTGAGTGGCTTTAATTAATTATATATCTCTGTATTGTTATAGTGTTTGTACTTTCTCGTATAAATTTAGAGATGATAGTCAAAAGCTCATTAATATGCCTTCTCACTAGGTATCAATTTGGAAAGGTTTTAACTAAGGGAATGATTCTTATGGTGTAACACGAACCTCCATAATGTGCAAAGTTTTTTTTTTTTTTTCAATCAGTCAGGACGATCGATGTAATTTTTAATTGCTTCTACTGGAGATAAGAAAGAATAATCATTCGAACTTTCTCGCTTGTGTCGGGGACCCTCATATCAATTGAATCTTATTGTTCTTAAACACAGACGTAACCTCTCTACGTTTCAATTGAAATTTTTGTTGTATGTTTTCTAAGTCTGATTTTTCTCACCGCCAGAAATGTCTTCTGAGTTTGGTGATAATAAATAGTGTTTCCCAATCAGTTTTGAGTACATTTGTCGATGTTGCGTATATAGCGTTTCCGCCAAATAATACGTTTATAAAACAATCATCCAAGTAAAACAGTCCTGAACTACCCTAAATGAGAATGTTATCAGCCGTAACTAGTTCATTTTTGGTGCTACCTTGTATCAATATAGCCAAGGCTAAAAAAAGCCAATAGACATCGAAAATTAGAAATAAACAATTTCATCTAGGACACAACAGCGCAGGTCTGCCCTCCCGCAACCTGATTTTTTTTTTTACTGCCATCATGAATAATAGAACCGCGTATATGAGGAAACCAAGTAATCATAATTAATTTTATGTCAGTGCGAATAAGCACTTAGTTTTCCCAAATAATGTATATATGATAATTAATAAAAGATTTTCTTGTAAACGATTCATTGCTTTTCGTAGTGATTATTTCTTGGTTAAAAAGAATTATGTTATCAAACGAACTGCATAATTATTCTACATCTTATATCTGATTACTAGGCTCACGATGCCACCTATTAGCAATAGTTTTGCAGGTAAAAATAATATTTTTATCTCTAAATATCCAAGTTGCTAAAAAGTTCCCAATGAAACGAAACTCTTTGGGTTTAAAACCCTCAAATGGCAGCCTTCTTTACTTATAAATCGATTTCATCCTAAGTATTACCTCATTTAGGCTTGTTATTAAATTTTTTATCCGAGAAGGAATTATATCACCCTGAGAAATGTTTTCTAAATTTTACATAGTTTCCCAGGGAAAATGATGTATATTTGTGGAGATTGCCAAATTTAGTATTTTCACTCAAATCATATGGTAATTAGCATCACTTTAAGGACCCTCTTCATAGCATTGAAATCCGAATAATCTGAAGAGGACATTAATACAATTCATTCATTGTTCCTGCATGCTGCATTTTTTGTAGCTGTTATGCACTATATGTCTACGGATATGAGGAATGTTGTTATAAATGGACTAAATATTGAAACAGTGTTTGTACTTTCTCGTATAAATTTATAGATGAGAGACAAAAGCTCAACAATATTCTTTCTCACGTTGTATCAGTTCGGAAACATTTTTTTTTATTCAGTCAGGATGCTCGATGTAATTTTAAAGTGCTTTTACATCAGATAAAAAACAAATACTCATTCGAAATTTCTCGCTTGTGTCGGGAACCCCAACATCAATTGAAACTTATTGATCCTAAACATCTCATGCCACATGTTAATTCGATTTCATGTATGTTTCCTTCAGGTGATTTCCATTTCACTCTTTAGAAGTGTCTTCTTCGTTTTTGTAATAATAAGGTGTGTTTCCTAATCACTTTTGAGTACATTTTTGGACTTTGCATATTTAACGATCTCGCCCAAAATTACATTTGAAGTCATCGCTCCAATATAATAGTTTTAAACTTTCCATAAAGAGAATGCTATCCGCCGAGATAAGTTGACTTTTGGCACTATCATTTATCACTGAAGTCAAAGCAAAAAAAAAAAAAAAAAAAAAAGGACAGACTCATCTCAATTAAAATTTAAATTAATCTGAAAACAAGACAATAGATCAGATCGAACCTCCCGCAACCCGATTTTTTAAAGAGGGATCATGAACAGTAAGAACCCCGTATATGAGGAACCAATAATATAAAGTTTATAAATTATATATCTCAGCACGGCTGTGTATTTAGTCTTTTCCTAAAAATGTATAAATGATTATCGATAAATAAACGATTTCCCTTTAAATGATTTATTGCCTTTCGGAGTGCTTTTACCTTGGTAAAAATGGATAATCATATCACACGATCTGCGAAAATATTACATATTTTATATTTGATCACTAGGCTCTAGATACAAATTTAGAGCCCTAGTTTTGTAGATAAAAATAACCAGTTTTATCTTTAAAAATCCAAGTTTTCTTCCGGCCCCTAATGAAAAAAACTTTTTGTGCTTAAAACCCTCAAATGCAACCTTCTTTACCTTTGAATCGATTTCATCCTAGGTAATACCTAATGTAGTCTTCTTGATTTTTTTTTTTCCAAAATGGAATTTTCACACCTTCAGAAATGTTTTCCGAATTTTAGATACAATTGGGAGTGTTTCCTAGCTAATTTAGAGTATATTTGTGGAGGTTGCAAAATTTAGTGTTTTGGTTCTCAGATCATGCGGTTTCTCGCGTCACTCAATTGACCCTCTTCTTAACGGAATAATCCAAAGAATCTCAAGACTACATTAATACAGTTCATTTAGTGTTCCTTCAACCTGCATTTTTTGCAGCTGTCATGCATTATATGTCTACAGAGATGAGGAATATGGTTATAAATGTTAATTAATTATATATCTCGGTATTGCGATAGTGTTTGTACTTTCTCGTATAAATTTATAGATGAGAGTGAAAAGCTCATGAAGCTCATCAATATTCCTACTCACGTTGATTCAGTTTGGAAAGTTTTTAACCAAGGAAATGTGGTTTATGATGTGATATGAACCTTCATAATTTGCAAATATTCTTTTCTTCTTCTTTATCTTCATCTTTTTTAAATTCAGTCAGGATGCTCGATGTATTTTTAAAGTGCGTCTACAAGAGATAAAAAAACAATACTCATGCGAAGTATCTCGCTTGTGTCTGGGACCCCAATATCAATTGAAACTAATTATTTTCAGGCACCTCAGATGCTTTCTCTCTTTACGTGTTAATGAATTTCTTGGTATATATTTCTTAAATGTGACTTTTTTCAACCTTTAGAAGTGTCTTCTGAGTTTTGGTAATAATCAGGTGTGTTTCCTAATCACTTTGGAGTACATTTGTGGAACTTGGATATTTAACGATTTCGCCCAAAATTACGTTTATAAAGTCATGACTCCAAGAAAATAATTTTAAATTAGCCCGAAAGAAAATGCAATCCGACGTAACTGTCATTTTTGGTATTACGTTTTATCAGTGAAGTCAAAGCTAAAAAAAAAAATAAAAGCATATCGACTCAAGGAAAATTAAAAATCCAGTTAATCTCAGCAAAGCAGTCACAACAGTTCATGTCGACCCTCCTGCAACCCGATTGTATTTAGAGAATCATGAACAACAAGACTGTGTATATGAGGAACCAAGTAATTTTTATAAATTGCTTGTCTAAGCACCGCTATGTATTTAGTTTTTCCTAATATTGTATATATGATCATCATTATATTACCGAATTTTATGTAATCGATATATTGTCTTTTAGAGTGATTTTACCTTTGTAATTATGGATAATGATATCACACGAAATGAGAAAATATTCCATATTTTAAATTTGATTAGTAGGCTCAAGATGCCAGTTTAAAGCCCTAGTTTTGCAGATAAAAATAGCTTTTACGTAGAAAAATATAACATGTTTTCAGGTCACTAATGAAAGGAAACTCTTTGGGGTTTAAACCATCAGGTGCAGACTTCTTTACCTTTGAATCGATTTCATCCTACGTATTACATCATTTAGACTTGTTACTGATTTTTTTTTATGAGGCGAAATTTTCTCATCCTCAGAAATGTTTTCTGAATTATACATAAAACTGGAAATGTTTTCCAGCTAATATAAAATACATTTGTGGAAGTTGCAAAATTAAGTGTTTTCGCCTTAAATCATGCGGGTTTAGCGTTACTCAAATAACGTTCTTCATAACGAAAATATGAAAGTCTCAAGACCACATTATTTCATTTCGGTAAGTGTTTTTTGAAACTGCGTTTTTTTTTAGCTGTAATTCACTATGTCTACTGAGATGAGGAATAAAGTTATAAACGATCATCATCATCATCATCCAAACCTACGTTGCCCGTGGGGAGCGCTGGAGCCCGGGACTGGGCAAGTTGGGCCTGACATTTAAGATGAGAGTGACCATCCACACTCATCCTTGAGTCACTTTAATTATTTGTCTGTATTGTTATAGTGTTTGTACTTTCTCGTATAAATTTACAGATGATAGTCAAAAGCTCATTACTATTCCTTCTCACTAGGTATCAATTTGGAAAGGTTTTAACTAAGGGAATGTTTCTTATGGTGTAACATGAACCTCCATAATGTGCAAATAGTCTTTTTTTTTTTTTTTTTTTTTTTTTACATTCAGTTAGGACGATTGATGAAATTTTTAAGTGCTTCTACTGGAAATAAAAAAGAACAATCATTCGATCTTTCTCCCTTGTGTCGGGGACACCCTTATCAATTGAATCTTATTGTTCTTTAACACCTATCTTTACGTTTCAACCGAATTTATTTTTATGTTTTTTTAATGTGATTTTTCTCACCGTCCTACCCCCCTGGGGGTAGGGGGGTTTCAAGAATACTCCCCCAGTATCCCTGCTTGTCGTACGAGGCGACTAAAAGGGTTGGTGGTGGGTTAGTGCCCCATCCCGTAAAAAGAACCAACTAAAAAAGCGAATAAAGCGCCTCGGACCCGGACGGACCATATGTTGACGACTAAGGAACGGACAAAGGACATTCTTAGGGTGGGAACATGGAATGTGAGAGGAGTGAATGATGAAGTGAAAGAGAGAGAGATTGTTCAGGTGCTTGAGGATGCAAAAGTGGATATATGTGGATTGACTGAAACTAAATGGCAAGGTGAAAGGGTGAGAGAATGGGAATATGGTGTAGGTATATGTGCGGGAGTCAGTGAGAATGAGAGGGCAAGAGAAGGAGTATGTCTGATGATAAGCAAGAAGTGGAAGGAGAATATAAGAGAGTATGGAACAGTGGGTGCAAGGATTGTATGGGTGAGGATGAAAGTAGGTATACAAGCATGGGCGGTTGTATGTGTGTATGCTCCAACAGAGGATCGAGTGGCAAGAGTGAAAGATGAGTTTTGGGAGAGAGTAGAAGCATGTATGGACAAGTTTGAGAGGAGCGAGAGAGTGCTGTTGATTGGAGACATGAATGGCAAAGTTGGGAATGTACGAGTGGATGGAGTGGTTGGTCAGTGGGGTGTGCCAGCTGAAGTAGATGGGAATGGTAGTGCTTTGGTGGACATCTGTGCTTGTAAGGGTTGGCAATAGCCAACACCTACTTTCGTCATAAGATGATCCACCGGTATACATGGCGAGTAATGAGGAGGATGGATGGTGAACTTGTTGAACGAAAGGCAATGATAGACTACGTGTGTGTGGATGAGTGAATGAGAAGACAAGTGTTGGATGCAAGAGTGTGGAGAGGGTGGGGGAATGGAGTCTCGGACCATCACTTAGTGATGGCCAAGGTAAAGATGCAAAGAAAGTGGTTGAGGAGGCGAAGGGGAAGACAGGAAGAAGCAACTCCTGTGAGAAGTGGAGAAATTGCAAGATAGTGAGAAAATGACAGAGTATAAGAGCATAGTGGAAGAAAGATTGGGAAGGTATGAGCTAGAGCAGATGGAAGGGGTGGAAGATGTATGTAAGATATTCACGGAAGAGATAGGCGCAGCGTGTGAGGCGGTTTGTGGAGTGAGGAGGAGATGCAAGGGTGTGCAAGGGACAGCATGGTGGAATGATGAGGTGAAACGAGCTATGGAACAAAAGAAGAAGGCATATGATGAATGGTTGGCGAGTAGAGGTAGGGGAGAAGACGAGAGAGAGAAGAGAGAGGTATATGTGAGCAGGAGAAGGGAGATTAAGAGACTGGTGAAGGAGAGTAAGAAGAAAGTGGATGAAGAGTTTGGGAGGAATCTGAGTGTGAAATGGAGGGAGAGTAAGAAATTGTTTTGGAAGGAGGTAAAGAAAGTAAGGCAGTGTGAAAGGGGAAGTAATAGGGGAGTGAAAGATAGGAATAATAGATTGTTGGTGGAGAAGAGAGAGAAATTGAGGAGATAGAAGGAGCACTTTGAGGATTTGTTGAATGTAGAGAGTGAGAGCAGTGTGAGTATAAGTGGTTGGGGAATGTCTGGGAGAAGAAGAGATGAGAGGAGGGAGGGAGAGATCAGTAGGGCGGAAGTAGTGAAAGCGATGAAGAAGATTAAGCTGGGAAAGGCCCCAGGAATTGATGGAGTGTGGTGAAATGCTTAGGTATGGGGGTGAGATTGTTGTGGAGTGGATATGGAAGTTGTGTAGATTGGCTTGGGAAGAGGGAAGGGTTCCAGAGGACTGGAAATCAGGTATAATTGTTCCTCTGTACAAACGAAAATGGAAGTGTGTCGTGTTTCCCAATCAGTTTTCAGTACATTTGTCGATGTTGCGTATTTCGCGATTGCGCCAAAAAATACGATTATACTACCATCACCGAAGTAAAAAAGTTTTGAACTACCCTAAATGAGAATGCTATCAGCCGTAACCAGTTCATGTTTGGCACTACCTTGTATCAATAAAGCCAAGGCAAAAAAAAGCCAATCGACTCATCAAAAATTAGAAAAATAATTAATCTCAACTCTGAGGACACAACGGATCAGGTATGCCCTCCCGCAACCTGATTTTTTTTTTTTTTTAGTTCCATCATGAATAACAGTACTGCGTATATGAGGAAACCAAGTAATGTTCATTAATTGTATATCTCGGTATGAATAAGTATTTAGTTTTCCCAAATAATGTATATATGATAATCAATAAATAAAAGATTTTCTTGTAAACGATTCATTACTTTTCGTAGTGATTATTACTTAGTTAAAAAGAATAATGATACCACACGAACTGAGAGAATATTTTACATCTTATATCTTATTAGGCGGAAGATGCCACCGATTAGCAATAGTTTTGCAGTTAAGAATAATATTTTTATCTCTAAATATCCGAGTTGCTAACAAGTTCCAAATGAAACGACTCTTTGGGTTTAAAACCCTCAAATGGCAGCCTTCATTACTTATGAATCGATTTCATCCTACGTATTACCTCATTTAGGCTTGTTATGAAATTTTTCTCCGAGAAGGAATTGTATCAAACTGAGAAATGTTTTCTGAATTTTACATAGAGTTTGAGGTGTTTCCCAGGTAAATTGAAGTATATTTATAGAGGTTGGCAAATTTAGTGTTTTCACTCTCAAATCATACGGTTTTTAGCATCACTCAAATGAACCTCATCATGGCGTTGAAATCCAAACAATCTCAAGACGACATCAATACAATTCATTCAGCGTTCCTGCAAGCTTCATTTTTTGTAGCTGCCATGCACTATATGTCTACGGAGATGAGGAATATGGTTATAAATGGTAATTAATTATATATCTCGGTATTGCGCTAGTCTTTGTACTTTCTTGTGTAAATTTATAGATGAGAGTTAAAAGCTCATGAATATTCCTTCTCACGTTGATTCAGTTTGCAAAGTCTTTAACCAAGGAAATGTGTCTTATGATGTGACATGAACCTTAATAGTTTGCAAATATTCTCTTCTTCCTTATCTTCTTTTTTACATTCACTCAGGATGCTCGATTTATTTTTAAAGTGTGTCTATGAGATAAAAAAAAGAATACTCATTCGAAGTATCACGCTTGTATCGGGGACCCGTACATCAATTGAAACGAATTGTTCTTAAACACCTCAGATCCAACCTCTCTTTACGTTTTAATCGTTTTCTTGTTATATATTTCTTAGTTTTTTTTTTTTTGATCTTTTAGAAATGTCTTCTGACATCTGGTAATAATAAGGTATGTTTCTTAATCACTTTTGAGTACATTTGTGGAACTTGCATATTTAACGATTTCGCCCAAAATTACGTTTATACAGTCATCACTCCAGGAAAATAATCTTAAACTAGCCCCAAAGAAAGTGCAATCCGCCCTGATTTCCTTTTGGCACTGCGTTTTATCAGTGAAGTCACAGCTAAGAAAAATAAAGGCAATTGACAAAGAAAATTAAATATCTAGTTAATCTCAACACCGCAGTCACAACAGTTCAAGTCGATCCTCCTGCAACCCGATTATATTTAGAGCAATCATGAACAACAAGACTGCATATATGAGAAACCAATTAATTTTTTATAAAATGATTGTCTAAGCACCGCTATATATTTAGTTTTTCCTAATATTGTATATATGATCATCATTAAATTACCGATTTTTATGTAATCAGTTATTGCCTTTCAGAGTGATTTTACCTTAGTAAATATGGATAATGATATCACACGAAATGAGAAAATATCCATATTTTCAATTTGATTAGTAGGCTGAAGATGCCACTTTAAAGCCCTAGTTTTGGAGATAAAAATAACAGTTTTACATTACCTAGGAAAATCTAAAATGTTTTCAGGTCCCTAATGAAACGAAACTCTTCCGGTTTAAAACCATCAGATGCAGACTTCTTTCCCTGTGAATCGATTTCATTCTACGTATTACCTCATTTAGCCTTGGTACTTAATTTTTTTTTATCCCAGACGAATCTTTCTCATCCTCAGAAATGTTTTCTGAATTATACAGAAAAGTGGAAATGTTTTCCAGCTAATATGGAGTACATTTGTGGAAGTTGCAAAATTATGTGTTTTCGCCTTCAATCATGCGATTCTACCATCACTGAAAAGACGCTCTTCATAACGAAAATATGAAAACAATCTCAAGACGACATTATTACAGTTCAATATGTGTTTATTTAAACTGCGTTTTTTGTATCTATCATACACTATATGTCTACTGAGATGAGGAATAAAGTTATAAATGATCATCACCATCATCATCTAAACGTGAGGAGCGCAGGAGCCCGGGGCTGGGCAGGTTGGGCCTGACATTTAAGATGAGAGTGACCATCCACACTCATCCTTGAGTGGCATTAATTAATTATATATCTCTGTATTGTTATAGTGTTTGTACTTTCTCGTATAAATTTAGAGATGATAGTCAAAAGCTCATTAATATTCCTTCTCACTAGGTATCAATTTGGAAAGGTTTTAACTAAGGGAATGATTCTTATGGTGTAACACGAACCTCCATAATGTGCAAAGTTTTTTTTTTTTTTTTTTTTACAATCAGTCAGGACGATCGATGTAATTTTTAATTGCTTCTACTGGAGATAAGAAAGAATAATCATTCGAACTTTCTCGCTTGTGTCGGGGACCCCCATATCAATTGAATCTTATTGTTCTTAAACACCTTAGACGTAACCTCTCGTTACGTTTCAATCGAATTTCTTGTTGTATGTTTTCTAAGTCTGATTTTTCTCACCGTCAGAAATGTCTTCTGAGTCTGGTGATAATATATAGTGTTTCCCAATAAGTTTTGAGTACATTTGTCGATGTTGCATATTTAGCGTTTCCGCCACAAAATACGTTTATAAAACAATCATCCAAGTAAAACAGTCCTGAACTACCCTAAATGAGAATGTTATCAGCCGTAACTAGTTCATTTTTGGTGCTGCCTTGTATCAATATAGCCAAGGCTAAAAAAAGCCAATAGACATCGAAAATTAGAAATAAACAATTTCATCTAGGAGGACACAACAGATCAGGTCTGCCCTCGCGCAACCTGATTTTTTTTTTTTTTACTGCCATCATGAATAATAGAACTGCGTATATGAGGAAACCAAGTAATCTTCATTAATTTTATGTCAGTGCGAATAAGCACTTAGTTTTCCCAAATAATGTATATATGACAATCAATTAATAAAAGATTATCTTGTAAACGATTCATTGCTTTTCGTAGTGATTATTTCTTGGTTAAAAAGAATTATGATATCAAACGAACTGCATTAATAGTCTACATCTTATATATGATTACTAGGGTCTAGATCCCACCTATTAGCAATAGTTTTCCAGGTAAAAATAATATTTTTATCTCTAAATATCCAAGTTGCTAAAAAGTTCCTAATGAAACGAAACTCTTTGGGTTTAAAACACTGAAATGGCAGCCTTCTTTACTTATGAATCGATTTATTCCTACGTATTACCTCATTTAGGCTTATTAATTTTTTATCCGAGAAGGAATTATATCACCCTGAGAAATGTTTTCTGAATTTTACATACTGTTTCCCAAGGGAAATGAGGTATATGTGTGGAGGTTGCCAAATTTAGTGTTTTCACTCTCAAATCATATGGTACTTAGCATCACTTTAAAGACCCTCTTCATAGCGTTGAAATCCAAACAATCTCAAGAGGACATTATTACAATTCATTCAGTGTTCCTGCATGCTGCATTTTTGTAGCTGTCATGCAGTATATGTCTACGGAGATGACGAATATTGTTATAAATGGTGACTAAATATAAATCTAGGTATTGGAAGTGTTTGTACTTTCTCGTATAAATTTATAGATGAGAGACAAAAGCTCAACAATATTCTTTCTCACGTTGTATCAGTTTGGAAATATTTTAACCATGGAAATGTGGTTTATGATGTGAAATAATTAATTATCTCTGAATTGTGATAGTGTTTGTGCTTTCTCGTATAAATTTACAAATGATACTCAAAAGCTAATTAACTCTCCTTCTCAAATTGGATAGGTTTTAATTAAGGGAATGTTTCTTATGGTGTATCACGAATATTCATAATGTGCAAATAGTCTTTTGTTTTTTTTTCTTTACAATGTCAGGACGATCGATGTAATTTTTAAGTGCTTCTACTCAAGATAGAAAAGAATAATCATTCGAATTTTCTCGCTTGTGTTGGGGACCCCAATATCAATTGAATCATTGTTATTAAACACAGATGCCACCTCTCGAATTTTTTGTTATGTTTTCTGAATGTGATTTTGCTCACCGTCAGAAGTGTCTTCTGAGTTTCGTAATAATAAATAGTGTTTCCCCATCAGTTTTGAGTACATTTGACGATGTTGCATATTTCGCGATTCAGCAAAAAGGTACGTTTATACAACCATTATTCAAGTAAAACAGTTTTGAACTAACCTAAAATAGAATGCTATCAGCCGTAACTAGTTCATGTTTCGCACTACCTTGTATTAGTAAAGCCAAGGCTAAAAAAGTTCAATAGACTCATCGATAATTATGAATAAACTTAATCTCATCTCGGCGGACACAGCAGGTAAGGTTGACCCTCCCTAAACCTCATTATTTTTTTTTTGTGCCATCATGCATAATAGATCTGCTTATATGAGGAAACATAGTAATGATCATTAATTTTATATATCAGTACGAATAAGTATTTAGTTTTCCCAAATAATGTGTATATGATAATCAATAAATAAAAGATTTTCTTGTAAACGATTCATTGCTTTTCTTAGTGATTATTCCTTGGTTAAAAGGAATAATGATATCATAAGAAGTCCGAGAATATTCTACATCTTATATCTGATTACTAGGCTCAAGATGCCACCTAGTAGCAATAGTTTTGCAGTTAAAAATAATATTTTTATCTCTAAATATCCAGGTTGCTAACAAGTTCCTAATGAAACGAAACTCTTTGGTTTTAAAACCCTGAGATGGCAGCATTCTTTACTTATGAATTGATTTTATTACACGTATTACCTCGTTTAGGCTTATCATTTTTTTTTTTTTTTCGAGAAGAAATTATATCACCCTCAGAAATGTTTTCTGAATTTTACATACAGTTTGGGGTGTCTCCAAAATAAATTAAAATATAATTTTGGAGGTTGCCAAATTTAGTGTTTTCGCTCTCAAGTCATATGGTTTTAAGCATCACTCAAATGAACATCTTCATAGCGTTGAAATCCAAACAAACTCAAGACGACATAATACAATTCATTTAGCGTTCCTGCAAGCTGCATTTTTTGTAGCTGTCATGCACTATATGTCTACGAAGATGAGGAATATGGTTATAAATGGTAATTAAAGATATATCTCGGTATTGCAACAGTGTTTTAACTTAGATCATATGGTGTTTAGCATCACATGAACCTATTCGCATCGTTGAATTAATAGAGTCAAAAGCTCATCAACATTCTTTCTCACGTTGATTCAGTTTTAAAAAGTTTTTAACCAAGGAAATGTGGCTTATGATTTGACATGAAACCTTCATAATTTGCAAATATTCTCTTCTTCTTTTTCTTCATCGTCTTTACATTCAGTCAGGATGCTCGAGATATTTTTCAAGCGCTTCTAGAAGAGATAAAAAGCAATACTCATTCGAAGTATCTCGCTTGTGTCGGGGACCCCAATATTATTTGAAACTAATTGTTCTTAAACATCTCTGATGCAACCTTTCTTTACGTGTTAATCGATTTCTTGTCATACATTTCCTAAATGTGATTTTTTCACCCATTAGAGGTGTCTTCCGTTATTATTATAAGGTGTGTTTCTTAATCACTTTAGAGTACTTTTGTAGAACATGCATATTTAACGATTTCGCCCAGAATTACGTTTATACAGTCATCTCTCCAGGAAAATAATTTTAAACTAGCCCAAAAGAAAATGCAATCCGCCGTAACTAATTCACTTTTGGCACTGCGTTTTATCAGTGGTCAAAGCTAGAAAAAAATGAAAGCCAATCGACTCAAACAATTGTAAAAATCCAGTGAATCTCAACACCGCAGTCACAACAGTTCAGGTCGACCCTCCTGAAACCCGATTGTATTTAGAGCAATCATGAACAACAAGACTGCATATATGAGGAATCAAATAATTTTCATAATTTGCTTGTCTAAGCACCGCTATGTATTAGGTTTTTCCTAATATTGTATATACCATCATCATTAAATTACCGTTTTTATGTAATCGATGTATTGCTTTCAGAGTGATATTACATCAGTAAATATGGATAATGATCAAATGAAATGAGAAAATATTCCATATTTGAAATTTTTATTCTTAGGCTCAAGATGACACTTTTGCTGATAAAAATAAGTTTTACCTAGAAAAATCAAAGATTTTTTCAGGTATCTAATGAAACTAAAGTGTTTGGGCTTAAAACCATCGGATGCAGCCTTCTTCATCTGAGAATCCATTTCATCCTACGTATTACCTCATTTTGCCTTGTTACTGTTTTTTTTTTTTTTTTTTTTTTTAATCCGAGACGAATTTGTCTCATCCTCAAAAATGTGTCCTGAATTATAGATAAAACTGGAATTGTTCTCCAACTAATATAGAGTACATTTCTGGAAGTTGCAAAATTTTGTTTTCGTCTTCAGTCATGCGGTTTTAGCATCACTCAAATGACGCTCTTTATAACGAAAATATCCAAACAATCTCAAGACGACATTATTACAGTTGTCAGTATCTTCAAACTGCGTTTTTTGTAGCTGTCATACACTATATGTCTACTGAGATGAAGAATAAAGTTACAAATGATCATAATCATAATCATTCAAACCGACGTTACCCCGTGAGGAAGGAAAAATCCTGGGGCTAGGCAGGTTGACCATCCACACTCATCCTTGAGAGGCTTTAATCTATATTGTGATTGTGTTTGAACTTTGTGGTATAAATTTACACATGAGTCAAAAGCTCATTAATATTCCTTCCCACTAGGTATAAATTTGGAAAGGTTTTAACTAAGGGAACGTTTCTTATGGTGTAACACGAACCTTCATAATGTGCAAATACTTTTTTTTTTTTTTTTACATTCAGTCAGGATGATCGATGTAATTTTTAAGTGCTTCTACTGGAGTTGGAAAAGAATAATCATTCGAACTTTCTTGCTTGTGTCGGCGACCGCCATATCAATTGAATCTTATTGTTATTAAACACATAAGCCACCTCTCTTTGCGTTTCAATCGAATTTCTTGTTATATGTTTTCTAAATGTGATTTTTCTCACCGTTAGAAGTTTCGTCTGAGTTTCGTAATAATATCGTAAATAGTATTTCCCAATTACTGTTGAGTGCACATGTCGATGTTGCATATTTAGCGATTCCGCAAAAAAGTACGTTTATACAACCATCACCCAAGTAAAACAGTTTTGAACTACTCTCTGACGCAACCTGTTTTTGTTTTTTAGTGCCATCATGAATAATAGAACTGCATATATGAGGAAACCAAGTAATGTTCATTAACTGTATATCTCAGCGAGTCTAAGTATTTAGTTTTCCCAAATAAAGTATATATGATAATCAAAAAATAAAAGATTTTCTTGTAAACGATTCATTGTTTTTCGTAGTGATTATTCCTTGGATAAAAATAATAATGATATCACACGAACTGCGAGAATATTCTACATATTATATCTGACTGAAGATGCCACCTATTAGCAATAGTTTAGCAGTCAAAAATAATATTTTTATCTCTAAATATCCAAGTTGCTAACAAGTTTCAAATGAAACGATACTCTTTGGGTTTAAAACTCAAATGACGAAACCAAGTAATGTTTATAAATTGTATATCTCAGTACGAATAAGTATTTAGTTTTCCCAAATAATGTATATATGATAATCAATATATAAAAGATTTTCTTGCAAACGGTTCATTGCTTTACGTAGTGATTATTCCTTGGATAATAAACGATTTCTTGTAAACGATTCATTGTTTTTCGTAGTGATTATTCCTTGAATATATAAAAGATTTTCTTGCAAACGGTTCATTGCTTTACGTAGTGATTATTCCTTGGTTGAAAAGAATAATGATATCAAACGAACTGCGAGAATATTCTACATCTTATGTCTGATTACTAGGCTCAAGATGCCATAGTTTTGCTAACAAGACACTAATGAAACGAAACTCTCTGGGATTAAAACCCTCAAATGGCAGCATTCGCTACTTATGAATCGATTTCATCCCACGTATTACCTCATTTAGCCTTGTTATTATTTTTTTTTCCGAGAAGAAATTATATCACCCTCAGAAATGTTTTCTGAATATTACATACAGTTTGGGGTGTCTCCCAGGTAAATTAAAGTATATTTGTAGAGGTTGCCAAATTTAGTGTTTTCACTTTCAAGTCATATGGTTTTAACCATCACTCAAATGAACCTCTTCATGGCATTGAAATGCAAACTATCTCAAGACGACATTAATACAATTCAGTGTTCCTGCAAGATGCATTTTTTGTAGCTGTCTTGGACTATATATCTACGAAGATGAGGAATATGGTTGTAAATGGTAATTAACTATATATCTCGGTATTGGAACAGTGTTTATACTTTCTCGTATAAAATTTATAGATAGTCAAAAGCTCATCAATATTCTTTCTCACGTTGTATCACTTTGGAAACATTTTACCTATGGAAATATGGTTTATGGTGTGAAATGAACCTTCATAATTTGCAAATATTCTCTTTATTTTTTTATAATCAATCATGATGCTCGACGTAATTTTAAAGTCCTTATACTTCAGCAAAAAACATCAAATTCGAAATTTCTCGCTTGTGTCGGGAAGCCCAACATCAATTGAAACATTGATCTTAAACATCTCATATGCCACCTCTCTTTACATGTTAATCGATTTCATGTATATTTCCAACAGGTGATTTTTATTTCACTCTTTAGAAGTGTCTTCTGAGTTTTGATAATAAAGTGTGTTTCCTAATCACCTTTGAGTATATTTTTGGACCTAACATATTTAACGATCTCGCCCAAAATTACTTTTATACAGTCATCTCTCCAATATATTAGTTTTAAACTTTCCATAAAGAGAATGCTATACGCAGGGACTAGTTTACTTTTGGCACTACCATTTATCACTAAAGTCAAGGCAATAAAAAAAAAAAAAAAGATATATATATATATATATATATATATATATATATATATATATATATATATATATATATACATATATATATATATATATATGTATATATATATTTACAAAATAAAAAGTCCAGTTAATCTGAAAACGACTCAACCTTTTAGATAAAACCTACTGCAACTCTATTTTTTAAAGAGGGATCATGAACAGTAAAACCCCGTTTATGGGGAACCAAGTATATAATGTTTTTAAATTGTATATCTCGGCAAAGCTCTGTATTTAGTCTTTTCCTATTTCCATGTAAACGATTAATTGCCTTTCAGAGTGCTTTTATCTTGATAAAAATGAATAATATCACACGAACTGAGAAAATATTACAAATTTTGTATTTGATCACTAGGCTCAAAATTCAACCTTAAAGCCCTAGTTTTGTAGCTAAAAATAACAATTTTGTTTTTATAAAACCAAATTTTCTTCAGGCCCCTAATAAAACAAATTTTTGTCCTTAAAACCCTTAAATGCGGCCTTCTTTTTCTTTGATTCGATTTCATACTACGTAATACCTCATTTAGTTTTCTTGCTTTTTTTTTTTTTAATTTGTCTCACTTTCAGAAATGTTTTTTGAACTTTAGATACAACTGGGAGTGTTTGCCAGCTAATTTATAGTATATTTGTCGAGGTTGCAAAATTCATTGTTTTCTCTCTCAAATCATGCCGTTTCTCGCGTCAGTCAATTGACCCTCTTCTTAACGGAATTACCCAAATATCTCAAGAAGACTTTAATACAGTTCATTTATGGTTCCGTCAACCTGCATTTTTTGCAACTGTCATGCACTATATGTCTACGGAGATGAGGAATATGGTTAGGAATGGTAATTAATTATATATATCGGTATTGCGATAGTGTTTGTACTTTCTCATAAATTTATAGATGAGAGTGAAAAGCTCATCAATATTCCTACGCACGTTGATTCAGTTTGGAAAGTTTTTAACCAAGGAAATGTGGCTTATGATGTGACATGAAACCTTCATAATTTGCAAATATTCTCTTCTTCTTCTTCATCTTCATTTTTACATTGTCAGGATACTCGATGTATTTTTCAATTGCGTCTACAAGAGATAAAAAGCAATACTCATTCGAAGTATCTCGCTTTTGTCGGGGGATCCCAATTACAATTGAAACTAATTGTTCTTAAACACATCAGATGTCACCTGTACGTGTTAATCGATTTCTTGTTATATATTTCCAAAATGTTATTTTCTTCACCTTTTAGAAGTGTCTTCTGAGTTTGGGTAATAATGTGTTTCCTAATCACTTTTGAGTACTTTTGTGAAACTTGCATATTTAACGATTTCGCCGCAAAATGACGTTTATACAGTCATAACTCCAGGAAAATAATTTTAAACTAGCCCCAAAGAAAATGCAATCCGCCGTAACTAATTCGCTTTTGGCACTGCGTTTTATCAGTGGTCAAAGCTAAAAAAAAAAAATAAAAATCGACTCAAAGAGAATTAAATATCTAGTTAATCTAAACACCGCAGTCACAACAGTTAAGGTCGACCCTCCTGCAACCCGATTGTATTTAGAGCAATCATGAACAACAAGACTGCGTATATGAGGAACCAAGTAATTTTTATAAATTGATTGTCTAAGAACCGCTATGTATTTCGTTTTTCTTAATATCGTTTATATGATCATCATTTAATTAACGATTTTTATGTAATCGATTTTTTGAATTTATTTTTACATTAGTAAATATGGATAATAATATCACACGAAATGAGAAAATATTCCGTATTTTAAATTTGATTAGAAGCTGAAGATGCCAGTTTAAAGCCCTTGTTTTGCAGATTAAAATAACAATTTTACCTAGAGAAATCCAAGATGATCCCAGGTCCCTAATGAAACGAAACTCCTTTGGCTTAAAACCATCAGATGCAGCCTTCTTTACCTGTGAATCGATTTCATCCTACATATTACCTCATTTAGCCTTGTTACTGATTTTTTTTTTTTTTTATCCCAGGCGAATTTTCTCATCCTCAGAAATGTTTTCTGAATTACACATAAAACTGGAAATATTTTTTAGCTGTTATAGAGTTCATTTGTGGAAGTTGCAAGATTAAGTGTTTTCGCCTTCAATCATGCGATTTTTGGATCACTGAAGTAACGCTCTTCATAACGAATATACCCAAACAATCTCAATACGACATTATTACAGTTCAGTAAGTGTTTATTCAAACTGCGTTTTTTGTAGGTGTCATACACTATATGTCTACTGAGATGAGGAATAAAGTTATAAATGATCATCATTATCATCATCCAAACCTACGTTGCCCCGTGAGGAGCGCAGAAACCCTGGTCTGGACATGGTGGGCTTGACATTTAAAATGAGTGACCATCCACACGCATCCTTGAGTGGGTTTAATTAATTATATATCTCTGAATTGTGTGTTTTTACTTTATCGTACAAATTTACAGATGATCGTAAAAAGCACTAATATTCCTTCTCACTAGGTATCAATTTGGAAAGGTTTTAACCAAGGAAATGTTTCTTATGATGTAACACGAACCTTCATAATGTGAATTTTTTTTTTTTTCTATACATTCAGTCAGGACTATCGATGCAATTTTTGAGTGCTTCAACTGGAGATAAAAAAGAATAATCATTCATTCTCGCTTGTTTCGGGAACCTTCATATCAATTGAAACTTATTGTTCTTAAACACTTCAGACGCCACCTCTCTTTACGTTTCAATCGAATTTCTCGTTATATGTTTTTTAAATGTGATTTTTCTCACCGTCAGAAGTGTCCTAAATTTGTTAATAATAGTGTTTCAAAATCAGTTTTGTGTATATTTGTTGAAATTGCATATTTAGCGATTTCGCCAAGAAATACGTTTATACAACCATCACCCAAGTAAAACAGTTTTGAACTACTCTAAAAGAGAATGTTATCAGCCGTAACTAGTTCATGTTTGGCACTACCTTGTATCAGTAAAGCCAAGGCTATAAAGAAGCCAATAGACTCATCGAAAATTAGAAATAAACTTAATCCAACTCGGAGAACACATCAGTTCATTTCTGCCCTCACTCAACCTTTTATTTTTTATTTTTTTTTGCCATCATGAATAATAGAAATGCGTATATGAGGAAACCAAGTAATATTCATTAATTGTATATCTCAGTACGAATAAGTATTTAATTTTCCCTAATAATGTATATATGATAATCAATAAAAGATTTTCTTGTAAACGATTTATTGCTTTTAGTAGTGATTATTCCTTGGTTAAAAAGAATAATGATATCACACGAACTGCGAGAATATTCTACATCTTATATCTGATTATTATGCTCAAGATGCCACCTATTACCAATAGTTTTGCAGTTAAAAATAATATTTTTATCTCTAAATATCCAAGTTGCTAACAAGTTTCTAATGAAACGAAACTCTTTGCGTTTAAAACAATCAAATAGCAGTCTTCTTTACATATGAATCGATTTCATCCTACGTATTACCTCATTTAGGCTTGTTATTAACTTTTTTTCCGAGAAGGAATTATATATCCCTGAGAAATATTTTCTGAATTTTACATACAGTTTGGGGTGTTTCCCAGGTAAATTGAAGTATCCTGGAGTTGCTAACAAAATTAATGAAACGAAACTCTTCATATGGGTTTAAGCATCATTGGAATGGGAGCATTCTTTATTTACGAATCGATTTCAAAAACATCAATCTCAAGACTACATTAATACAGGTATTGCCTCATTTAGGCTTGTTATTGATGTTTTTACCGAGAATGAATTATATCACCCTAAGAAATGTTTTCTGAATTTTATATAGAAATTGGGATGTTTCCCATCGTAATTTAAAGAAATTTCGGTATTGCAACAGTGTTTTAACTTAGATCATATGGTGTTTAGCATCACATGAACCTATTCGCATCGTTGAATTAATAGAGTCAAAAGCTAATCAATATTCTTTATCACGTTGTATCAGTTTGGGAACATTTTAACCATGGAAATGTGATTTATGGAGTGAAATGAACTTTCATAATTTGCAAATACTCTTTATTTTTTTAAATTCGGTCAGGATGAACTTTCATAATTTGCAAATATTCTCTTTATTTTTTTAAATTCAGTCAGGATGTTCGATGTATTTTTAAAGTGCGTCTACAAGAGATATAAAACAATACTCATTCGAAGCATCTCGCTTGTGTCGGGGACACCAATATCAATTGAAACGAATTGTTCTTAAACTTAAGATGCCCCCTCTCTTTACGTGTTAATCGATTTCTGTTTTTATATTTCATAATGTGATTTTTTTCACCCTGTAGAAGTGTCTTCTGAGTTTTGATAATAATAAGGTGTTTCCAAATCACTTTTGAGTACATTTGTGGAACTTGCATATTTAACGATTTCGCTCAAATTTACATGTATACCATCATCACTCCAGGAAAATGATTTTAAACTAGCCCGAAAGAAAAACTAATCCACCGTAACTAATTTACTTTTGGTTCTGCGTCAGTGAAATCAAAACTAGAAAAAAAAAATAATTTAAATTAAATATACAGTTAATCTCAACACCGTAGTCACAGCAACCCGATTGTATTTAGAGCAATCATGAAAAACAAAACTGCATATATGAGGAACCAAGTAATTTTTATAAATTGCTTCTCTAAGCACCGCTATGTATTTAGCTTTTCCAAATATTACAAACTGATCATCATTAAATTACCGATTTTTATATAATCTATTTATTGCCATTCAGAGAGGTTTTAACTTTGTAGATATGGATAATGATATCACGGACGTGAGAAAATATTCCATATTATAAATTTGATTAGTAGGCTGATGATGCCACTTTAAATCCCTTGTTTTGCAGATAAAAATAAGAGTTTTACCAGGAAAATCCAAGATGATTTCAGGTCCCCAAAGAAACGAAACTCTTTGGGCTTAAAACCATCAGATGCAGCCTTCTTTACCTGTGAATTGATTGATTTTTTTTGTTCCAGATGAATTTTTCTAATCTACAGAAATGTTCCTGAATTATACATAAAACTGGAAATGTTTTCCAGGTAATATAGATTACATTTGTGGAAGGTTCAAAATTTAGTTTTTTCGCCTTCAATCATGCGGTTTAGCATCAAACGACGCTCTTCATATCGAAAATATCCAAACAATCTCATGTCGACATTATTACAGTTCAGTAAGTGTCTTTTCAAACTGCGTTTTTTGTCGCTGTCATACAATATGTCTCCTGAGATGAGGAATAAAGTTATAAATGATGATGATCATCATCGAAACCTACGTGTCCCCGCTTGGAGCGCAGGAGCCTCGGGCTGGGTAGGTTGAGCCAGACATTTAAGATGAGAGTGACCATCCACACTCATCCTTGAGTGGATTTAATTTATTATATATCTCTGTATTGTGATAGCTGTAAATTTATAAGACAAAGTACAAACACTGAGAGTCAAAAGCTCATTAATAATTTGGAAAAGTTTTAACCAAGGGAATGTTTTTTATAGTGTAAAACGAACCTTCATAATGTGTAAATAGTCCTTTTTTGTTTTTACTTTGTCAGGAAAATCGATGTAATTTTTAAGTGCTTCTACTGGAGATAAAAAAAGAATAATCATTCGAACTTTCTCGCATGTGACGGGGACCCCAACATCATTTGAAAGTTATTGTTCTTAAATACATCAGACACCACCTCTCCTTACTTTTCAATCGAATTTCTTGTTATATTTTCTCTAAATGTGACTTTTCTCAAAGATCAGAAGTGTTTTCTGAGTTTGGTAATAATGTTTCACAATTTGTCGAAGTTGCATATTTAGCGATTTCGTCAAAAAATACGTTTATACAACCATCACCCAAGTAAAACAGTTTTGAACTACTCTCTGACGCAACCTGTTTTTGTTTTTTAGTGCCATCATGAATAATAGAACTGCATATATGAGGAAACCAAGTAATGTTCATTAACTGTATATCTCAGCGAGTCTAAGTATTTAGTTTTCCCAAATAAAGTATATATGATAATCAAAAAATAAAAGATTTTCTTGTAAACGATTCATTGTTTTTCGTAGTGATTATTCCTTGGATAAAAATAATAATGATATCACACGAACTGCGAGAATATTCTACATATTATATCTGACTGAAGATGCCACCTATTAGCAATAGTTTAGCAGTCAAAAATAATATTTTTATCTCTAAATATCCAAGTTGCTAACAAGTTTCAAATGAAACGATACTCTTTGGGTTTAAAACTCAAATGAGGAAACCAAGTAATGTTCATTAATTGTATATCTCAGCAAGTCTAAGTATTTAGTTTTCCCAAATGTATATATGATAATCAAAAATTAAAAGATTTTCTTGTAAACGATTCATTGTTTTTCGTAGTGATTATTCCTTGGATAATAAACGATTTCTTGTAAACGATTCATTGTTTTTCGTAGTGATTATTCCTTGGATAATAAAAGATTTTCTTGTAAACGATTCATTGTTTTTCGTAGTGATTATTCCTTGGATAAAAATAATAATGATATCACACGAACTGCGAGAATATTCTATATATTATATCTGGCTGAAGATGCCACCTATTAGCAATAGTTTAGCAGTCAAAAATAATATTTTGATCTCTAAATATCCAAGTTGCTAACAAGTTAAACGAAACTCTTTGGGTTTAAAACCCTCAAATGGCCGTCTTCTTATGAATCGATTTCATCCTACTTATTACCTCATTTAGGCTTGTTATTGATGTTTTTACCGAGAAGGAATTATATCACCCTAAGAAATGTTTTCTGAATTTTATATAGAGTTAGGGGTGTTTCCCAGGTAAATTAAAGAATATTTATGGAGGTTGCCAAATTTAGTGTTTTCAATCTTAAATCACATGGTTTTTATCATGACAAATGAATCTCTTCACAGCGTTGAAATCAAAACAGTCTCTAGACGACATTAATACAATTCATTCAGTGTTCCTGGAAGCTGAATTTTTGGTAGCTGTCATTCACTATATGTCTACGGAGATGAGGAATATGGTTATAAATGGTAATTAACTATATATCTCGTTATTGCATCAGTGTTTGTACTTTCTCGTATAAATTTATAGATGAGAGTCATGACTCTCATCTATATATTTATACATGAGAGTCATGACTCTCAACTATAAATTCTTTCTCACGTTGTAACAGTTTGGAAACCTTTTAACCATGGGAGTGTGGCTTATTGTGTGAAATGAACCTTCATAATTTGCAAATATTCTCTTTATTTTTTTTTTTACATTGAGTCAGGATGCTCGATATAATTATAAAGTGCTTCAACACTGGATAAAAAACAATACTCATTCGAAATTTCTCGTTTGTGTCGGGAACTCCAACATCAATTGAAACATTTATCTTAGACATCTCATATGGCACCTCTCATTACATTTTAACTATTTCATGTATATTTCCTACTGGTGATATTTATTTCACTCTCTAGAAGTGTCATCTGAGTTTTCCTAATCACTTTTGAGTACATTTTTGGACCTTACATATTTAATGATCTCGCCCATAATTACGTTTATACAGTCATCGCTCCAATATAATAGCTTTAAACTTTCCACAAAGAGAATGGTGTCCGTAGAGACTAATTTACTTTTGCCGCTACCATTTATCAATGAAGTCAAAGCCTAAAAAATAAATAAATAAATATATATATATATATGTATATATATATATATATATATATATATATATATATATATATATATATATATATATATATATATATATATATATATATATATATATATATTTACAAAATAAAAAATCTAGTTAATCTGAAAATAAGACTACAGTTCAGATCGAACCTGCTGCAACCCTATTTTTTAAAGAAGGATCATAAACAGTAAAACCCAGTATATGGAGAATCAAGTATATAATGTTTACAATTTTATATCCCAGCACGGCTGTGTATTTACTCTTTTCCTAAAAATGTATGTGTTCATCAGTAAATAAAAGATTTCCATGTAAACGATTTATGGCCTTTCGGAGTGGTTTTACCTTGGTAAAAATGGATAATGATATCACACGAACTACGAAAATATTACATATTTTATATATGATCAATAGGCTCAAGATGCAATTGAAAGCCCTAGTTTTGAAGATAATAATAACCAGTTTTATCTTTAAAAATCCAAGTTTTCTTCAGGACCCTAATGCAAAAGCTTTTCGTGCTTAAAACCCTCAAATGCAGCCTTTTTTTACCTTTGATTCGATTACATCTTACGTAATATCTCATTTGGCCTTCTTTCATTTTTTTTTTAAATAGCATTTTCTCACCTTCAGTAATGTTTTCTGAAATTTAGGTACAATTGAGAGTGTTCCCCCGCTAATTTACAGAATATCTGTGGAGGTTGCAAAATTTAGTGTTTTCGCTCTCAAATCATGGCGTTTCTCGCGTCTCTCAATTGACAATCTTCTTAACGGAATTATCCAAAAATAACTCAAGACGATATGAATACAGTTCATATCGGGTTCCTTCAACCTGCATTTTTTTGCATCTCTCATGAACTGTATGTCTACTGAGATGAGGAATATGGTTATTAATGGTAATTAATTATATATCTCGGTATTGCAAGTGTTTGTACATTCTTGTGTAAATTTATACCTGTAGGTGAGAGTGAAAAGCTGATCAATATTCCTACTCAAGTTCCGTTTGGAAAGTTTTTAACCAAGGAAATATGGGTTATGATGTTACATGAACCTACAAAATTTGCAAATATTCTCTTCTTTTTCTTCATCTTCGTTTTAACATTCAGTCAAGATGTTCGATGTATTTTTAAAGTGCGTCTACAAGAGACAAAAAACAATACTTATGCGAAGTATCTCGCTTGTGTCAGGGACCCCAGTATCAATTGAAATGTATTCTTATTAAACACATCAGATGTCACCTCTCTTTACGTGTTAATCGATTTCTTCTTATATATTTCCTAAATGTGGCTTTCTTCACCTTTTAGAAGTGTCTTCAAAGTTTTGGTAATAATAAGGTGTGTTTCCTAATCACTTTTGAGTACATTTGTGGAACTTGCATATTTAACGATTTCGCCCAAAATTACGTATATACAGGGAAATAATTTTAAACGAGACCCAAAGAAAATGCAATCCGCCGTAACTAATTCACTTCTGGCACTACGTTTTATCAGTGAAGTCAAAGCTTAAACAAAAAAGGCAGTCGACTCAAAGAAAATTAAATATCCAGTTAATCTCAACACCGCAGTCACAACAGTTTAGGTCGACCCTCCTGCAACCCGATTGTATTTAGAGCAATTATGAACAACTAACTGCGTATATGAAGAACCAATTTATATAAATCTTGTTTAAGCACCCCTAAGTATTTAGTTTTTCCAAATATTGTATATATAACCATAATTAAATTATCGATTTTTATGTAATCGATTTATTGCCCCTCAGAGTGATTTTTACCTTAGTAAATATGGATAAAGATATCGCACGAAATGAGAAAATAATCCATATTTTACATTTGATGAGGAGGCTAAAGATGCCACACTTAAATCCTAGTTTTGCAGATAAAAATAACAGCTTATAGAGAAATCCAAGATGTTTTCATGTCCCTAATGAAACGAAACTCTTTGGGCTTAAGACCATCTGATGCAGCCATCTTTACCTGTGAATCGATTTCATCCTACGTATTACCTCATTTAGTCTTATTGTTTTTTGTTTTTTTTTATCCCATGCGAATTTTCTCACTCAGAAATCTTTTCTGAATTATATATAAAACGAAATGTTTTCCAGATAATGAGTACATTTATGGGAGTAGCCTAACTGTTTTCGCCTTCAGTCATACGATTTTAGCGTCACTGAAGTAACGCACTTCATAACGAAAATATTCAAACCATCTCAAGACGACATTATTACAGTTCAGTAAGTGTTTCTTCAATCTGCGTTTTTTGTAGCTGTCATACACTATATATCTACTGAGATGAGGAATAAAGTTATAAATCATCATCATCATCATCCAAACCTACGTTTCACCGGGAGGAGCGCAGGAGCCCGGGGCTGGGCATGGTGGGTCTGACATTTAAGATGAGAGTGACCATCCACACGCATTACTGAGTGGCTTTAATTAATTATATATCTCTGTATTGTGGTAGTTTGTACTTTATCTTATAAATTTACAGATGATCGTCAAAAGACCATTCCTTCTCACTAGGTATCAATTTGGAATGGTTTTAACCAAGGGAGTATTTCTTATGGTGTAACACGAACCTTCATAATATGCAAATAGTCTTTTTGTATTTTCTTTACATTCAGTTAGGACGATCGATGTAATTTTTAAGTGCTTGTACTGGAGATAAAAAAGAATAATCTTTCTTTCTCGCTTTCTCGGGGACCCCGATATCAATTGAAATTTATTGTTCTTAAAAACCTCAGACGCCACCTCTCTTTACGTTTCAATCGAATTTATTATTATATGTCTTCTAAATGTGAATTTTCTCCCTGTCAGAAGTGTCTTCTGAGTTTGATAATAAATAGTGTTTCACAATCACTTTTGAGTATATTTGTCGAAGAGGCATATTCAGCGATTTCGCCAAAAAATACGTTTGTACAACCATCACCCAAGTAAAAAAGTTTTGAACTACCCTAAAAGAGAATGCTATCAGCCATAACTAGTTCTTGTTCTGCACTACATTTTATAAGTAAAGCCAAGGCTAAAAAAAAAAGCCATTAGACTCATCGAAAATTAGAAATAAACTTAATCCAACTCGGCGGACACAACAGTTCAGGTCTGCTCTCACGGGACCTTTTTTTTTTTTTTTCCAGTGCCATCATGAATAACAGAACTGCGTATATGAGGAAACCAAGTAATATTCATTAATTGTATATCTCAGTACAGCTAAGTATTTAGTTTTCCCAAATAATGTATTATGATAATCATTAAATAAAAGATTTTCTTGTAAACGATTCATTGCTTTCCGTAGTGATTATTCTTTGGTTAAAAATAGCTATGATATCACACGAACTGCGAGAATATTCCACATCTTATATCTGATTACTAGGCTGAAGATGTCACCTATTAACAATTGATTTATAGATAAAAATAATATTTTTATCAAATATCCAAGTTGGTAATAAGTTCCTAATGAAATGAACTCTTTGGGTTTAAAGCCCTCAGATGGCAGCCTTCTTTACTTATGAATCGATTTCATCCTACGTATTATCTCATTTAGCTTTCTTATTGATGTTTTTTTCCAAGAAGGAATTATATCACCCTAAGTAACGTTTTCTGAACTTTATATAGATTTTGTGGTGTTTCCCAGGCAAATTAAAGAATCCTAGTTGCTAACAAGTTCCTAATGAAACGAAACTCTTTGGGTTTAAAACCCTCAAATGGGAGCATTCTTTATTTACGAATCGATTTCAAAAACATCAATAACAAGCCTAAATGAGGTAATACGTAGGTATTGCCTCATTTAGACTTGTATTGATGTTTTTTCCGAGAATGTATTATATCACCCTAAGAAATGTTTTCTGGATTTTATATAGAAATTGGGATGTTTCCCACGTAATTTAAAGAAATTTGGTGGAGGTTGCCAAATTTAGTGTTTTAACTTAGATCATATGGTGTTTAGCATCACATGAACCTATTCGCATCGTTGAATTAATAGAGTCAAAAGCTAATCAATATTCTTTATCACGTTGTATCAGTTTGGGAATATTTTAACCATGGAAATGTGATTTATGGAGTGAAATGAACTTTCATAATTTGCAAATACTCTTAATTTTTTTAAATTCGGTCAGGATGAACTTTCATAATTTGCAAATATTCTCTTTATTTTTTTAAATTCAGTCAGGATGTTCGATGTATTTTTAAAGTGCGTCTACAAGAGATATAAAACAATACTCATTCGAAGCATCTCGCTTGTGTCGGGGACACCAATATCAATTGAAACGAATTGTTCTTAAACTTAAGATGCCCCCTCTCTTTACGTGTTAATCGATTTCTGTTTTTATATTTCATAATGTGATTTTTTTCACCCTGTAGAAGTGTCTTCTGAGTTTTGATAATAATAAGGTGTTTCCAAATCACTTTTGAGTACATTTGTGGAACTTGCATATTTAACGATTTCGCTCAAATTTACATGTATACCATCATCACTCCAGGAAAATGATTTTAAACTAGCCCGAAAGAAAAACTAATCCACCGTAACTAATTTACTTTTGGTTCTGCGTCAGTGAAATCAAAACTAGAAAAAAAAAATAATTTAAATTAAATATACAGTTAATCTCAACACCGTAGTCACAGCAACCCGATTGTATTTAGAGCAATCATGAAAAACAAAACTGCATATATGAGGAACCAAGTAATTTTTATAAATTGCTTCTCTAAGCACCGCTATGTATTTAGCTTTTCCAAATATTACAAACTGATCATCATTAAATTACCGATTTTTATATAATCTATTTATTGCCATTCAGAGAGGTTTTAACTTTGTAGATATGGATAATGATATCACGGACGTGAGAAAATATTCCATATTATAAATTTGATTAGTAGGCTGATGATGCCACTTTAAATCCCTTGTTTTGCAGATAAAAATAAGAGTTTTACCAAGAAAATCCAAGATGATTTCAGGTCCCCAAAGAAACGAAACTCTTTGGGCTTAAAACCATCAGATGCAGCCTTCTTTACCTGTGAATTGATTGATTTTTTTTGTTCCAGATGAATTTTTCTAATCTACAGAAATGTTCCTGAATTATACATAAAACTGGAAATGTTTTCCAGGTAATATAGATTACATTTGTGGAAGGTTCAAAATTTAGTTTTTTCGCCTTCAATCATGCGGTTTAGCATCAAACGACGCTCTTCATATCGAAAATATCCAAACAATCTCATGTCGACATTATTACAGTTCAGTAAGTGTCTTTTCAAACTGCGTTTTTTGTCGCTGTCATACAATATGTCTCCTGAGATGAGGAATAAAGTTATAAATGATGATGATCATCATCGAAACCTACGTGTCCCCGCTTGGAGCGCAGGAGCCTCGGGCTGGGTAGGTTGAGCCAGACATTTAAGATGAGAGTGACCATCCACACTCATCCTTGAGTGGATTTAATTTATTATATATCTCTGTATTGTGATAGCTGTAAATTTATAAGACAAAGTACAAACACTGAGAGTCAAAAGCTCATTAATAATTTGGAAAAGTTTTAACCAAGGGAATGTTTTTTATAGTGTAAAACGAACCTTCATAATGTGTAAATAGTCCTTTTTTGTTTTTACTTTGTCAGGAAAATCGATGTAATTTTTAAGTGCTTCTACTGAAGATAAAAAAGAATAATCATTCGAACTTTCTCGCATGTGACGGGGACCCCAACATCATTTGAAAGTTATTGTTCTTAAATACATCAGACACCACCTCTCCTTACTTTTCAATCGAATTTCTTGTTATATTTTCTCTAAATGTGACTTTTCTCAAAGATCAGAAGTGTTTTCTGAGGTTGGTAATAATGTTTCACAATTTGTCGAAGTTGCATATTTAGCGATTTCGTCAAAAAATACGTTTATACAACCATCACCCAAGTAAAACAGTTTTGAACTACTCTCTGACGCAACCTGTTTTTGTTTTTTAGTGCCATCATGAATAATAGAACTGCATATATGAGGAAACCAAGTAATGTTCATTAACTGTATATCTCAGCGAGTCTAAGTATTTAGTTTTCCCAAATAAAGTATATATGATAATCAAAAAATAAAAGATTTTCTTGTAAACGATTCATTGTTTTTCGTAGTGATTATTCCTTGGATAAAAATAATAATGATATCACACGAACTGCGAGAATATTCTACATATTATATCTGACTGAAGATGCCACCTATTAGCAATAGTTTAGCAGTCAAAAATAATATTTTTATCTCTAAATATCCAAGTTGCTAACAAGTTTCAAATGAAACGATACTCTTTGGGTTTAAAACTCAAATGAGGAAACCAAGTAATGTTCATTAATTGTATATCTCAGCAAGTCTAAGTATTTAGTTTTCCCAAATGTATATATGATAATCAAAAATTAAAAGATTTTCTTGTAAACGATTCATTGTTTTTCGTAGTGATTATTCCTTGGATAATAAAAGATTTTCTTGTAAACGATTCATTGTTTTTCGTAGTGATTATTCCTTGGATAATAAAAGATTTTCTTGTAAACGATTCATTGTTTTTCGTAGTGATTATTCCTTGGATAAAAATAATAATGATATCACACGAACTGCGAGAATATTCTATATATTATATCTGGCTGAAGATGCCACCTATTAGCAATAGTTTAGCAGTCAAAAATAATATTTTTATCTCTAAATATCCAAGTTGCTAACAAGTTTCTAATGAAACGATACTCTTTGGGTTTAAAACTCTCAAATGGGAGCATTCTTTACTTAAGAATCGATTTCTTCCTACGTATTACCTCATTTAGACTTGGTATTGATGTTTTTTTTCCGAGAAGGAAATATATCACCCCAAGAAATGTTTTCTGAATTTTATACAGAGATTGGGGAGTTTCCCATTTAATTTAAAGAATATTTATGGAGGTTGCCTAATTTAGTGTTTTCACTATCAAATCATATGGTTTTTAGCATCACAAAATCAACCTCTTCACAGCGTTGAAATCAAAACAACCTCAAGACGACAATACAATTCATTCAGTGTTCCTTCAAGCAGCATTTTTTGTAGCTGTCATGGACTATACTGTATATCAACGGAGATTAGGAACATGGTTATAAATGGTAATTAACTATATACTCTGTATTGCATCATTGTACTTTCTCGTATAAATTATAAATGAGAGTCTTATGACTCTCATCTATAAATTTATACATGAGAGTCATGACTCTCAACTATAAATTCTTTCTCACGTTGTATCAGTTTGGAAACAATTTAACCATGGAAGTGTGGCTTATTGTGTGAAATGAATCTTCATAATTTGCAAATATTCTCTTCTTTATTTTTTTTCATTCAGTAATGATGCTCGATGTATTTTTAAAGTGCTTCAATGGATGAAAAACAATACTCATTCAAAATTTCTCGTTTGTGTCGGGAATCCCAAAATCAATTGAAACACTGATCTTAGACATCTCATATGCAACCTCTCCTTCCATGTTAATCGATTTCATGTTGTACATTTCCTACTGGTGATTTTTATTTTACTCTTTAGAATTGTAATCTGAGATTTGGTAATAAAGTGTGCTTCCTAATCACTTTTGAGTACATTTTTGGACTTTGTATATTTAATGATCTCGCCCAAAATTACGTTTATATAGTCATCGCTATAATATAATAGTTTTCATCTTTCCACAAAGAGAAAGCAGTCCGTAGAGACTAGTTTACTTTTGGCACTACCATTTATCACTGAAGTCAAGGCTAAACAAAATATATATATATATATATATATTTACAAAATAAAAAATCCGGTTATTCTGAAAACAAGACTAAACAGTTCAGATCGAACCTCCTGCAACCCGTTTTTTTAAAGAGGGATCATGAACCGTAAAACCCCGTGTATGGGAAACCAAGTATATAATGTTTATAAATTGTATATCTAAACACGGCTGTGTATTTATTTTCCTAAAAATGTATTAGTGATCATCAATAAATAAACGATTTCCATGGAAACGATTTATTGCCTTTCTTAGTGCCTTTACATTGGTTAAAATGGATAATTATATCACACGAACTGCGAATATCTTACATATTTTATATCTGATAACTAGGCTCAAGATTCAAATTTAAAGACCTAATTTTTAAGATATAAATAACCAGTTTTATCTTTAAAAATCCATGTTTTCTTCAGGTACCAAATGAAACAACTTGTGCTGAAAACCCTCAAATACAGCCTTCTTTACCTCTGAATTGATTTCATCCTACGTAATACCTCATTTAGCCTTCTTACATTTTTTTTTTTCCAAAATTGGATTTTTTCATCTTCAGAAAGGATTTCTGAATTCTAGATACAATTGGGAGTGTTCCCCAGCTAATTTTTAGTAGATTTGTGGAGGTTGCAAAATTTAGTGCTTTTGTTCTCAAATCATGACGGTTCTCGCGTCTCTCAGTTGACCCTCAAAAGAATTATCCAAACAACCTCAAGACGACATTAATACAGTTCATTTCGGGTTCTATCAACCTGCATTTTCTGCGTCATACAATATATGTCCAAGAAGATGAGGAATATGGTTATAAATTGTAATATATTATATATCTCGGTATTGCGATAGTGTTTGTACTTTCTCGTGTAAATTTATACCTGTAGATGAGAGTGAAACGTTCATCAATATCAGATGGGTTATGATGTGACATGAACCTGAAAAATTTGCAAGTATTCTCATCTACTTCTTCATCTTCGTTTTTATATTGTCAGGATGCTCGATGTATTTTTAAAGTGCGTCTACATGAGATAAAAAACAATACTTATGCGAAGTATCTCGTTATTAGCGGGGACCCCTATATCATTTGAAACGAATTGTTGTTAAACATATCAGATGTCACCTCCCTTTACGTGTTAATCGATTTCTTGTCATATATTTCCTGTGATTTTCTTCACCTTTTAGATGTGTCTTCTGAGTTTTGGTAATAATAAGGTGTGTTTGCCCCCTGGGGGTAGGGGGGTTTTCAAGAATACTCCCCCAGTATCCCTGCTTGTCGTAAAAGGCGACTAAAAGGGTTGGCGGAGGGTTAGTGCCCCTCCCCGGAAAACAACTAACTAAAAAAACAAACAAGAAGCCTCGGACAAGGACTGACCAAACGTTGACGACCCAGGACCGGACAAAGGACTTGGTAATGTGTACATGGAATGTAAGAGGAGCGAATGATGAGGTGAAAGAGAGAGAGATTGTCCAGGTGCTTGAGGATGCGAAAGTGGATGTATGTGGAATAACTGAAACAAAATGGAGAGGAGAAAGTGTGAGAGAATGGGAGTATGGATGGGGTATATGTGCAGGAGTAGATGAGAATGAGAGGGCAAAGGAAGGAGTGTGTATAGTTGTGAGTAAAAGATGGAAGAAGAGCATAAGACAGTATGGATCAGTTGGGTCAAGGATTGTGTGGGTAAAGTTGAAAGTTGGAATACAAATGTGGGCGATTGTGTGTGTGTATGCGCCAACGCAAGATCGTGCTAGAAGAGTGAGAGAAGAGTTCTGGACAAATGTGGAAGTGTGCATGGAAAAGTTTGGAAGGAGTGAGAGAGTGTTTTTGATTGGTGATATGAATGGTAAAGTTGGTAATGTGAAGGTGGATGGAATAGTTGGTGAGTGGGGTGTGCCTGCTGAGATAGATGAGAATGGGAGTGCGCTAGTGGACATTTGTGCTGGGAGGGGGTTGGTAATAGCCAATACCCTCTTCAGGCATAAAATGATCCACAGGTATACATGGCGAGTGATGAGAAGGGTGGGTGGTGAACTGAATGAAAGGAAGGCAGTGATTGATTATGTGTGTGTGGATGAAAGGATGCGAAGATGTGTAAAGGATGCAAGAGTGTATAGAGGTTGGGGGAGTGGACTTTCTGACCACTACTTGGTGGTGGCCAGAATTAGGTTGCAAGTAAGATGGAGGAATAGAAGAAGGGAAAGACGAGAGGAAGGAGTAGTTGCAAGGAGAGTGGAAAGGTTACAAGAGGATGAGAAAAAGGCAGAGTATAAGAGAGAAGTGGAGGAACGATTGGGCAAATATGAATTGGAGCAGATGGGAGACGTGGAAGGTGTGTGTAAGATATTTACAGAAGAAATATGTGCAGCATGTGATGTGGTGTGTGGAAGGAAGAGAAGACGGAGGGGTGCAAGGAACAGCGTGGTGGACTGAAGAGGTGAAACAGGCTGTGGCACAAAAGAAGAAAGCATACAATGAATGGATGAGAAATAGGGGCGTGGAAGAAGTTGAGAGGCGGAAGAGAGAGTTATATGTGGAAAGGAAGAGAGAGGTGAAAAGATTAGTAAGAGAGAGTAAGAAGAGAGTGGATGAGGAATTTGGAAGGAATTTGAGTGTAAAGTGGAGGGACTGTAAGAAAATGTTCTGGAGAGAAGTGAAAAGAGTAAGACAGGGTGGAAGTGAAGTTAGCAGGGGAGTGAAAGATAAAAATGGTAGATTACTAGTGGAGAAGGGAGAAAAAGTGAGCAGATGGAGAGAACACTTTAAGGAATTGTTGAACGTGGAGGATGGAAGTAATGCGAGTATAAGTGGCTGGGGAATGGCTGGGAGAAGGAGGGAGGCGAGAAGACAGGAAGAAATCAGTAGGATGGAAGTTGTGGAAGCAATGAAGAAAGTTAAATCGGGGAAAGCCCCAGGAATTGATGGAGTGTGTGGTGAAATGCTGAAGCATGGGGGAGAGATAGTAGTAGAATGGATGTGGAAGATGTGCAGATTGGCCTGGGAGGAAGGTAGAGTCCCGGAGGATTGGAAGTCAGGTATAATTATTCCCTTGTACAAAGGAAAAGGGGAAAAAGAAGTGTGTGGTAATCATAGGGGCATTTGTCTTCTTAGTATAATAGGAAAAGTGTATGGTAGGTTACTTAGAGACAGAGTTAGAGAAAGAACAGAGAAATTAGTTGGAGAAGAACAGGGAGGCTTTAGGAAGGGAAGAGGTTGTGTAGATCAGATATTCATTCTTAGATCTTTAGTGGAAAAGTTTCTAGAGAAGGGAAAGAAGTTGTATGCGGCTTTAATGGATTTGGAGAAAGCATATGACAGGGTGGATAGACAAGGATTGTGGAAAGTGTTAAGAATATATGGAGTAGATGGGAAGTTGTTGAATGCTGTGAAGAGTATGTACGATGGTGCGAAGGCTGCAGTGCGTGTGGATGGTGAACTAAGTGAATTTTTCTCTGTGAAAGTTGGTTTGAAACAGGGATGTGTCATGTCTCCATGGTTGTTCAATCTGTACATGGATGGGGTAATAAAAGAGGTACAAGGTAGGGTAGTGGATGTTGGAGTGGCCCTGGTGAGAGAGGATAGTGTTTGGAAACTCCCTGTACTGTTGTTTGCAGATGATACTGTGTTGTTGAGTGAAGACGAAGGGGAGCTGCAAGGCTTGGTGGATGAGTTTGAGAGAGTGTGTAAGAAACGGAACCTAAAGGTGAATGTAGGGAAGAGTAAAGTGATGGTCTTTGAGAGAGGTGAAGTCAGTGAATGTACAGCGAGGTTGGATGGTGAGGAATTGGAAAATGTGAGTACGTTTAAGTATTTGGGTAGTGTGATGAGTAAGGATGGAGGTTTGGAGGGTGAAGTGCTTGAAAGGGTACAGCAGGGAAGAAAGGTTGCTGGTTCCTTAAAAGCAGTGATAAGAAACAGGGAAGTGAGCATGGAAGTGAAAAAGTTACTACATGACAGTATTGTGATACCAACTCTAACGTACGGAAGTGAAGCTTGGACATTGTTGGAAGGACACAAGTCAAGAGTGAGAGCAGTGGAAATGAGTTATTTAAGAGGAGCCTGTGGAGTCACGTGGAGAGACAGGCTGACGAATGAGGATATAAAGGAGCGTTGTGGTGTGGATGTGGATGTGATAGGAAGCGTTGTGAGGAACACACTGAGGTGGTTTGGCCATGTGGAGAGGATGGAGGGTGAAAGATTGACGAAGAGAGTGTATGTGAGTGAGGTGGAGGGTGGAAGAGGGAGGGGGAGACCGAGGATGAGATGGAGGGATGGGGTGGAGAGGTATATGAGAGAGGGGGGTGTGAGTTGGGAGCAGGGCAGTGAAATGGCGGGGGACAGGGCGACTTGGAGGCGATTTGTTTGTGGCCACCCCAAACGGGATTGAGGCGTCTGGCAATAGATAGATAGATAGATAGTTTCCTAATCACTTTTGAGTACCTTTTTGGAACTTGCATATTTAACGATTTCGCCCAAAATTAAGTTTATACAGTCATCACTCATGGAAAATAATTTTAAACTAGACCCAAGGAAAATGCAATCCGCCGTAACTAATTCACTTTTGGCACAAGGTTTTATCCATCTAATCTCAACACCGCAGTCAAAATAGATCAGGTCGACCCTCCTGCAACGCGATTGTATTTAGAGCAATTATGAACAAGACAAAGTATAGGAGGAACCAAGTAATTTATATAAATTGCTTGTCTAAACACCGCTATGTGTTTAGTTTTTCCTAATACTGTATATATGACCATCATTAAATTACCGATTTTCATGTAATCGATTTATTGATTTTGAGTGATTTTCACCTTAGTAAATATGATTAATAATATCGCACGAAATAAGAAAATATTCAATTAGCAAGCTAAAGATGCCACCTTAAAGTCCTAGTTTTGCAGATAAAAAAAAAAAAAACAGTTACAAAGAGAAATGCAAGATGTTTTCATGTCCCTAATGAAACGAAACTTTTTGGGCTTAAACCATCTGATGCAGCCTTCTTGTGAATCGATTTCATCCTAAATATTACCTCATTTAGCCTTGTTACTGATTTTTTTTTATCCCAGGCGAATTTTCTCATCCTCAGAAATGTTTTCTGAATTATAAATAAAACGGGAAATTTTTTCCATCTAATATTGAGTACATTTTTGGAAGTACCATAATTAAGTGTTTTCGCCTCCAATCATGCGATTTTAGCGTCATTGAAGTAACACTCTTCATAACGAAAATATGAAAACAATCTCAAGACTACATTATTACAGTTCAGTAAGTGTTTCTTCAAACTGCGTTTCTTGTAGCTGTCATACACTATATGTCTACTGGGATGAGGAATAAATCATCATCATCATCATCATCATCCAAGCCTACGTTTCCCCGGGAGGAGCCCATGACCCCGGGGCTTGGCAATGTGGGTCTGACATTTAAGATGAGAATGACCATCAACACGCATCCTTGATTGGTATTAATTAATTATATATCTCTGTATCGTGATAGTGTTTGTACTTTATCGTATAAATTTACAGATGATAGTCAAAAGTCCATTATTATTCCTTCTCACTTGGTATCAATTTGGAATGTTTCTTATGGTGTAACACGAACCTTCATAATGTGCAAATAGTGTTTTTGTTTTTTCTTTCCATTCAGTAAAGACGATCGATGTAATTTTTAAGTGCTACTGGAGATAAAAAAGAATAATCATTCTAACTTTCTCGCTTTCTCGGAGACCGCCATATCAAATGAAACTTATTGTTCTGAAACACCTCAGACGCCACCTCTCTTTACGTTTCAATCGAATTTATTGTTATATGTCTTCTAAATGTGAATTTTCTCACGGTCACAAGTGTCTTCTGAGTTTGGTAATAATAAATAGTGTTTCACAATTAGTTTCGAGTATATTTTTCGAAGATGCATATTCAGCGATTCCGCCAAAAAATACGTTTATTCAACCATCACCCCAGTAAAACAGTTTTGAACTAAGCTAAAAGAGAATGCTATCAGCCATAACTAGTTCTTGTTTGGCACTATCTTTTATCAGTGAAGCCAAGGCTAAAAAAAAGAGCCAATAGACTCATCGAAAATTAGAAATAAACTTAATGCAACTCGGCGAACAAAACAGTTCAGATCTGTCCTCAAGCAACTTGATTTTTTTTTTTTTTTTTTTTAGGATCATCGTGAATAATAGAACTGCGTATATGAGTAAACCAAGTAATATTCATTAATTGTATATCTCAGTACGGCTAAGTATTTAGTTTTCCCAAATATATAAAAGATTTTCTTGTAAAGGAATCATCGCTTTTCTTAGTGATTATTCCTTGGTTAAAAATAATACTGATATAACACGAACTGCAATAATATTCTACTTCTTATATCTGATTACTATGCTGAAGATGTCACCTATTAACAATTGATTTATAGATAAAAATAATATTTTTATCAAATATCCAAGTTGGTAATAAGTTCCTAATGAAATGAACTCTTTGGGTTTAAAGCCCTCAGATGGCAGCCTTCTTTACTTATGAATCGATTTCATCCTACGTATTATCTCATTTAGCTTTCTTATTGATGTTTTTTTCCAAGAAGGAATTATATCACCCTAAGTAACGTTTTCTGAACTTTATATAGATTTTGGGGTGTTTCCCAGGCAAATTAAAGAATCCTAGTTGCTAACAAGTTCCTAATGAAACGAAACTCTTTGGGTTTAAAACCCTCAAATGGGAGCATTCTTTATTTACGAATCGATTTCAAAAACATCAATAACAAGCCTAAATGAGGTAATACGTAGGTATTGCCTTATTTAGACTTGTATTGATGTTTTTTCCGAGAATGAATTATATCACCCTAAGAAATGTTTTCTGGATTTTATATAGAAATTGGGATGTTTCCCCACGTAATTTAAAGAAATTTGGTGGAGGTTGCCAAATTTAGTGTTTTAACTTAAATCATATGGTGTTTAGCATCACATGAACCTATTCGCATCGTTGAAATGAAAACAACCTCAAGACGACAATACAATTCATTCAGTGTTCCTTCAAGCAGCATTTTTTGTAGCTGTAATGGACTATACTGTATATCTACGGAGATTAGGAATATGGTTATAAATGGTAATTAACTATATGTCTGTATTGCATCAGTTTGTACTTTCTCGTATAAATTTATAGATGAGAGTCACGACTCTCAACTATAAATTCTTTCTCACGTTGTATCAGTTTGGAAACAATTTAACCATGGAAGTGTGGCTTATGGTGTGAAATGAATCTTCATTATTTGCAAATATTTTCTTTATTTTTTTACATTGAGTAAGGATGCTCGATGTATTTTTAAAGTGCTTCAACATTGGATGAAACGCAATACTCATTCGAAATTTCTTGTTTGTGTCGGGAACTTCAAAATCAATTGAAACATTGATCTTAGACATCTCATGTGCCACCTCTCTTTACATGTTAATGGATTTCATGTTGTATATTTCCTCATTCATTCATTCATTGCCAGAGGCCATGTATCCCAGACGGGGTGGCCAAGGGTTAATTGTTTTACAGGGAGGGGCACTAACCCTCCACCAACCCCACTTGACATGTAGGGATGCCAGCAGCATCTGGTGTTCCCAGGCGGTCACCCATCCAAGTACTAACCAGACCCAACGTTGCTTAACTTCGCTGATCGGACGGGAAGCGGTGTGCTCAACGTGGTATGGCCGTTGGTTTCCTACTGGTGGTCGACCTGAATCATGCGGTTTTAGCATCACTCAAATCACTCTAGTTATAAAGTAATTTTCCAAACGATCTCAAGTTCATGTAGTGTTTCTTCAACCTGCAACTTTTGTAGCTGTCATACACAATACACTCTGTCTATTGAGATGAGGAATGATTACAAATGATCGTCAACATCATCATCCAACAGTACGTTGCCACATGAGGAGCGCAGGAGCCAGTGGTTAGGCAAGTTGATCATGACACTTATGAGACTGAACAACCACACACATCCCTGATTGACTTTAATTGATTATATATCTCTGAATTGTGTGTTTGTATTTTCTCGGATAAATTTGCAGATGAGGGACAAAAGCTCATCAATATTTCTTCTCGCAAGGTATCAGTTTGGAAAGATTTTAACTAAGGGAATGTGTCGTATCGTGTACCATGAACCTTCATAATGTGCAAATATCATTTATCTTTGCATTCAGTCAGGATGATCGTTGCAATTTTCAAGTGCATTTACTGCAGATAAAAAAGAACACATTCGAATTTTCTCTCTTTTGTCGAGGACCCCTACATCAATTGAAATTTATTGATCTTAAACACCCCAGATGACACCTCTCTTTACGTTTCAATAGAATTTCTATTTTATGTTTTCTAAATGTGATTTTTCTCACCCTCAGAAGTGTCTTCTGAGTTGCTGTAATAATAAGGTGTGTTTCTCAATCAATTTTGAATACAGTTATGGAAGTTGCATATTTAACGATTTCGCAAAAAAAAAAAAAAAAAAGTTTAAACATTCATCACCCAAGTAAAATAGATTTGAACTATCCTAAAAGAGAATGGTATCAGCCGTAACTAGTTCACCTTTGGCACTCCCTATTATCAGTAATGTCAAGGCTAAAAAATATGAATATACTTAACGAAAATAAGAAATTAAGTTAATCTCAACTCGGCTGACACAAGACGACGTCGACCTTCCCGCAACCTGATTTTTTGCTTCTCAGAGCCATCATGAATAATAAAACTGCGTATATGAGGAACCAAGTAATGATTATTAATTGTATATCTCAGTAAGACTATGTATTTAGTTTTTCCTAATAATGTGTATATGATAATGAATAAATAAAAGATGTTCTTGTAAACGGTCTATTGCCCTTCGGAGTGATATTTACCTTCATAGATTTGAATATTGATGTCACACGAATTGTCATACTGCGAAAATATTCAATATTGTACAGTATATTTGATTAACAGGCTGAAGATAACACTTTAAAGTGCTAGTTTTGCAGATGAAAAAAAAAAATTATTTCTAAATATCCAAGTTGTTTTCAGGTCCCTAATGAAACGAACCTTTATGGACTTAAAACACTCAAATGGCAACCTTCCTTTCCCGTGAATCGATCTCACCTCATGTAGCGTTGTCACTGATTTTTTTCCGAGACGGAATTTTCTGACCCTCTGAAATGTTTTCTGAATTTTACATCCAATTAAGAGTTTTTCCCACCTAATTTAGAGTACATTTGTCGATGTTGCAAAATAAAGTGTTTTCAACCTCAATTATGCGGTTTCTTTAGAATCACTCAAATGACCCTCTTCATAACGTAAAAATCCAAACTATCGCGAGACGACATTAATACATTTCATTCAGTGTTTCTTCAACTTGCATTTTTGTAGCGGGCATACAATGTATCTCTACGATGAGGAATAACGTTATACAAGATATTTAACTATATATTTCGGTATTGTGATAGTGTTTGTACTTTCTCGTATAAATTTATAGATGATAGTCAAAAGCTGATTAATATTCCTTCTCAAGTTTTATCAGTTTGGAAATTTTTTAACTGTGGAAATATGGCTCATTCAGCGACGATGCTTGATGTAATTTTAAAGTGCTTATAATGCATATAAAAAAGATTTGTGTCGGGGACGCCCACATCAACTGAAACTTTTTGTTCTTATACATCTTAGATGCCAGCTGTCCTCGTGTCAATCGATTTCTTGTTATGTTTCCTAAATGTGATTTTTTTCACCTTCAGAAGGTCTTCTGAGTTTTGGTAATAATAAGGTGTTTTTCTCAATTAATTTTGAGTACATTTGCATAATAAACGATCTCGACCAAAAATAAAGCTTTCACTCCAGTAAAATAGTTTTGAACTACCCCAAAAACGAATGCTTTCAGCCGTAACTAGTTCACCTTTGGCACTACCTTTTATTAATGAATTTTTTTTTTTTTTTAAGTAAATAGACTCACCAGAAATTAAAAATCCAGTTAATCTGAACTCAGAAGACAACGGTTCAGATCCAACCTCCTGCAACTATATTTAAAGAAGCATCATGAACAATAAAAATGCGTACTTGGGAAACCAAGTAATGTTTATAGATTGTGTATCTCAGCACGGCTATATATTTAGTTTTTCCTAGTAATGTATATATTATGATCATTAAATAAACGATGCTCATGTAAACGATTTATTGCCTTTCAGAGTGATATTAGCTTAGTAAATATGAATAATGATATCACACGAACTGCGAAAATATTCCACAGTTTATATTTCATTAGTGGCTCAAGATGACAGTTTTAAGACCAAGTTTTGCACATAAAAATAACAAGAGATTTACCTACAAAATCCAAGATGTTTCTAGGTCCCTGATGAAAATCTCTGGTCTTAAAACCATCAAATACAGCCTTCCTTACATGTTAATCGAATCCATCCAATGAACTACCTCATTTAGCCTTGTTACTGTTTTTTTTTTTTGGGGGGGGGCGAAATTTTATCTCAGAAATGGTTTCTGACCTTTTGATATAATTAGAAGTGTTTCTCAGCTAATTTAGAGAACATTTGTGGAAGTTCCAAAATTCAGTGTTCTCGACCTCAGTCATGCGGTTCTTGCATTACCAAAATCACCCTCGTCATAAATTATCAAAACGATCTCAAGACGACATTGTTACAGTTCATGCAGTGTTTCTTCAACCTGCGATTATCGTAGCTGTCATACACTATATAGTATGTCTACTGAGATGAGGAATAAGATTACAAATGATCATCATCAACATCATCATCATGAGGACCGCAGGAGCCCGGGGTTAGGCAAGTTGATCCTGACAGTATGAGAGTGAACAAACACACTCATCCCTGAGTGGCTTTAATTATATATCTGAATTGTGATAGCGTTTGCACTTTCTCGTATAAATTTAGAGATGAGAGACAAAAGCTCATCACGAGGAATCAGTTTGAAAAGATTTTAACTAAGGGAATGTGTCGTACAGTGCAACATGAACCTTCATAATGTGCAAATATCTTTCTTCTATTCGCATTCAGTCAGGATGATCGATGCAATTTTTAAGTCCATTTACTGCTGATAAAAAAGAATACTCATTCCAACTACCTCGCTTGTGTCGGGGACCCCAACATCAATTGAAACTTATTGTTCTTAAACACCTCTGATGACACCTCTCTTTACGTTTCAATCGAATTTCTTGTTATATGTTTTCTAAATGTGATTTTTCTCACCCTGAGAAGTTTCTTCTGAGTTGTGGTAATAATAAGGTGTGTTTCACAATCAATTTTGAGTATATTTGTGGAAGTTGCATATTTAATGATTGCGCCAAAAAATACGTTTATGCAGCCATCACCCAAGAAAAATAGTTTTGAACTACCCTAAAAGAGAATGGTATCAGCCGTAACTAGTTCACCTTTGGGACTCCCTTTTATCAGTAATGTCAAGGCTAAAAAAGGCGAATATAGTCATAGAAAATAAGAAAGAATTAATCTCAACTCGGCGGACACAAGGTTTCAGGTCGACCCTACCGCAACCTGATTTTTTGTTTTCAGAGCAATCATAAATAATAAAGCTGCGTATATGAGGAAACAAGTAATGATTATTAACTGTATATATCTCAGTACTACTATGAATTTAGTTTTTCCTAATAATGTATATATGATTATGAATAAATGATTTTCTCATAAACCGTCTATTGTCCTTCGGAGTGATTTCTACCTTCATAGATATGAATAATGATATCACACGAATTGACGTACTGCGATTCCATATTGTACAGTATATTTGATGAATAGGCTAAAGATAGCACCTAGTTTTGCCGATTAAAAAAAAAAAACAGTTTTATCTCTAGAAATTCAAGTTGTTTTCAGGTCCCTAATGAAACGATACTTTTTGGACTTAAAACCCTGTGAATCGATCTCATCTCATTTTACGTTGTCACTGATTTTTTTCCGAGACGGAATTTTCTTACCCGCAGAAATGTTTTCTGAATTATATATACAATTGGGAATTTTTCCCACCTAATTTAGAGTACATTTGTTAATGTTGCAAAATAAAGTGTCTTCACCCCCAATCATGCATCACTCAAATGACCCTGCTCATAACGTAAATACGCAAACTATCGCCAGACGACATTAATACACTTCATTCAATGTTTCTTCAAACTGACTTTTTGTTGCGGGTATGCACTATTTGTCTACGAAGATGAGGGATAACGTTATAAAAGATAATTAATTATATATCTCCGTATTGTGATAATGTTTGTTCTTTCTCGTAAAAATTTATAGATGATAGTCAAAAGCTGATTAATATTCTTTCATGTTAAAAAAATACTGATATAGCAGATCTCTTCGCACAGACATTCTCCTCCAATTCCACCTTAGACGATTCCGGTGCTGTTCCTCCATCACTTCCCCCCTCTGACTTACTCATGGCTGACATTAAAATTTCTTCAGCTGATGTCTGCCATTGCTGGCCTCAATACTTATAAGGCATATGGGCCTGATGGAGTCCCTCCAGTTATTCTCAAGAACTGTGCTTCTGTGCTTACACCCTGCCTATGCAAGCTCTTTCGCCTTTATCTATCAACTTGTACCTTTCCTTCTTGGTGGAAGTTTGCTCTTATTCAGCCACTCCTAAAGAAGGGTGACCATTCCCAACCCTCTAACTATCGTCCAACTGGTTTATCTTGTATCTCAAAAGTTTTAAAGTCAATTCTTAATACAAAAATTTTAAAGCATCTTTTCTGTCACAACCTTCTTTCTGATGGTCAGTATGGGTTCCGTCACGGTCGCTCTACTGGTGATCTTTTCACCTACCTTTCAGACTCCTGGTCATCCTCCTTTAGGGACTTTGGGGAAAGCTTTGCCATTGCACTTGACATCTCAAAGGCTTTCGATTGAGTCTGGCATAAATCTTTAATTTTCAAACTGCCCTCTTACGGTTTCTATCCTTCTATCTGTGCCTTCATCTCTAGCCTCCTTTCTGGTCGTTCTGTAGCCACTGTTGTAGATGGCCATAATTCTTCTCCTAGATCTATCAACAGTGGTGTTCCTCAGGGCTCTGTCCTATCACCAACTCTCTTCCTTCTATTCATCAATGACCTTCTAAGCTGTACATCTAACTCTATCCACTCTTATGCTGATGACTCCACCCTTCACCTTTCCATTCGGTTCCCGCAACGTCAATCTCAGCAGTTGCTTCAACAAACAAGCGATGAGGCTATGGCACACCTAATGTCTGACTTGCCTCGTATCTCCGACTGGGTTAAAAATAATCTGGTTTTTAGTTCATCAAAGACTGTTTTTACACCTGTCAACCCGACAAAATCTTCCACAGGTATACCCCACTAATGTTTAGTAATATCCAGCTTAATCCTGCATCATCCTTGAATATGCTTGGGGTTTCATTTACTCGTGACTTATCTTGGAAATATCATATTGCATCTCTTGTAAAATTTCCTTCCAAGAGATTAGGTGTGCTAAGCCGACTCCGTTCTTTCATTACCCCTACACAATTGTTAATTCTATACAGGGATTTAATCCGCCCCTCTCTCATGTGTGGGGAGGCTCCCCATATACAGGTCTTCTCAATAGGGTGGAGTCAAAGGTTTTTCGTCTCATTAACTCTCCTCTTACTGACTCCCGTCAACCTCTGTCTCTTCGTCGCACTATTGCATCTTTATCTCTTTTCTATCGCTGCTTCAATGGTCATTGCTCCTCTGAACTGACTGCATGCATTCCTCCACCTCTACGACGGGAGCGTTGCACCCGTCTAGCAGCAAACTCTCTAATGAAAGAGTTAACCGTTACTTCCAGTCCGTCATTTATGCAACAGATCCACTCTGGAACTCTGTCAGTATTTCCTGCGTCCTATGATCTCCAGTCTTTCAAACGCAGTATGTCCAGGCATCTCGAAATGATTGGATCGAATTTGGCTCTCTTTTGTATTTTGTTTCTGTTGGAAGGAACAACAATTGTGGGCTCACGGCCTTTGGTTCCTTCTTCCTCAAAAAAAAAAAAAAAAAAAAAAAAAAAGCTTTGAAAAATTTTACCTAAGGAAATGCAGCCCACGGTGTAACACGAACCTTCATAATGTACAAATATTTTTTTTTTTTAACATTCAGTGACGATATTCTATGTAATTTTAAAGTGCTTCTACTTCATATAAAAAAAGAATACTCATTGGACCCCTACGTATTTGTGTCGGGGGCCCCCACACCAATTGAAACATTGTTCTTAAACATCTCCGATGCCAGCTCTCTTCTCGTGTCAATCAGTTTCTTGTTATATGTTTCCTAAATGTGATTTCTTCACCTTCAGAAGGTCTTCTGATTTTTGGTAATAAGGTGTTTTTCCCAACTAATTTTGAGTACATCTGTGGAAGTTGCATAACTAACAAACTCGACCAAAATTAAGCCATCACTCCAATAAAATAGCTTTGAAATACCCCCAAAGATCAGCCGTAACTAGTTCACCTTTGGCACTACCTTTCATCAATATTTTTTTTTTTTTTTTTTTTTTTAAGGAAATAGTTTCATCGAAAATTAAAAATCCAGTTAATCTGAACACAGCAGACACAACAGTTCAGATCGAACCTACTGCAACCCAATTTTTTACCAAGGCATCATGAACAATAAAAATTCGTACTTTGGGAACCAAGTAATGTTTTTATATTGTATATCTCAGCACGGCTATATATTTAGTTTTTCCTAACGATGTATGTATGATCATCACTAAGTAAACGATTTTTATGTAAATGATTTATCGACTTTCAGAGTGATTTTACCTTGGTAAACATTCACACGAACTGCGAAAATATTCCATATTTTATATTTCATTACTAGGCTCAAGATGCTACTTTATGGCAATAGTTTTGTACTTATAAAAAACATTCTTATCCCTAAATATCCAAGTTGTTTTCACATCCCTAATGAAACGAAACTCACTGGGTTCAAAACCCTCATCTGGCAGCTTTCTTTACTTGTGAATCGATTTCATCCTGAGTATTACCTCACTTAGACTTGTTACTAATTTTTTTCCCCGAAATGGAATTTTTTCACAGTCAGAAATGTTTTCTGAATTTCACAGAGAGTTTGGGGTGTTTCACAGCTAATTTAGAATACATTTGTGGAAGTCGCAAAATTTGGTATTTTCACCTTGTCATATGGTTTTTAGCATCACTCACATGACCCTCTTCATAACGTAGAAATCCAAACAATCTCCAGACGACATTAATACAGTTCATTCAGCGCTCCTTCAACCTGCATTTTTTGTAGCTTTTGTTACATAGCCTATGATTTCATCATCCTTTGTATAATTCTAACGTACAGTATGCTGCATGTTTAATCACGATTCTCCTCGTGGCTTCCATAGTGACCAGGCTTACGTGTTCTACCTCACTCCCCCCTTCTCCCCCTTATAGTAGAGTAAGTCGTTCTTTCTGTTGTTCAGAGCAGGATTGTCAACTCTTCCTTCCCTGTGCCTTCATTTCCGCGTCCTTCTTGCAAGTTGAATCAAGTTCTGCCAGCCCCTATATAATGAGAGTCTGCATTATTGCCAGTTAGATCTACTACTCATTTGGTTCACATCTCTGTCCTCCGCTGTATAGTGTATTATCTTTGTGAGTGCTCAGGAAGTCTCCAACCATCTAGCTGCTTAATAATTTGAGTATAAATGTTGTTACCATTTTTCTTGTACTGTATGGCCTAAGGTGTTAATTCGTAGGCCTGGTAAGGTTTTTGTGATTCATATGGAGTTTTTGATGTCAGCCATTATTAATATTTTGTATCCGTAATAATATATCTTGCATTAACTGAGCATTATCCGGTTTTCTCATTTTATCAGGGCTGACATAGGTAAATTTACTCCTGCTAATTTCGTGCTAATAGAGGCTATTGCAGTTAACCATATATTTAACCTGTTTTTGCCATTACATTATCCTTATGAATCCTGAATGTTTAGTTGTTAGTTTGAGCATTAAACTTTAACTTGTAATTTTACCTAACTCTTGTTTTGAACCTGGAACTTTGCGGGACAGTAGTGATTTTATTATTCTCACCTGGTGTTTATTATCTCTCTCTGTTCCAAAACGTAAATTTGGCGACCTCGCCAGGATCTTCAGGATATTATCATAAGGATATTGCTTGATATTTTACTGTGATTTATTCATGATGTCTACTATTACTACTCTTGATGAAGCCAAAGATTTTTTGTCAAATGTGCAGTGTGTGCTGTAGAAAACAGAACAAAGAATGAACTTAAGCTTGTTGCTCAACAATTGGGAATTGCTGTTCACTCTCATCATTCTAAAGATCAAATTGTTGGCATGATTATTAAAAGCTTGTTTGATGTAACTCCTCCAGATGAGCAAACGCAGATTGAAATAGCTAAGTCCTGCAGGAGGCTCGTGCTAAGGAGGCTGAGTTTGAGACACGTGCTAAGGAGGCTGAGTCTCAGGCTTGTATTCAGGAGGCACGCACAGGCTGAGTCTCAAGCTCGTATTCAGGAGGCACAAATTGAACTTGCTAGGATTCACTCAGACCATGAGTATCGCATGAAAAAATGTGGAACTGGATCATCTAGCTCTGATGATTTTGATGTGGCTAAAAATGTTAAACTTGTCCCTCCTTTTAATGAATCTGATTTAACAAAGTATTTTCAGTTGTTTGAGAGGGTAGCTACAGGTTTTAATTGCCTCAAAAAGTATTGGCCAGTACTCCTTCAAACTGTTCTCACCGGTAAAGCTCAAGTAACTTATGCATCTTTGCCTCAGGATCAATCTGATAATTATGATGTAGTTCAGAGCTTGATTCTTAAGGCCTATGAGCTTGTTCCTGAAGCCTATAGAGTAAAATTTAGGATCCTCCGTATTACCTCATTTAGCCTTATGATTTTTTTGTTTCTGACGAAATTTTCTCACCCTTAGAAATGTTTTCTGAATTTTAGCTAAAATTGGAAGTGTTTCCCAGGTAATTTAGAGTACAGTCACGAGTACTAATTTCTGCTCAGGGGTTACCCCTTCCTTCCCCCCTCTACCCTGGACAGAGGGAAGGGGGGAATCGCGAACAAGTCTACCCCGCCTTCTGCCCCCAACTCCCCCACCCTCCACCTCCAGCTGCCAGTTACTGATTAGACGCAAATTTCCTCATGTCCTGTAAACATGACTAAACTGTCGTCGCACACGCTTTCAACGTGCAAGATTTCGACTATATTTTTAGAATAAATTATTACCGTATTGAACTGCATTCTCAAATTGAAAATATTCACCATCATTGTAATCCATTGTCGTCCGCTGCACAATTCTGGGTTCCAGTGTTTACCTTTTCACTTCCCCCAGCTCTCTCTCTCTCTCTCTCTCTCTCTCTCTCTCTGAATTTACTTTTCCCGCACTCTTTAAATTTATATAACTTTCTCTTTGCTTCTCTCCCTCTCTCCATCTTCTCTCTCGTTCTTTGTCTTAAGTCTTCCCCGCCTCTCACCCCTTCCCTCCCCCCACCTTAGGCCTGATCAGCAGTCAGTTATACCGTCACCGCTCCTTCGTATATCGTGTGCAGGCAACATTTATCACACACAGGTCAGATGTATGGAAAGCTAATTTTTTTTTATATATATAATTGTATTTCTCATTATGTGCCAAGTTCAGATAGAGAACACCAGACCAATATTCGTAATTTTTATTAGAGTGACCGTTCCACTTCACATAGCTGGGTAGCTTGGCTTATAAACTGCACACACATACACACACACACACACACGACTTAAATTTTGCTCTGACAGCGTGGCGACTACAAATATAGTCATTCTAACAACTGGATCTCCTGGCTCCAAACACGACTTGAATTTTGCACTGACAAAAAACCGGTTATTGAATGAGGAGTTTGGGACAGGAAGGTTTGGAGACTGCAAATCCAGTTCTTAGAATGACTACATTTGTAGTCGCCACGCAGGCAGTGCAAAATTTAACGTGTGTGTGTGTGTGTGTGTGTGTGTGTGTGTGTGTGTGTGTGTGCAGTTTATAAGCCCAGCTTTGTGTGTGTGTGTGTGTGTGTGTGTGTGTGTGTGTGTGTGTGCGCAGTTTATAAGCCCAGCTTTGTGTGTGTGTGTGTGTGTGTGTGTGTGTGTGTGCAGTTTATAAGCCCAGCTTTTTTTTTGTGTGTCCGACTCTAGGCATAGGCTTCACAGCCTGCTATCAAGGCCCAGCAGTCCTCCTACATACCATACACCTCTACATGTCACCACTTCGGCGCTAACACTCACCGTCCATATTGAATACATGCTAGGGCTGTCTCATACAAAACTGGTGTATTGGTATTAGCGGGGGTATTTTTACGACATGTCGGCGGGTCTTCTGGTAGATCAGTAAAGCCTGATTTAATGAAATTCAAATCCTTAAACTGTTCCCTGCCCTAGCCGGGATTCGAACCTGGGGCCGCTAGGACTGCAGGCCACCTCTCTACCGATTGAGCCACCGCCTCCCTTACCCAGCTATGTGAAGTGGAACGGTCACTAATAAAAATTACGAATATTGGTCTGGAGTTCTCTCTCTGAACTTGGCACATAATGAGAAATACAATTATATATATATATATATATATATATATATATATATATATATATATATATATATATATATATATATATATATATATAAAAATTAGCTTTCCATACATCTGACCTGTGTGTGATAAATATTGCCTGCACACAATATACGAAGGAGCGGTGACGGTATAACTGCTGATCAGGCCAAAGGTGGGGGGAGGGGAGGGGTGAGAGGCGCGGAAGACTTAAGACAAAGAACGAGAGAGATGGAAAGAGGGAGAGAAGCAAAGAGAAAGTTATATAAATTTAAAAAGAAAGAGTGGGTGGGAAAAGGAAATTCAGAGAGAGAGAGAGAGAGAGAGCTGGGGGAAGTGAAAAGGTAAACACTGGAACCCAGAATTGTGCAGCGGACGACGCTGGATTACAATGATGGTGAATATTTTCAATTAGAGAATGCAGTTCAATACGGTAATAATTTATTCTAAAAATATAGTCGAAATCTTGCACGTTGAAAGCGTGTGCGGCGACAGTTGTCATGTTTACAGGACATGAGGAAATTTGCGTCTAATCAGTAACTGGCAGCTGGAGGTGGAGGGTGGGGGAGTTGGGGGCAGAAGGCGGGGTAGACTTGTTCGCGATTCCCCCCTTCCCTCTGTCCAGGGTAGAGGGGGGAAGGAAGGGGTAACCCCTGAGCAGAAATTAGTACGCGTGACTGTACATTTGTGGAAGTTTCAAAATTTAGTGTTCTCGCCCTCAACCATGCGATTTTAGCATCACTCAAATGACCCTCATCAAAACGTCAATATCCAAACAATTTCAAGACATTATTACACTTCATTCAGTGTCTCTTCAACCTGCATTTTCTGTAGCTCTCTTACACTATACAGTATGTCTAATGAGATGAGGAATAAGGTTACAAATGCTCATCATCATCATCATCATCCAACCCTACGTTGCCCCCATCAGGAGCCCAGGAGCCTGGGGCTAGGCAAGTTGGTCCTGACATTTAAGATGAGAGTGAACAACCACACTCATCCCTGAATGGCATTATTTAATTATATATCTCTGAACTGTGATAGTGTTTGTCCTTTCTCGTATAAATTTACAGATGAGAGTCAAAAGCTTATTAATATTCCTTCTCACGAGGTATCAATTTGGAAAGATTATAACTAAAGGAATGTGGCCTATGGTGTAACATGAACCTTAATAATTTGCACATATTTTTCTTTTCTGTGCATTCAGTCAGGATGATCGATGTTATTTTTATGTGCTTCTAGTGCAGATAAAAAAGAAAACATTCGACCTATCTCGCTTGTGTTGCAGACCCCCACGTCAATTGAGACTCATTGTTCTTAAACACCTGAAATGTCACCTCTCTTTACCTTTCAATCGATTTTCTTATATGTTTTCTAAATGTGATTTTTCTCACCTTCAGAAGTGTCTTCTGAGTTTTGGTAATAATAAGATTTGTCTCCCAGTCAGTTTTGAGAACATTTCAGGAAGCATATTTAACGATTTCGCCAAAAAATACGTTTATACAGCCATCACCCAAGTAAAATAGTTTTGAACTACCCTAACAGGGAGTGCTATCAGGCGTAACTAGTTCACCTTTGGCACTGATTTTTATCAGTAATGTCAAGGCTAAAAGAAAAAAAAAAAGACATCGAAAATTAGAAATAAAGTAAATCTCAACTCGGCGGACACAACAGTTCAGGTCGACTCTCTCGCAACCTGATTATTTTTAAGCCATAATGAATAATAAAACTGCGTATATCATGAACCAAGTAATGTTTATTATATGTAAACCTCAGTACGGCTATGTATTTATTTTTCCTAATAATGTGTATATGATAATGAATAAATGACATTATCTTGTAAACGATCCATTCCCTTTCGGAGTGATTTCTACCTTCAAAGATATGGATAATGATATAACACGAATTGTCATACTGCCAAAATACTGTACATTATATTTGATCAGTAGGCTGAAGATAACACTTTTATGTGCTTGTTTTGCAAATAAAAAAGCACCAGCTTTATCTAAAAAAATCCAAGTTGTTTTCAGGTCCCTAATGAAAAGAAACTTTTTGGACTTAAAACCCTCATCTTTTCCTGTGAATCGATCTCACCCTACGTATTACCTCATTTCGTTCTGTTACTGAATTTCCTTTCGAGACGGAATTTTCTCACCCTCAGAAATGTTTACTGAATTTTACATACAATTGGGAGTTTCTCCCGTCCAGTTTATAGTACATTTGTGGATGTTGTAAAATAAGGTGTTCACCCTCAATTGCGGTTTTCTACCATCACTCAAAATAACCCTCTTCATAACGTAAAAATCCAATCTCCAGACGACATTATTACATTTCATTCAGTGTTCCTTCAACCTACATTTTTGTAGCGGGCATGCACTATATGTCTACGATGAGGAATAACGTTATAAAAGGAAATTGATTACATATTTCGACATTGTGATAGTGTTTTTACTTTCTCGTATAAATTTATAGATGAGAATCAAAAGCTGATCAATATTCCTTTCCACATCGTATCAGTTTGGAAATATTTTAAATAAGGACATGTGGCCTATTGTATAACACGAACCTTCATAATGTGCAAATATTTTTTTTTTTACGTTCAGTTGGGATGCTCGATGTAATTTTAAAGTTCGTCTACCGCAGAAAAAAAAAAAAAAATATTCGAAGTTTGTCGATTGTGTCGGGGACCCCCACATCGAATGAAACTTATCGTTCTCTTTTCGTGTCAATCGGTTTCATTTTATACTGTATGTTTCCTAAATGTGATTTTTTCACCTTCAGAAGTGTCTTCTGAGTTTTGGTAATAATAAGGTGTTCTTCCCAATTAATTCCAAGTACATCTCTGGAAGTTGCATAATTAACTATGTCGACCAAAAATAAACCCATCACTCCAGTAAAATAGTTTTGAACTATCCCCAAAGAGAATACTATCAGACGTAACTTGTTCACCTTTGGCACTTTCTTTTATCAATAAAATCAAGTAAAAGTAAAGGAAATAGACTAATCGGAAATTAAAAATAAAGTTAATCTGAAAACAGCAGACACAACATTTCAGGTCGGAACTCCTGCAACCTAATTTTTTAAAAAGATCATGAACAATAAAACTGCGTAAATGGGGAAGCAAGTAATGTTTATAAATTGTATGTCAGTCCGGCTATTATTTATATATGATAATCAGTAAATAAACGATTTTCTTGTAAACGATATATTGCCTTTCGTAGTGATTATTCTTTGGTAAATATGAATAATGATATCACACGAACAGCGAAAATATTCTACATCTTACATCTGATTCCTGGGCTCAATCTTGCACTTTTTAGCATTATTTTTGCAGTTAAAAATCGTTTTTTTCCTCAAAATATCTAAGTTGTTTTCACGTCCCCAATGAAACGAAACTCATTAGGTTTAAAACCCTCAAATGGCAGCTTTCTTTACTTGTGAATCGATTTCATCTCATTTAGACTTGTTGATTTTTTTTTTCCGATAATTTTTTCACTCAGAATTTTTTTTTTTTTTTTTATAGATACAATTGGGAGTGTTTCCCAGCTAATTTAGGGTACGTTTTTGGAGGTTGCAAAATTTAGTTTTCGCTCTCAAATCATGCAGTTTCTTGCGTCACTCAAATGACCCTCAACGGAATTATCCAAACAATCACAAAATGACCTTATTACATTTTATTTATGGGTCCTTCAACCTGCATTTTTTGCAGCTGTCATGCACGATATGTCTACGGAGATGAGGAATTTGGTTGTAAATGGTAATTAATTATATATCTCGGTATAGAGATAGCGTTTGAACTAATCTCGTATAAATTTATAGAGCGTCAGAAGCTCATCAGTATTCTTTCTCACGTTGCATCAGTTTGGAAAGATTTTAACCAAGGAAATGTGGCTTATGGTGTGACATGATCCATCATAATTTGCCAATATTCTCCGTTTTTTTTTTTTTTTTTTATTCAGTCAGGATGCTCGATTTAATTTTAAAGTGCTTCTACAGCAGATAAAAACAACACTCATTCGGTTTGTCCCTTGTGTCGGGGACCCCATCATCAATTGAAACTTATCGTTCATAAACACATCAGATGCCACCTCTCTTTACATGTTAATCAGTTTCTTGTATATAATTCCTAAATGTGATTTGTTTTCACCCATTAGAAGTGTCTTTTGAATTTGGAAAACAATTAAAGTGTGTTTCCTAATAATTTTTGAGTACATGGGTGGAACTTGCATATTTAACGATTTCGCCCAAAATTACGTTTGTACAGCCTTCACTCCAGGAAAATAGTTTTAAACTAGTCCCAAAGAGAATGCTATCCGGCGTAACCAGTTCACCTTTGGCACTACCTTTTATCAGTGGTCAAGGCTAAAAAAGAAAAAGCCAAAAGACTCATCGGAAATTAAAAATCCAGTTAATCTCAAAACGGCAATCACAACAGTCCGGGTCAAACTTTCTGGAACTCGATTGCCTTTAGAGCCATCATGAACAACAAAACTGCGTACATGAGGAACTAAGAAAATTTTTTATAAATTCCATGTCTCAGATGGGCTATACACTTAGTTTTTCCTAATACGGTATGTATGATCATCATTAAATAAACGATTTTCATGAAAACGATTTGTTGCTTTAGAGTGATTTTACCCTAGCAAATATGGATAATAATATCACACGAACTACGAAAATATTCCATAGTTTATATTTTATTAATATGCTCAAGATGCCACTTTAATGCCCTAGTTCTACAGATAAAAATAACAACTGTTTTGCCTACAAATATCCAAGGCGTTTCCTAGTCCCTAATGAATATTTTTTCCCCTTAAAACCACCAAATGCAACCTTCTTTACCTGTTAATCGATCTCATCCTACGTTTAACCTCATTTAGGCTTTTTTTTTTTTTTCTTAGACGAAGTTTCCTCATCTTCAGAAATGTTTTCTGATTTTTAGATAAACTTGGAAGTGTTTCCCAGCTAATTTAGAGTACATTTCAGGAAGTTTCAAAATTTAGCATCACATTCAATCATACTTTTTTAGCATCACTCAAATGACCCTTTTCATAACGTAATTATCCAAACAATCTCAAGACGGCATTATTACAGTTCATTCAGTGTTCCTTCAACCTGCGTTTTTTGTAGCTGTCATACACTATATCTCCACTGAGATGGGGAATAAGATTATAAATGATGATCATCATAATCCAACCCTACATTGACGCATGAGGAGTTTAGGAGCCCAGGGCTAGGCAAGTTGGTCCAGAAATTTAGGATGACAGTGACCAACCACACTCATCCCTGAGTGGCATTAATTAATTATATATTTCTGAATTGTGATAGTGTTTGTGCTTTCTCGTATAAAATTTACAGAGAGTCAAAGGCTCATCAATATTTATTCTCACGAGGTATCATTTTGGAAAGATTTTAACTAAGGGAATGTCTTATGGTGTGACACGAACCTTCATAATGTGCAAATATTTTTTTTTCTTTACATTCAATCAGGATGATCGATGTAATTTTTAGGTGCCTTTACTGCAGATAAAAAAAAAATATTAATTCGAGCTTTCTCGCTGGTGTCGGAGACCCCAACATTAATTAAAACTTTTTGTTCTTAAGCACCCCGGATGCCACCTCTCCTTCCGGTTAATTCATTATCTTATGTTTTCAAAATGTGATTTTTCTCACCCTCAGAAGTGTCTAATAAGTTTTGGTAATTATTAGGTGTGTTTCCCAATCATTTTTAAGTACATTTGTGGAAGTTGCATATTTAACGATATCGCTAAAAAATATATTTATACAGCCATCATACAAATAAAATAGTTTTGAACTGCCCTAAAAGAAAATGTTTTCAGCCATAACTAGTTCAACTTTGGCACTACCTTGTATTAGTAAAGTCAAGGCTAAAAAAAAAGCCAATAGACTCATCGAAAATTAGAAATAAAGTTAATCTCATCTCGATGGAAACAAGTTTAAATCGATCATCCCGCAACCATTTTTTCTTTTTTTAGAGCCATCATGAATAATAAAAGTACGCATAAAAGGACCCAGGTAATGTTTACGATTTGTATATCTCAGTTCGGCTATGTATTTAGTTTCCCCTATTAATATATATAAAATAATAAATAAATAAAAGATTTTCTTATGAACGACCTATTGCCTTTTGGAGTGATTTCTGCCTTCAAAGATATGGATAACGATATCACTCGAATTGTCATTCTGCGATAATATTCAGTATTGTACAGTATATTTGATCAATAGGCTGAAGATAACACTTTAAAGTGCTGGTTTTGGAGAGAGAGAGAGAAAAAAAACGCCTTTTATATCATAAATCAAAGTAGTTTCCAGGTCCATAATGAAACGAAACTCTTTAGACTTAAAACCCTCAAATGGCAGCCTTCTTTACCTGTGAATCGATTTCATCCTACGTATTACTTCATTTAGCGTTGTTATTTATTTTTTTTCCGAGACGAAATTTTTTCACCTTCAGAAATGTTTTCTGAATTTTGAATATAATTTGGAGTTTTTCCCACCTAATTTAGAGTACATTTGTGGATGTTGCAAAGTATTGTGTCTTCACCCTTAATCACGCGGTTTTTAGCATCACTCCAATGACCCTCTTCATAAGGTAATAATACAATCTCCAGACGACATTTTATACATTTCATTCAGTGTTCCTTCAAAATGCATTTTTGTAGCAGGCATGCACTAATTCTATGAAGATATGGAAATGTGGCCTATGGTGTAACATGAACCTTCATAAGGTGCAAATACAGATATATATATATATATATATATATATATATATATATATATATATATATATATATATATATATATATATATATATATATATATATATATATATATATATATATTGTCAGGATGCTCGATGTAATTTTAAAGTGCCTCTAATGCATAAAAAAAAAAGAATATTCGAAGTTGTCGATTGTGTAGGGGACCCAAACATCAATTGAAACATTGTTCTTAAATATCTCAGATGCCAGCACTCTTCTCATGTCAATCCGTTTCTTATTATATGTTTCCTAAATGTGATTTTTTCACTCTAATAAGTGTCTTCTGAGTTTTGATAATAATAAGGTAATTTTCCCAATCAAGGTGCGTATTTAACGATGTCGACCAAAATACGTTCATACAGCCATCACTCCAGTAAAATAGTTTTGAATTACCCCCAAAGAGAATGCCGTAACTAGTTCACCTTTGGCACTACCTTTTATCAGTAAAATCAAGTTTTTTAAGTAAATGGAAATAGACTCATCGGAAATTAAAAATTCCGTTAATCTGAACATAACAGACACAATAGTTCAGATCGAACCTCCTGCAAACTGATTTTTTAAAGAGGCACCATAAACAATAAAAAAGCGTACATGGGGAACCAAGTAATGTTTTAAATTCTATATTTCAGCACAGCTATGTATTTAGTTTTTCCCAATAATGTATATATGATAATTAATAAATGATTTTCTTGTAAACGATTCATTGCTTTTCGTAGTGATTATTCCTTGGTAAGGATAATGATACCACACGAACTGCGAAAATATTCTACATCTACCTGATTACTAGGCTCAAGATGCCACTTATTAGCATTAGTTTTAAAGTTAAAAATAACATTTCTATCTCTAAATATCCAAATTGTTTTCACGTCCTTAATGAAAAGAAACTCTTTGGGTTTAAAACCCTCAAATGGCAGCTTTCTTGTGAATCGATTTCATCCTACGTATTACCTCATTTACCCTTGTTACTAATTTTTTTCCGAGAACTAATTTTGTCACCCTCAGAAATATTTTCTGAATTTTACATACAGTTTGGGGGTGTTTCCCAGCTAATTTAAAGTATATTTGTGGAGGTTGCAAAATTTAGTGTTTTCGCTCTGAAATCATATGGGTTTTATCATCACTCAAATGACCCTCTTCATAATGTAGAAATCCAAGCAATCTAAAGACGACATTAATAGAGTTCAATTAGGATTCTTCAACCTGCATTTACTGTAGGTGTCATTGACTATATATCTACCGAGATGAGGAATATGGTTATAAATGGAAATTAATTATATAGCTCGGAATTGCGACAGTTTGTACTTTCCCCTATAAATTTATAGATGAGAGTCAAAAGCTCGTCAATATTTTTTCTCACGTATTAGTTTGGAAAGATTTTAACTAAGGAAATGTGGCTTGTGGTGTGACATGAACCTTCATAATATGTAAATATTCTCTTCTTTTCTTTTCTTTTCTTTTTTTTGTATTCAGTCAGGATGTTTGATATAATTTTAAAGTTCTTCCACAACAGATAAAAATCAATACTCATTTGAAATTTCTCGCTTGTGTCGGGGACCCTAACACCAATTGAAACATTGTTCTTAAAAAAATCATGACACCTCCCTTTACGTGTTAATCGATTTCTTGTTAATTTTCTTGTGATTTTTATTTCACCCTTTAGAAGGTTCTTCTGTTTTGGTAATCATAAGGCGTGTTTCCTAATCAGTTTTGAGTACATTTGTGGAACTTGCATATTTAACGGTTTAGCCCAAGAATACATTTATACAGCCATCACCCAAGTAAAATAGTTTTAAACTTGCCCCAAAGAGAATGCTATCCTCCGTAACTAGTTCACTTTTGGCACTACCATTCATCAGTTAAGTCAAGGCTAAAAAAAAAAAAAAAAAAAAAACAATAGGCTCATAGAAGATAAAAAATCGAGTTAATCTGAACACGGCAGACACAACAGTTCAGGTCGACCTTCCTGTAACCCGAAATTTTTAGAGCCATCATGAACAACAAAACTGCGTATATGAGGAACCAAGTAATTTCTATAAATTGCATGTCTCAGCACGGCTATACATTTAGTTATTCCTAATAATGTATATATGATCATTAAAAAAAAATGATTTTCATGTAAACGATTTATTGCCTTTCAGAGTGATTTTACATTAGTAAATATGAATAATGATATCACACGAACTGCAAAAATATTCCATAGTTTATATTTCATTAGTAGGCTCAGGATGCCACTTTAAAGCTCGAGTTTTGCAGACAACAACAGTTTTACCTACAAATATCCAGATGTTTTCACTCCCTGACACGAAGCTCTTTGGCCTTAAAACCATCAAATGTGAATCGATTTCATCCTACGTATTTCCTCATTTAGCCTAGTTACTGATTTTTTTTTCCGAGACGAATTTTTCTCACAGTCAGAAATTTTTCCTGAATTTTAGATAAAATTGAAAGTGCTTCCCAACTAATTTGAGGGGATGCAGTGGCTGAATCGGTAGAGAAGCGGCCTGCTGTCCTAATGGACCCAGGATCGAATCCAGGCTAGGGCAGGGAACAATTTTAGGATCTGAATTTCCTAAAAGCAGACTTTCCTGGTCTACCAGATGACCCGCCGACATGTCATAAAAACACCCCTGCTAATACCAATACACCAGTCCTGTATGAGACAGCCCTAGCATGTATTCAGTATGGACGGTGGGTGTTAGCGCGGAAGTGGTGACATGCTGTGTAGGAGGAATACTGGGCCTTTAGATAGGTTACTGCCCCCGAGAAATAGGGCCTGAAGCCTTTGGCCCGAGTCGGACACGTAAAAAAAATAAATAAATAATTTAGGGTACATTTTTGAAAGTTGCAAAATTTAGTGATTTCACCCTCATTCATACGGTTTTTAGCATTACTCAAATGACCCTCTTCATAACCTAAATATCCAAACAATCTCAAGACGACTTTATTACAGGTCATTCAGTGTTTCATCAACCTGCGATTTTTGTAGATGTCGTACACTATATGTCTATTGAAATGAGGAATAAGGTTATAAATGATCATCATCATCCAACCCTACGTTGCCCCATGAAGAGCGCAGGAACCCGGGGCTAGACAAGTAGGTCCTGACATTCAAGATGAGACTGACCAACCTTACTCATCCCTGAGTGGCGCTAATTAATTATATATCTATGTATTGTGATAGTGTTTGTACTTTCTCGGATAAATTTACAGATATGAATAGCTCGTCAATACTCCTTCTCACGAGGTATAAATTTGGAAAGATTTTAACTAAGGGAATGTGTCATGGTGTAACACGGACCATCATAATGTGCAAATATTCCTTTTTTTTTTACATTGTCAGGATAATCGATGTAATTTTTAAGTGCTTCTACTGCAAATAAAAAAGAATACTCATTCCAACTTTCTCTTTTGAGCCGGGGACCCCCACATCATTTGAAACTTATTGCTCTTAAAAGCTTCAGATGCGGCCTCTCTTTACGTTTCAGGCAAATTTCTTATTATATGTTTTATAAATGTGATTTTTCTCACCCTCAGAAGTGTAGTTCGGTTTTTGGTAATAATTAGGCGTGTTTCCCAATCAGTTTTGAGTATATTTGTGGAAGTTGCATATTCAGCGATTTCGCCAAAAAATATGTTTATAGAGCCATCATCCAAGTAAAATTTTTGTTACCCTAAAAGAGAATGGTTTGAGCCGTAACTAGTTCACCTTTGGCACTACCTTTTATCAGTAAAGTCGAAAAAAAAAAAAAAAGCCAATACACTCATCGAAAATCAGAAATAAAGTTTATCTCAACTCGGCAGACACATTAGCTAAGGTCGAACCTCCCGCAACCTGATTTTTTTTTTTTTTTTAAGCCATCATTAATAATGAACCTATGTATACGAGGAAGCAAGTAATGTTTATTAATTGTATATCTCAGAACGGCTATGAATTTATTTTTTCTAATACTGTATATATGATAATGAATAAAAGATTTTCTTGCAAACGATCTATTGCCTTTCGGAGAGATTTCTGCCTTCGTAGATATGGATAATGATATCACACGAATTGTCGTACTGCGAAAATATTCTATATTGCATTTTATATTTGATCATTAGGCTCAAGATAAGGCTTTAAAAAGCTAGTTTGCAGATTTAAAAAAAAAGAATCAGTTCTATCTAAAAAAATCCAAGTTGTTTCCAGGTCCATAATGAAACGAAACTCTTTTGACTTTAACCCTCAATGGCAGCCTTCTTTACCCATCAATCTATTTCATCCTACGTATTACTTCATTTAGCGCTGTTACTGACTTTTTTTCCTAGATGGAATTTTCTCACCCTCAGAAATGTTTTCTAAATTTTACATACAATTGGAAGTTTTTCTCACCTAATTTAGAGTACATTTCTGGATGTTACAAAATAGTGTCTTCACCCTTAATCATGCGGTTTTCAGCGTCAATCAAATGACCCTCTTCATAACGTAAAAATCCAAACAATATCCAGGCAACATTAATATATATATATATATATATATATATATATATATATATATATATATATATATATATATATATATATATATATATATATATATATATATACATAGCCTATGATTTCACCATCCTTTGCATAATTCTAACGTACAGTATGCTGCATATTAGATCACGATTCGCCCCATGGCTTCCACAGTGACCAGGCTTGCGTGTTCTACCTCACTCCCCCCTTCTCCCCCTTATAGTAGAGTAAATCGTTCTTTCTGTTGTTCAGAGCAGGAGTACTCTTCGTCCTGTGCCCTCATTTGCACGTCCTTCTTGTAAGTTGAATCAAGCTCTACCGGCCCCTATATAATGAGCTCAGTTTCTGCATTAGGGCCACTTAGACTACTCCTCATTTTGTTCACATCTCTGTCCTCCCCTGAATAATGTATTTTTATTTTTGTGAGTCCTCAGGAAGCCTCCAGCCATCTAGCTGCTGTATAATTTGAGTATAAGTGTTGTTACCATTTTTCTTGTACTATGTGGCCTGGGGCGTTGGTTCGTGGGCCTGGTGGTTTTTTTTTGTGATTCATGTGGAGATTTAATGTCAGCCATTATTAATAATACTTTGTATCTGTAATAATATATCTTGCTTTAACTGACCATTATCCGGTTTTCTCATTTATCAGGGCTGACAGATAAATTTGCTCTTGCTAAATTCATGTTAATAGAGGCTATTGCAGTTAACCATATATGTAACCTGTTTTGCCATTACATTATCCTTGTGAGTCCTGAATGTTTAGTTGTTAGTTTGAGCATTAAACTTTAACTTGTAAGTCTTTTGTTTTGAACCTGGAACTTTGCGGGACAGTAGTATTCTCACTTGAAGTGTTTCATTATCTCTCTCTGTTCCATAACATAAATTCGGCGACCTCGCCAGGATATTCAGGATATTATCATAAGGATATTGCTTGATATTTTGTGACTGTGATTTACTACTATTACGACTATTACTACTCTTGATGAAGCCAAAGATTTTTTATCAAATGTGCAAACAGTGTGTGATGTAGAAAACAGAACAAAGAATGAACTTAAGCTTGTTGCCCAACAATTGGGAATTGCTGTTCACGCATCATTCTAAAGATCAAATTGTTGGCATGATTAATAAAAGCTTGTTTAATGTAACTTCTCCAGATGCACAAACGCAGATTGAAATAGCTAAGTGACGGCTAGCCCTGCAGGAGGCTCGTGCTAAGGAGGCTGAGTCTCAGGCTCGTATTCAGGAAGCACAGGCACAAATTCAAATTGCTAGGATTCAGGCAGACCATGAGTATCGCATGAAACAAAGTGGAACTGGATCATCTAGATCTGATGATTTTGATGTGGCTAAAAATGTTAAACTTGTCCCTCCTTTTAATGAATCTGATTTAACAAAGTATTTTCAGTTGTTTGAGAGGGTAGCTACAGGTTTTAATTGCCTCAAAAAGTATTGGCCAGTACTCCTTCAAACTGTTCTCACCGGTAAAGCTCAAGTAACTTATGCATCTTTGGCTCAGGATCAATCTGATAATTATGGTGTAGTTCAGAGCTTGATTCTTAAGGCCTATGAGCTTGTTCCTGAAGCCTATAGAGTAAAATTTAGGACAACTTATAAGCAAGATAAGCAATCCCATGTTGAGTATGCAAAAATCAAAGAAGATCTGTTAGAGCAGTGGTTAAATTCTAAGAATGTAAATTCTGATTTTGATAAATTTAAGCAGATGATTTTGCAGGAAGACTTCAAAAGGTGTATTTATAAAGATGTAAGCCTGTATCTTGATGAGAGAAGAATTGATAATTTGTCTGATGCTGCAGTTTTAGCTGATGAATATGTTCTCACTCACAAAAGATATTCTAAAGAAAAAAGGAAAGCTGAGAGTAAGTACGTTGCCTCTACTCAGTGTGCAGGTAACAGGAAAGAGAATAAAGATGATTCTCAGGAAGTAAATACCAGCTCCACCTCTAGATTTCAGAAAAGTAAATGTATTTATTGTAGTAAGCTTGGTCATACTACGGAGAAATGTTTCAGCAGACAGCGTGATGTGAACAAAAAGAAGTCTTTAAATATTCAGGTAATTGGTCTTGTGTCCACCCTTGAGAGTTCCCATAATTCTTTAACCGAGTTAACTGAACCTGCTTTGAGGGGTAAATTAAATTATCATGAAGCTCCTCTTTTGAACAGTAACGTGGGTGACACTCTCAAGAGTTCATGTGCTAATTTCCTGTCTGATGGTTTTGTCAGTCCTCTGGACAGTAATGATAGGAAATCAGTTAAAATATATCGTGATAAAGGTGCTTCCCAATCCCTTATGCTGACCAGTGTTCTAGGCTCTAATGTTAATTCCTCTGATGAAACTAATCTTACAAGGTGTAGGGAATAATTACTTCTCTGTCCCTCTGTGCAGAGTGAATTTAGAGTCTGGTTTTGTTAATGGTTCCGTTATGGTTGGGTTGGTTGAGACACTCCCAATGTCAGGTGTAACTTTCTTACTTGGAAATGATATTGGTGGAAGTCAAGTGTGTCCAGCTCCTCAGTTGTCTGGTCAACCAGTGACTGCGACCCAGGATTGTGATGGCCCTGATGTGTTCTCTGCTTGTGCTGTCACTAGGGCTGTCTAAAGTTACTGGTGACAGAGGATAATGATGATGATGTTATCCTAGCTGACACTTTTGTTGCTAATTTGGACCACTCACCAGATAAGGCAGTACCCCGTAGTGTTGATAATTTGTCTCGTCAAGAGTTTGTTGAGTTGCAGGTTGCTGACCCTGAGTTGAAAGGTCTAGCTAACTCTGCTTGCAGTGAGGAAGAGTCAGCTGGTGCTTCTACTTGTTATAATATAAAGTCAGGAGTACTTATGAGAAATGGAGACCCCCAACAGCATCAGCCGACTGTGAATGGGAGGTTGTACAGTCACGCGTACTAGTTTCTGCACAGGGGTTACTCCTTCCTTCCCCCCTCCACCTTGGACACAGGGAGGAGGGGGATCAGAGCTTGGGGAGCAGGTCTACCCCGCCTTAAACCCCCCTACTCCACCTTCATCCCTTAGTTGCCAGTTAGTGTTAAACCACAAATTTTCTCATGTAATATATTAAATGATGGCAGATGTAAACCATTATCGTAACTGACAACGGTCCACACGTTATCATGTCATTCTTACCCCAGTAACCTTCATTATTGATAGTCATAAAGACCCATTTAAAAAGAAAGAAAACACCTTCTCCTCTCTCTCTCTCTCTCTCTTTCTCTCAGCAGAAAGAGATTGGCAAATAACTAGAGGGCAGCAAAACCCTCTTGTATTTACCCACATCACCATAAGCACAATGATAAAAAATAATAATGGTCATCATACTCTTCTTTGTAGCTAAACGAAAATATAATTAAATTATAATTCCATATCACATAATGAGTAGCAGATGGAAATTAATCCACCCTTTTTATATCACTCGGCGAAATCACTGGTGATATAAACTCTCAGATGTTAGGTATGGGTAGCAGAGATTCATACAAACATATACACACTCATACACCGTATATATATATATATATATAAGCACCACCAGTGCTTATATATATATATATATATATATATATATATATATATATATATATATATATATATATATATATATATATATATATATATATATATATATTTTTTAAATGGGTCTTTATGACTATCAATAATGAAGGTTACTGGGGTAAGAATGACATGATAACGTGTGGACCGTTGTCAGTGTTACGATAATGGTTTACATTTGCCATCATTTAATGTTACATGAGAAAATTTGTGGTTTAACACTAACTGGCAACTAAGGGATGAAGGTAGACCTGCTCCCCAAGCTCTGATCCCCCTCCTCCCTGTGTCCACGGTGGAGGGGGGAAGGAAGGAGTAACCCCTGTGCAGAAACTAGTAGGCTTGACTGTATTACATCAAGTTGTCATCCCTCGTGTTTGTATGCAGGATATCATTAGAGTGGCTCATGATTCCAGTTTGGCAGACTGTGGCACGCATTTTGAAACACTTCTACTGGCCAGGTATCTTCAGAGGTGTTTCCTGGTATTGTAAGTCTTGTCACACCTGTCAAGTTGTGGGGAAGTGTAATCAGACCGAAAAGGTTGCATCTCTAGTTCCCATTCCTCCTTTTGAGGCGCCTTTCGCCCGTGTGTTGGTGGATATTGTGGGCTCTCTTCCTAAGACTTCTTCAGGATTTTCTTATGTGTTGACCCTGATTGATATGGCTACTCGTTATTGTGATGCCATTCCACTTAGAAATATCTCAGCAAAGAACGTAGTTAAGGAAATGCTGGGGTTCTTCATCAAGTTTGGTCTGCTCAAGGAGGTACAGTCAGACCTGGGAAATTTCATGTCGAATGTTCTCGAGCAGTCTCTGAAAGAGTTGGGCATCACCCAGATCACGTCTTCTGCTTACTATCCCCAGACCCAAGGAGCGTTGGAGAGATATCATCAAACACTCAAATCGATGCTCAGGAAATACTGCTTGGATCATCAGAAAGACTGGGATAAAGGTCTTCCATTCGTTGTATTTGCCGCAAGAGAATATCCAAATGAATCACTGGGCTTCTCACCCATTGAACTACTGTTTGGCCATGAAGTAAGAGGACCCCTTAAGCTACTCAAGGAATGCTGGCTGTCGGAGGAAGATGACGTCAACCTGCTGGAGTATGTGATGAAGTTCAAAGGACGGCTGTCCACTGCTTTACAGCTGGCGAGAGAGAATTTAGGAGCTGCTCAGGAGAAGATGAAGACTTGGTATGATAAGAAGTCCAGGTTACGCCACTTTCAGCCAGATCGGGTTTTGATTTTGCTACCGGTGCATGGGCAACCTCTTCAAGCCGAGTTTAGTGGTCCTTATTTCGTGGAGAAGAAACTCAGTGATGTCAACTATGTCATCGCCACACCAGATCGTAGAAGGAACAAGCAACTTTGTCACATCAACATGCTAAAGTTATATCAGGCGGGACGAAAATTACCCAGTCTGCACTGTAGCTGTTCCACCCGAGTCTGCAAGTGAAGTTCTCCCATGCAGTATGAGCCTGAGTGATAGTTTGGGGAACAATCCTGATGTCATGAATGACCTCCAGACTAAGCTTTCTCATCTAGCTCCCGAGGAAAGGCAGGAGTTTTCGGCATTACTCCAGGAGTACCCGCAAGTGTTCTGTGACACTCCAGAAGAACCACTGTGTTGATGCATGATGATGTTGGAGACGCAAAGCCATTTAAACTGCCTCCTTACCGTGTGAACCCAGTGAAAGTTCCTCTCATCCAGAAGGAGCTTGGCTACCTGTTGGACCACAAGATGATTGAGCCCTGTCAGAGCGAGTGGAGTTCTCCTGTCACTCTAGTCCCTAAGCCATGTGGGTCACAGCGGCTTTGCATCGACTACAGACGTGTTAATCAGATAACCAAAACAGACACTTACCCTCTCCCTCGCGTGGAAGATTGCATAGACGAGATCGGAAAGGCTAGGTACAGCTGGCAGCACTCCCGCGAGGGCCACAGCGTTGTCAACGCTGGCCAAGATATTTACTCTGAAACACTAGTAGAGAGATGCGTTCGAAGCATCCACAGCCAGTGAGAGTCGTACAGAGAGAGTTTGGGGGGGGAGGAAGGGGGTTTGAGGAGAGTGGGGGGATACCTATGCACGAGAGGTGAGGGATGACGTCTGAGACATGAGTGGAAGGCTGGAAGCTATATATAATATAAATCTACAATACCTGGTAACAAATCATATATTTTAATACCTTTATTGTCAAGTTATTACCGCTGTGATAAGTGGCACAGTTAATGCTTGGAAACCATAAAGCATAATGCTATTGAATACAACAAATGTGAATCCTTAATACTGCATGCGGTAATTGCTGACACCCTAGCACATACCTCCGTATCCTCCTTATCAAGAGTTTCCAAACACCCGACAACATTGGCTCGCTTATCTCTCGCATGATAACAGGAGTGTCATATTCTAGATACCGTACAGTGGAGTAGCTTGTTTACAACTTATTACTATTTCTTTAGCACCTAATTGACTAATGTATCCGAATGTGTTAACTTTCATACAGTACAATACATTGTTCAGGGCTAAGACACCGTACCCTTGAGTATTGTCTGTAGCGTATAGGATGAAACTTAAGTTTGTCATTTTTCTTTTTCCCTTCTCTTCTGTTTTTATTGTCATTTCCATGTCCCCTCGATCCCTGACTGCGTAAGGCGTCCGACTCCTATGTCTGCGATCATATCTGTGTGATATACGAAACACCAAAATAAATGCGAGCAACATTTATATCATTTAATACAATTACAACAAACACTGAGATTATGATTTTTTTTTCCCCAGTGTCAGTAGTATCAATACTACCGACACATATTTATAACATCCATCATATTTTCATCAGGGTGTTACCCAATAATGCCACACAAACCAGTAGTTTCATAATTATAAGGATTCAATTAAACCTAATAGAAAGGAATTTATACGAGTATATCAAAGTTGTAGGTTATGATACCACCATAGAAAACCCATTTATATGGATTTAATCTAACAGAGGAAGCACTATCAAAATGTCTCATGGCAACTGGTTTTCAAGTGTGTGCTGGACAACTACCATTTCAGGTTTGCTGATGCTTATCTGTTCATTGATGAGTGAGGTTTGCTCTCTCTCTCTCTCTCTCTCTCTCTCTCTCTCTCTCTCTCTATATATATATATATATATATATATATATATATATATATATATTTATTCTGCTACCATGTGAAGGTGAATGGGAGCCCTGATAACTCCACGATGCGATGACGCAACGATGCGATTTTAAACTGCTTGTTAGGTAACGCTAGATATGGGCGATGTTGATATGTGCCAGTGGTGTCAGCAGCTGCCACATTCCGGATGAAGTTACATTTGTTACATGTGATTAATAAACAGCATTCTGATTCATTATTTTCAGGCAGTTTTTGTCTGTATTTTACAGCGTCCATTGCTTGGAAACGACAATAAAATAAAATACGATTAAAGTCTACAATTATAAATCTTGATCGGTTGTCTTTGTTTTGCAGTATAATATTTAAAGTTGATCTTTTTACTTTTCATGATGGCAAAAGTAACACCGAAAAAAAAAAACAATTAATAAATATTACACTTTTCTGTCGCCTCAACAATCATCATATCTCGTCTCTCGTGTACAGGCACCCACCTACCCACCTCAAACCCGCTCCCTCCCTCAGTCCTGTGAATGCTTCGATCAGAGCTCACTACTAATGATTCGCGGTTACTATCTCGGCCAGCGTTGACAACACTAAGGTGGCCCTCGCGGGAGTGCGGCCAACTGTACATAAGTGGGTTTGATTTGTTAAAGGGATGCTGGCAAGTGCTGTGACTGAACGTGCTACGGAGATTTCATGTTTTGTAACACTGGGAAGGACTTTTGCATGTTCTGTGGTGTCGTGTGGTGTGAGGAGTGCGCCGGCCACTTTTCAGAAGCTCATGAATGTTGTAGCAGAGAGTTTGGCAGGGTGTGTTGTTTATATTGATGTATTAATCTTCAGTGACAACTGGATAGATCACCTATGCCATGTCAGTAAATTTCTTGAGCGTTTGGTTCAGGCTAATCTTGTAGCTAATTTATCAAAGTGTGAGTTTGGTCAAGCTAAAGTTCAGTACCTTGGGTACGTAATTGGTGATAGACACGTTGAACCACTAGGAGCTAAGTTTCAGGTTATAAGTGATCTTCCCAGACCTAAAAATAGGAAAGAGCTACAAAGATTTTTGGGAATGGTAGGTTAACTTTTCAATTCTTGTATCATCACTTACAGACCTACTGAAAAAGGGAGTTAAATTTATCTGGACCGATGACTGTGAATCCTCTTTCAGCAAACTTAAAGCTATCCTATTAAGTCAGCCAGTGCTCGCAACTCCAAATTTTGCTAAGCCTTTTAAGATGGCTGTTGACGCAAGTGATACAGGAGCTGGGGCTGTTTTGCTGCAAGAGGATGATCAGGGTATTGAACACCCTCTATCTTATTACAGTAAGAAGTTCACTCCACCTCAAAAGAACTACTCCACTATTGAGAAAGAGCTTTTGGCCTTGATTTTGGGTTTACAGCATTTTTCATTTTATTTGTGTTCTGGTTTTGACCTCATAGTCATTTATACCGATTATAACCCACTGAAATTCCTTAGTAAGTTTAAAGACAAAAATCAGAGATTGACAAGATGGAGTCTACTTCTTCAGTATTCATTAGACATACAACATGTCAAGGGGAAAGAAAATGTTATTGCAGATTGCTTATCTAGACTTTAGACAGATTATTTTAGAGTAATAAGAAATTTCCTTTGTAAATTTCTTTTTCTTTGTGGGGAGGTGTTACATAGCCTATGATTTCATCATCCTTTGTATAATTCTAACGTACAGTATGCTGCATGTTTGATCACGATTCGCGTCGTGGCTTCCATAGTGACCAGGCTTGCGTGTTCTACCTCACTCCCCCCTTCTCCCCCTTATAGTAGAGTAAGTAGTTCTTTTTGTTGTTCAGAGCAGGAGTGACAACTCTTCGTCCTCTGTGCCCTCATTTGCGCGTCCTTCTTGCAAGTTGAATCAAGCTCTGCCGGCCCCTATATAATGAGCTCAGTCTCTGCACTAGGGCCACTTAGATCTACTCATTTTGTTCACATGTCTGTCCTCCCCTGTATAGTGTATTATTTTTGTGAGTGCTCAGGAAGTCTCCAGCCATCTAGCTGCTGTATAATTTGGGTATAAGTGTTGTTACCATTTTTCTTGTACTGTGTGGCCTGGGGCGTTGGTTCGTGGGCCTGGTGGTTTTTTTTGTGATTCATGTGGAGTTTTAATGTCAGCCATTATCAATATTATTTTGTGTCTGTAATAACATATCTTGCTTTAACTGAGTATTGTCCGGTTTTCTCATTTATCAGGGCTTACTTAGATAAATTTGCTCTTGCTAAATTTATGTTAATAGAGGCTATTGTAATTAACCATATATGTAACCTGTTTTGCCATTACATTATCCTTATGAGTCCTGAATAGTTTAGTTGTTAGAGCATTAAACTTTAACTTGTAATTTTACCTAAGTCTTTTGTTTTGAACCGGGAACTTTGCGGGACAGTAGCGATTTTAGTATTCTCACTTGAAGTGATTCATTATCTCTCTCTGTTCCGTAACTATATATATATATATATATATATATATATATATATATATATATATATATATATATATATATATATATATATATATATATATAAAGAATACTCATTCGAACTTGTCGATTGTGTTGGGGACCCCAACATCAATTGAAACATGTTGTTAAACATCTCAGATGTTAGCTCTCTTTTCATCTTAATCCGTTTCTTGTTATATGCTTCCTCAATGTGATTTTTTCATGTTTAGAACTGTCTTCTGAGTATTGGTAATAATAAGGTATTTTTCCCAATGAATTTTAGTACATTTGTGGAAGTTGCATATGATACGTTTATACAGCCATCACTCCAGTAAAATAATTTTGAACTCCCACAAAAGGGAATGTTATCAGCCGTAACTAGTTCACCTTTGGCACTTCTATTTATCAGTAAAATAAATGCTATAAAAAAAGGCGGGGAGGGATATAGACTCATCGGAAATTAAAAGTCCAGTTAATCTGAGAAAAGCAGACTCAACAGTTTAGATCGAATCTCCTGCAACCCGATTTTTTTTTAGGTATCATGAACAGTAAAACCCCGTATATGTGGAACCAAGTATATAATGTTTATAAATTGTATATCTCAGCACGGCTGTGTATTTAGTCTTTTCCTAAAAATGTATGTGATCAATAAATAAATGATTTCCATGTTAACGATTTATTGCCATTCGGGGTGACTTTTCCTTGGTAAAAATGGATAATAATATCACACGAACTACGAGATTATTACATATTTTATATTTGATCACCAAGTTCATGATGCAACTTTAAAGCCCTAGTTTTGAAGATAAAAATGACAAGTTTTATCTTTAAAAATCCAAGTTTTCTTCAGGTCCCTAATGAAACAACTTTTTGTGCTTAAAACACACAAATACAGCCATCTTTATCTTTTAATCGATTTCATCCTACGTAATACATCATTTAGCCTTCTTGCATTTTTATTATAATGGAATTTTCTCATTTTAGATACAATTGGGTGCGTTTCCCAGCTAATTTAGAGTACATTTGTGGAGGTTGCAAAATTTAGTGTTATTACACTCAAATCATGCGGTTTCTAGCGTAACTCAAATGACCCTATTCTTAATGGAATTATCCAAACAATCCCAAGACGACATTATTACACTTCATTTAGGGTTCCCTGAACCTGCATTTTTTGCAGCTGTCATGCGCTATTTGTCTATGGAGATGAGGAATATGGTTATAAATGGTAATTAAATATATATCTCGGAATTGCGAGAGTGTTTGTACTTTCTCGTATAAGTTTATAGATGAGAGTGAAAAGCCCATCAACATTACTTCTCATGTTGTATCAGTTTGGAAAGATTTTAACCAAGGAAATGTGGCTTATGGTGTGACGTACCTTCATAATTTGCAAAAATTCTCTTCTTCTCTTTTTATTTTATTTTTTTTACATTTAGTGACGATGCTCCATGTAATTTTAGAGTGATTCTACAGCACATAAATAATAATACTTCCAAGTATCTCTCTTGTGTCCAGGTCCCCAACATAAATTAAAATTTACTGTTCTTGAACACATCAGATGTCACATTTCTTTACATGTTAATCGATTTCTTGTTATATATTTCCTAAATGTGAGTTTTCTCACCCTTTAGAAGTGTCTTCTGAGTTTCGGTAATAATAAGGTGTGTTTCCTAATCACATTTAAGTACATTTGTGGAACTTTCATATTATGTTTATTCAGCCATCACTTCAGTAAAATAGTTTTAAACTAGCCCCAAAGAGAATGCTATCCGCCGTAACTAGTTCACTTTTAGCACTACGTTCCATCAGTGAAGTCAAAGCTAACAAAAATAAAAGCCAATAGGCTCATAGAAAATTAAAAATCCAGGTAATCTCAACACAACAATTCAGGTCGAGCCTCCTGCAACCCAATTGTCTTTAGAGCCATTATGAACACCAAAACTGCTTTTATGAGGAATCAAGTAATTTTCATAAATTGCTTGTCTCAGCACTGCTATATATTTAGTTTTTCCTAATAATGTACCGTATATATGATCATTATCAAATTAGCGATTTTCATTTAAACGATTTATTGCCTTTCAGAGTGAATTTACCTTAGCAAATATGGAGAATGATATCACATGAAATGCGAAAATATTCCATAGTTCAAATTTGAGTAGTAGTCTCAAGATGCCGCTTTAAAGCCCTAAGTTTCCAGATGAAAATAACAACTGTTTTACCTACAAAATTCCAAGATGTTTTCAGGTCTCAAATAAAACGAAATTCTTTGGGCTTAAAACCCTCAAATGCAGCCTTCTTTACCTGTGAATCGATTTCATCCTACGTATTACCTCATTTAGCCTTGTTACTTATTTTTTTTTTCCCAGACGAAATTATCTCACCCTCAGAAATGTTTTCTGAATCTTAGATAAAATTGGAAATGTTTTCCAGCTAATTTAGAGTACATTTGTGGAAGTTGCAAAATTTAGTGTTTTCGCCGTCAATCACTCAAATGACCCTCTTCGTAACGTAAATATCCAAACAATCTCAAGACGACACTATTACAGTTCATTCAGTTTCTTCAAACTGCGTTTTGTAGCTGTCACACACATGGTGTATCCCGACCTTCATAATGTGCAACTTTTTTTTTTTTTTCAGTCAGGATGCTGGATGTAATTTTAAAGTTCTACTTCATAAAAAAAAGAATACTCATTCGAAATTTCTCGCTTGTTTCGGGAACCCCCACATCAATTGAAACATTGTTCTTAAACACTTCAGATGCCATCTCTCTTTACGTGTTGTTTCCTGAATGTGATTTTTTTTCACCATTTAGATGTGTCTTCTAAGTTTCGGTAATAATAAGGTGTGTTTCCTAATCAGTTTTGAGTACATTTGTGGAACTTGCATATTTAGCTATTTCGCCAAAAAATTCGTTTATACAGCCATCACATCAATAAAAAGTTTTAAACTAGCCCCAAAGACAATGCTATCCGCCGTAACTAATTCAATTTTGGCACTACCTTTTATCAGTGAAGTGTATCTATCTATCTATCTATTGCCAGACGCCTCAATCCCGTTCGGGATGGCCACAAACAAATCGCCTCCACGTCGCCCTGTCCCCCGCCATTTCACTGCCCTGTTCCCAACTCACACCCCCCTCTCTCATATACCTCTCCATTCCATCCCTTCATCTCATCCTCGGCCTCCCCCTCCCTCTCCCCCTCTCCTCCTCACTCACACTCTCCTCGTCAGTTTCTCTCCCTTCATCTTCTCAACATGGCCAAACCACCTCCGTGTGTTCCTCCTAACACTTCCTATCACATACACCACAACGCTCCTTTGTATCCTCATTTGTCAGCCGTCTCTCCATGTGAATTCACAGGCTACTTACAAATAACTCATTTCCATTGCTCTCACTCTTGACTTGTGTCCCTCCAAAAACGTCCAAGCTTCACTTCCATACGTTAGAGTTGGTATCACAATACTTGTCACGGGGTTTTGTGCTATTTAAAAATTAAATAAAGGTTATATGTTTTGCTTGAAAATAAAACAGAATTGACTTGAAATCAAGCAATAAGTTTTACTTTATGCCGGCTTACTTCGCCGATTCTCTAAGGATGAGAATTTATAAACTTTCTCAACAGTACACAGCAGAGACTAATTACTCAGGCGTGCTGTTTGTTAGTACTATTAACCTCTAGAGAAAGCAACTCCATCCCTGACAATCAATAACTAATGCTATTAGTGATAAACAGGTTCTTGCTGGTGCATTAACTTCTGGTTGGCACAACGGATTTAAGCTTAATACAAAAGGACTGGCCTAAGTACCAGTTACGAATAATGGAAAGCGTTTATGCAAACTAGGAGCAGCAACTAGAATAAGCTTAATGTAGAGAAATAAAACACGAATTTAACTATACATTAAGCTCAAAGGAAAAGAACTAAAATTTATTAATTACAATGAAAGAAATTTACATGTCTGAAAATGAATTCAAAATAACAAGGAGAATACACTCACTCGCTCACTCAAAAGCTAAACTTAAACCTAGGAAAAACGAAAAGAAATACTGGTCAGTAGAGGGGGCTAAGTGGAATGACTGGGCGTTGATACGTAGGACGGACGCTGCAAATACGCTAAACCTCTTCGCCGATTCACTGTCTAGGTGGAGATTTGATGAACTGGCTGTGGCGGCGCTGCTCCACGCTGGGCTCGAACCTGCTCTCACGACGATCCAATCCTAAGTTCGAATTATGAAAGAAGGCGAGGGCCGGCCGTGTTTGCTCCAACGGTCAACGGAAAGAGAGCGACATACGCTCACAATAAATCACTCAGCAATGGCGCTAATGTCGTGCGCAAGGATGATCACTTATGAAACAGTGAAAAATGTTCCGAAAACCGTCCCAATCGAGTGAACGCTAGGACGGTTGAACTGTGATACTCAATGAGAATTCCACTAAAATTCACGGCTTTCACACTGAAACAAAAATGTCACGAACTTGTAAACATGCTCGCGCCAATTCGTGACATTACGCCCAATCAAAATCAAATTTTTTCTTAAAAAAAAAAAAAAAATCGGTATACATACATATAAATCCTAACTCAGTCACAAGATTCACACTGTGGTGTGTGTATTACCCTGCTACAGGAGAAAATCACAGTCGCCCATGAGCATAAAACTCGTATTTACGTTAATAGAAGCAAGCTTGAGGAAAAAACTCCGATACGACGGTGAAAAATCCTGTACTCATGTCAAACTGAGCGAAAGATTCGCTACATTTACATTAACAACTAATTGTTATGTAGCGTGATGTATATGAAATACGGTGTAGGTGTGACAGTTGTGGTGTAACTGTGCCTACGTGTAAAATTATGTAATACAATAGTAAATAATGACGACGAGGCAGAAGAGAAGAGGTGGCAGCATGCGGCAGAGACGATCAGCTGATCTCCACGACAATGCTGCACCCGCCAGCTGCACCTGCAAAAGGAATCAAGGTGGAGCATCAAAATTGTCATTTCTCTCTCTGCCTAGCAACCAGAACTTATGTTTATTATTAACCAGGAAACATAGTCTTTGGATTGCTTAAATCTCTCAAGACCCCTGTAGTTTACTGGTTAACCTAGCATTATTAACCAGGAAACGTGCCAGTTCCTGGATTGCTCAAATCTCTCAGAACGGGCAGTTTAACCTACATTATTAACCAGGAAACGTGCCAGTTCTTGAATTGCTCAAATCTCTCAGAACGGGCAGTTTACTGGTTAACCTAACATTATTAACCAGGAAACGTGCCAGTTCTTGGATTGCTCAAATCTCTGAGAACGGGCAGTTTACTGGTTAACCTAACTCTATACACTTACGATTAACAATAGGAAGCTGAGAATCCCTACGCACTCGGGCAGGTCACATTTTAACACCCACCGTGGGTGTGAACACTCATGTGGATAATATGCATTCTCCGGGAGTCCTCAGAGAAGCCCACAGCTCGAGACGTTCCACAAGGTAATTCATACACAGCCTCGGATTGTCCCTACAGGGTTCTCGAACTTTCCCCTCAACCTGCGGTACATATGTATGTACAGGCCCTGGACATGATGTGTCCTGTGGGGTCAACGAGCGAGACGTCAGGTCTGCACCCACATTACCACTGCCCTGTCTTCAACTGCTTCTGAGATTATGGGTGTGGATTCAAACGGCATAGGAAGGACATGTCCCTGATTAGTGGTACAGTTGCGAGCAGATGACTCAAGGCCACCTAGTCCACCAACGTGTTGGTGTTTTGTCTGGCAACAGTGGTAGCTGTGAACTTGACCGAGATTCAGTCAGCTGTTCGGGCAAAACAAACCCAGTGATAATTTGTCAATGTGCCTACTGGTCTCCAATCAATATGTAAACGTATAATACTGATAATGATTAACGTGTCATACACATGGTAGATATATTTATAACAATAGTATTACAACACAGGCATCCAAATAGTGGTGCGTTCATTCATGTGAGACACACGGATATCGATAGTGATTTATTTTGTTGGACTATCGTCGTGAACCAAACAACCTTTACCAGCTTTCAAGAGATATGCCCTAGGGTTATCAGAGATATGCCCTAGGGTCCACAACCTAGCATTATTATCACAAAAAACACCGTCATGCCAGTCATCCTTCACCGTTAACCTCACTTTCATCGACCTCTGACTCCAAAGCAGGTGGGACAGTTAAAGGTTCACACCACAGTAGGCGAAACAAGGGGAGGGGGATGTGGGAGTTATATGGAGGGTGGTGGGTGAGGAAGGGCGGGACCAAAGTAGGGGAGGTCAGTCAGACAGCGCGCCGCGAGCCTTCATGACGTCACATCAGCCCAATGGCGGTCGGGTTCAGCTTGTCCCATTACATGCATGAATGAATGAATAGGGGCACCATGATCTAGACACCACAGCATCAAGCCCGGGGAGAGAGAGAGAGAGAGAGAGAGAGAGAGAGAGAGAGAGAGAGAGAGAGAGAGAGAGAGAATGAATGAATATAATATACACCAGGAATGATTGCTGTATTTTATCACACTAATAAATGCTGAAAATTACATTGATTTATTCATTTATCCGTCTAAGAGCCATAATAAACGTTGCTCGCGTTATTATATATCGGGAAGAGAGAGAGTTTGAGAGATAGATTGATAGACAGTTAGATAGATAGAGAGACAGATAGATAGAGATAGGTAGGGAGATGAGTGTGAATGTGATCGAATGTGTATTTGTGTGTGAAGGTTTTTGTTATATTGTTCTTTTCCTTTATCGTATCGCTACCCCACCGTGGTGGGAAGGTGCGATTAAGTATAAAACAAAAAATATAGATAGATAGGAGAAACATATATTAAGTCCTGCTGTGGAATGTTACAGGCGGATGATAATGTGATTTATTGATATACTATGGTTATGGTAAATGGTTATAAAGACAAAATACTGTATACTGTAGGAGAGATGAAGCTATGAATGAAGCAGTGTGGTTGAACATCAGATAGCATGTCCAGGCTGACGCCAGCCAGCCAGCCTGGAGAGCAAGGATTGGGAAGGCAGTGGGGCGTGTGTGACGTCATACAGGCGGGGATTCCCCACTGTCTGGCTGTCCTCCCCTACTCAGATCATGGGCAGGACGAGGTGGGACGTGTGATGGGAGGGGGGTGAGGAGGCACGTGGTTGGCTGCGGTATTTAACGTATATGAGATTAGAGGTTGTAATAGGTTTGTTTTGACATAGAAAACCAACGTTTCCTTAATATTTGAATGATAAAGTCGAACGATTACTCTCTATAAATGTTTATCATCATGAACGGGTCAACTAGTTCCACCCCCCCCATACGTGACGTCACGTGGTGCCTACGTCACAAACCAAGGTGGTGATGGAGCAACACACTCGGGATACCCGTCTGTCTCACATGAATGAACGCACCACTATTTGGATGCCTGTGTTGTAATACTATTGTTATAAATATATCTACCATGTATATGACACGTTAATCATTATCAGTATTATACGTTTACATGCATGGTATTGATTGGAGACCAGTTAGAACTGCACATTGACAAATTATCACGGGGGTAGTTTCGCCCGAACAGCTGATTGAATCTCGGTCAAGTTCACAGCTACCACTGTTGCCAGACAAAACACCAAAATGTTGGTGGACTAGGTGGCCTCGATTCATCTGCTCGCAACTGTACATTGACACTCATTGCAGGAACGGACAAAGCTATCTATTTTTTGTCCCATTCCCGGCCAGAAAAAGTCAGCACGGATACGTCCCTGGGTTTTCCTTTTGCCCATGTGACCTCCTGAGGCTGAACAATGACCCCATTCTAACACTACTTGGCGGCACTTAGCGGGAACAACAAACTGCAGTAGATCCTCGCCCTGGGGTGTTCGTGACTCACGGTAGAGCCGTCCTTGTTTATGAAGGAACTTGGCTCGACCTCCCCGTGAATACTTAATCACTCTACCCTTTTGTTTCTTCTGCACGGCAGCAAGTGTCGGGTCAGAATGTTGTTCTTGGACAACATCTTGGCTACTAATCAGATCTTGCAGCGATGCGATGGTCACTGGGGTGACACAGTTTGGAGCCTCAGCCATGGCTCGTGTTTCTGCAGCTGAAGTCTGCGTAGCGTCATCTTCAGTGCAACTACATTTGGCACCGCTTATGTTGCCTATGATAAGGTCAAACAAAGATTCTGGCATGACAACTGTGAGTGTCGTACCTGTATAAAATGGAGATGCCACTTGGATACGTGCCTCAGAGAACAATCTCACTGATCCATCAATAAGGTTAGCTTTGATCTGTCGACCTGTGTACTCCTCAAGCCTAACTAGACTCTGCCTGACAGAGCAACCTGAGGAACCATTGTCTCTCAGGACCTTCACAGAAATGCCTCCCACAAACCCTGGCTGAACAAGGAAGGCACTGTTACCTGTGGGAGGGCCTGTGGAGGAAGCAGCCAGCCACTGATGAGGCTGCTAAATAAATGATGCGGCAAACAAGGTGCCCTGAGAATCAGATACCTGAGGGGTCGTATTCACTGCCTGGGGAGATGGAGTATTGACCATCTGTGGAGGAGGGTTCACTGTCGCTGGGGGACCAGTGAACTGTGGAGAAGTACCTGTACTGGTGGGGTTGGCACCACTGTGCACTTGTGGAAAGAAGGCTGCACTTGCATCCTACCTCCGATACACAAGGGCTGGTGCTGAAAAGGATTGTCCTGACCTTTGACTGCGTGGCTGATACTGCTGCTGGTTAGGGTACTTGTACCTCTTCCAGACAGGTTGCTGTGTATTTTGCCCCTGGTCCTTCTTCTGCGGTTTTGGACTTGGGCTATTATTTTGGGAACGGCCTTGTTGCTGGGGTTCAGTCTGAGACGGTTTCCCAGATTTGTCAGCTTTCCTGTTCCAGGTGTGCTACTTAGAGTTTGATACCCGTACGCAGTGAAGAATGCATCAGCCTTCTCCATCATATGGCTGGCATCCCTTACCTGGCAGATCTTAAGCTAAGCCATAAGTTCAGTGGGCCACGACTTTTCTAGCTGCACGCACAGCATAAGGTCGATTATTCCCTCACGCGTGGAAGGAGTTTCATCTTTCTCCATCCACTCATCTAAGTAAGCAGTAAGCCAATCAAGGAACTGAACGGCAGTCTCTTTTTCTTGTCATAAACTGACTCTTGGCGTCGTCAGCTGTGAGACCGTACGCTTTGATGAGTGCGGCCTTCATCATCTCATACGTGAGATTGTCTCCACGAATTCTGTGGAGAATATCGAGGGCAGAGCCCTCAAACAAGCTAAGAAACTGGAGCCGCTTAGCTGCCTCATCCAGCTGGTACAGCTAGGCCATGTCTTCGAAACGAGCTATGAATGGCTCGATTCGCTCACCTTCCTTGTATGGAGGAAGCTTGATGTGTGGGCTCGCCAGAACATGTGCAGGGAGAGCGCTCGTGGAGCTTGGGTTAGCTGCACCAGATGTGTCTGAAGCCAAAGAGTCTCGCTTGAGTCTCAGCATCTCAAGTTCATGTTTTTCACGTGCCTCACGCTCGGCACGTTCGTGTTCTCGCTCTCTCTCTCGTTGTTCTCGCTCGTATTCACGTTCTCTCTCGCTTTGTTCTAATTCGTGTTGACGTTCTCGCTCACGTTGTTCTAACTCGAGTTCGCGTTGTTTTTGCTCGTGTTGACGTTCTCTCTCGCGTTGCTCTAACTCGAGTTCGTGTTGTTTTTGCTCGTATTCGCGTTGTTCTACCTCGTGTTCGCGTTGAATTCTACGCTCTTCACGAGCATCATTCTCACGTTGCTAGTAATTAAACCGAAAGAGGACGTAGTCCTTAATTTTCTCGGGGTCGCTAAACCCCATACCTTTAGCTTCCTGTACACAGACGTTAGTAGTCATGATGCTAACTCAGTCTGAGTGAAATAAAGCCTAAGTACTGACTGCTATTTTGCAGAGAAATGCCAATAATCAAGAGTAAAGAATATAGGCACAGGTCAGTGGTGGCCAGTTTTACCTAGTTAAACTGGTAAAGAAAGAAAAAAACTATAAAAACTATCTATCTATCTATCTATTGCCAGACGCCTCAATCCCGTTTGGGGTGGCCACAAACAAATCGCCTCCAAGTCGCCCTGTCCCCCGCCATTTCACTCCCCTGCTCCCAGCTCACACCCCCCTCTCTCATATACCTCTCCACCCCATCCCTCCATCTCATCCTCGGCCTCCCTCCCTCTTTCCCCCTCCACCTCACTCACATACACTCTCTTCGTCAGTCTTTCACCCTCCATCCTCTCCACATGGCCAAACCACCTCAGTGTGTTCCTCATAACGCTTCCTATCACATCCACATCAACACCACAACGCTCCTTTATATCCTCATTCGTCAGCCTGTCTCCATGTGACTCCACAGGCTCCTCTTAAATAACTCATTTCCACTGCTCTCACTCTTGACTTGTGTCTTTCCAACAACGTCCAAGCTTCACTTCCGTATGTTAGAGTTGGTATCACAATACTGTCATGTAGTAACTTTTTCACTTCCATGCTCACTTCCCTGTTTCTTATCACTGCTTTCAAGGAACCAGCAACCTTTCTTCCCTGCTGTACCCTTTCACGCACTTCACCCTCCAAACCTCCATCCTTACTCATCACACTACCAAAGTACTTAAACGTACATTTTCCAATTCCTCACCATCCAACCTCGCTGTGCATTCACTGACTTCACCTCTCAAAGACCATCACTTTACTCTTCCCTACATTCACCTTTAGATTCCGTTTCTTACACTCAAACTCATCCACCAAGCCTTGCAGCTCCCCTTCGTCTTCACTCAACAACACAGTATCATCTGCAAACAACAGTACAGGGAGTTTCCAAACACTATCCTCTCTCACCAAGGCCACTCCAACATCCACTACCCTACCTTGTACCTCTTTTATTACCCCATCCATGTACAGATTGAACAACCATGGAGACATGACACATCCCTGTTTCAACCCAACCTTCAAAGAGAAAAATTCACTTAGTTCACCATCCACACGCACTGCAGCCTTCGCACCATCGTACATACTCTTCACAGCATTCAACAACTTTCCATCTACTCCATATATTCTTAACACTTTCCACAATCCTTGTCTATCCACCCTGTCATATGCTTTTTCCAAATCCATGAAAGCCGCATACAACTTCTTTCCCTTCTCTAGAAACTTTTCCACTAAAGATCTGAGAATGAATATCTAACCTCTTCCCTTCCTAAAGCCTCCCTGTTTTTCTCCAACTAATTTCTCTGTTCTTTCTCTAACTCTGTCAATAAGTATCCTACCATCGGTATACATACATATAAATCCTAACTCAGTCACAAGATTCACACTGTGGTGTGTGTATTACCCTGCTACAGGAGAAAATCACAGTCGCCCATGAGCATAAAACTCGTATTTACGTTAATAGAAGCAAGCTTGAGGAAAAAACTCCGATACGACGGTGAAAAATCCTGTACTCATGTCAAACTGAGCGAAAGATTCGCTACATTTACATTAACAACTAATTGTTATGTAGCGTGATGTATATGAAATACGGTGTAGGTGTGACAGTTGTGGTGTAACTGTGCCTACGTGTAAAATTATGTAATACAATAGTAAATAATGACGACGAGGCAGAAGAGAAGAGGTGGCAGCATGCGGCAGAGACGATCAGCTGATCTCCACGACAATGCTGCACCCGCCAGCTGCACCTGCAAAAGGAATCAAGGTGGAGCATCAAAATTGTCATTTCTCTCTCTGCCTAGCAACCAGAACTTATGTTTATTATTAACCAGGAAACATAGTCTTTGGATTGCTTAAATCTCTCAAGACCCCTGTAGTTTACTGGTTAACCTAGCATTATTAACCAGGAAACGTGCCAGTTCCTGGATTGCTCAAATCTCTCAGAACGGGCAGTTTAACCTACATTATTAACCAGGAAACGTGCCAGTTCTTGAATTGCTCAAATCTCTCAGAACGGGGAGTTTACTGGTTAACCTAACATTATTAACCAGGAAACGTGCCAGTTCTTGGATTGCTCAAATCTCTGAGAACGGGCAGTTTACTGGTTAACCTAACTCTATACACTTACGATTAACAATAGGAAGCTGAGAATCCCTACGCACTCGGGCAGGTCACATTTTAACACCCACCGTGGGTGTGAACACTCATGTGGATAATATGCATTCTCCGGGAGTCCTCAGAGAAGCCCACAGCTCGAGACGTTCCACAAGGTAATTCATACACAGCCTCGGATTGTCCCTACAGGGTTCTCGAACTTTCCCCTCAACCTGCGGTACATATGTATGTACAGGCCCTGGACATGATGTGTCCTGTGGGGTCAACGAGCGAGACGTCAGGTCTGCACCCACATTACCACTGCCCTGTCTTCAACTGCTTCTGAGATTATGGGTGTGGATTCAAACGGCATAGGAAGGACATGTCCCTGATTAGTGGTACAGTTGCGAGCAGATGACTCAAGGCCACCTAGTCCACCAACGTGTTGGTGTTTTGTCTGGCAACAGTGGTAGCTGTGAACTTGACCGAGATTCAGTCAGCTGTTCGGGCAAAACAAACCCAGTGATAATTTGTCAATGTGCCTACTGGTCTCCAATCAATATGTAAACGTATAATACTGATAATGATTAACGTGTCATACACATGGTAGATATATTTATAACAATAGTATTACAACACAGGCATCCAAATAGTGGTGCGTTCATTCATGTGAGACACACGGATATCGATAGTGATTTATTTTGTTGGACTATCGTCGTGAACCAAACAACCTTTACCAGCTTTCAAGAGATATGCCCTAGGGTTATCAGAGATATGCCCTAGGGTCCACAACCTAGCATTATTATCACAAAAAACACCGTCATGCCAGTCATCCTTCACCGTTAACCTCACTTTCATCGACCTCTGACTCCAAAGCAGGTGGGACAGTTAAAGGTTCACACCACAGTAGGCGAAACAAGGGGAGGGGGATGTGGGAGTTATATGGAGGGTGGTGGGTGAGGAAGGGCGGGACCAAAGTAGGGGAGGTCAGTCAGACAGCGCGCCGCGAGCCTTCATGACGTCACATCAGCCCAATGGCGGTCGGGTTCAGCTTGTCCCATTACATGCATGAATGAATGAATAGGGGCACCATGATCTAGACACCACAGCATCAAGCCCGGGGAGAGAGAGAGAGAGAGAGAGAGAGAGAGAGAGAATGAATGAATATAATATACACCAGGAATGATTGCTGTATTTTATCACACTAATAAATGCTGAAAATTACATTGATTTATTCATTTATCCGTCTAAGAGCCATAATAAACGTTGCTCGCGTTATTATATATCGGGAAGAGAGAGAGTTTGAGAGATAGATTGATAGACAGTTAGATAGATAGAGAGACAGATAGATAGAGATAGGTAGGGAGATGAGTGTGAATGTGATCGAATGTGTATTTGTGTGTGAAGGTTTTTGTTATATTGTTCTTTTCCTTTATCGTATCGCTACCCCACCGTGGTGGGAAGGTGCGATTAAGTATAAAACAAAAAATATAGATAGATAGGAGAAACATATATTAAGTCCTGCTGTGGAATGTTACAGGCGGATGATAATGTGATTTATTGATATACTATGGTTATGGTAAATGGTTATAAAGACAAAATACTGTATACTGTAGGAGAGATGAAGCTATGAATGAAGCAGTGTGGTTGAACATCAGATAGCATGTCCAGGCTGACGCCAGCCAGCCAGCCTGGAGAGCAAGGATTGGGAAGGCAGTGGGGCGTGTGTGACGTCATACAGGCGGGGATTCCCCACTGTCTGGCTGTCCTCCCCTACTCAGATCATGGGCAGGACGAGGTGGGACGTGTGATGGGAGGGGGGTGAGGAGGCACGTGGTTGGCTGCGGTATTTAACGTATATGAGATTAGAGGTTGTAATAGGTTTGTTTTGACATAGAAAACCAACGTTTCCTTAATATTTGAATGATAAAGTCGAACGATTACTCTCTATAAATGTTTATCATCATGAACGGGTCAACTAGTTCCACCCCCCCCATACGTGACGTCACGTGGTGCCTACGTCACAAACCAAGGTGGTGATGGAGCAACACACTCGGGATACCCGTCTGTCTCACATGAATGAACGCACCACTATTTGGATGCCTGTGTTGTAATACTATTGTTATAAATATATCTACCATGTATATGACACGTTAATCATTATCAGTATTATACGTTTACATGCATGGTATTGATTGGAGACCAGTTAGAACTGCACATTGACAAATTATCACGGGGGTAGTTTCGCCCGAACAGCTGATTGAATCTCGGTCAAGTTCACAGCTACCACTGTTGCCAGACAAAACACCAAAATGTTGGTGGACTAGGTGGCCTCGATTCATCTGCTCGCAACTGTACATTGACACTCATTGCAGGAACGGACAAAGCTATCTATTTTTTGTCCCATTCCCGGCCAGAAAAAGTCAGCACGGATACGTCCCTGGGTTTTCCTTTTGCCCATGTGACCTCCTGAGGCTGAACAATGACCCCATTCTAACACTACTTGGCGGCACTTAGCGGGAACAACAAACTGCAGTAGATCCTCGCCCTGGGGTGTTCGTGACTCACGGTAGAGCCGTCCTTGTTTATGAAGGAACTTGGCTCGACCTCCCCGTGAATACTTAATCACTCTACCCTTTTGTTTCTTCTGCACGGCAGCAAGTGTCGGGTCAGAATGTTGTTCTTGGACAACATCTTGGCTACTAATCAGATCTTGCAGCGATGCGATGGTCACTGGGGTGACACAGTTTGGAGCCTCAGCCATGGCTCGTGTTTCTGCAGCTGAAGTCTGCGTAGCGTCATCTTCAGTGCAACTACATTTGGCACCGCTTATGTTGCCTATGATAAGGTCAAACAAAGATTCTGGCATGACAACTGTGAGTGTCGTACCTGTATAAAATGGAGATGCCACTTGGATACGTGCCTCAGAGAACAATCTCACTGATCCATCAATAAGGTTAGCTTTGATCTGTCGACCTGTGTACTCCTCAAGCCTAACTAGACTCTGCCTGACAGAGCAACCTGAGGAACCATTGTCTCTCAGGACCTTCACAGAAATGCCTCCCACAAACCCTGGCTGAACAAGGAAGGCACTGTTACCTGTGGGAGGGCCTGTGGAGGAAGCAGCCAGCCACTGATGAGGCTGCTAAATAAATGATGCGGCAAACAAGGTGCCCTGAGAATCAGATACCTGAGGGGTCGTACTCACTGCCTGGGGAGATGGAGTATTGACCATCTGTGGAGGAGGGTTCACTGTCGCTGGGGGACCAGTGAACTGTGGAGAAGTACCTGTACTGGTGGGGTTGGCACCACTGTGCACTTGTGGAAAGAAGGCTGCACTTGCATCCTACCTCCGATACACAAGGGCTGGTGCTGAAAAGGATTGTCCTGACCTTTGACTGCGTGGCTGATACTGCTGCTGGTTAGGGTACTTGTACCTCTTCCAGACAGGTTGCTGTGTATTTTGCCCCTGGTCCTTCTTCTGCGGTTTTGGACTTGGGCTATTATTTTGGGAACGGCCTTGTTGCTGGGGTTCAGTCTGAGACGGTTTCCCAGATTTGTCAGCTTTCCTGTTCCAGGTGTGCTACTTAGAGTTTGATACCCGTACGCAGTGAAGAATGCATCAGCCTTCTCCATCATATGGCTGGCATCCCTTACCTGGCAGATCTTAAGCTAAGCCATAAGTTCAGTGGGCCACGACTTTTCTAGCTGCACGCACAGCATAAGGTCGATTATTCCCTCACGCGTGGAAGGAGTTTCATCTTTCTCCATCCACTCATCTAAGTAAGCAGTAAGCCAATCAAGGAACTGAACGGCAGTCTCTTTTTCTTGTCATAAACTGACTCTTGGCGTCGTCAGCTGTGAGACCGTACGCTTTGATGAGTGCGGCCTTCATCATCTCATACGTGAGATTGTCTCCACGAATTCTGTGGAGAATATCGAGGGCAGAGCCCTCAAACAAGCTAAGAAACTGGAGCCGCTTAGCTGCCTCATCCAGCTGGTACAGCTAGGCCATGTCTTCGAAACGAGCTATGAATGGCTCGATTCGCTCACCTTCCTTGTATGGAGGAAGCTTGATGTGTGGGCTCGCCAGAACATGTGCAGGGAGAGCGCTCGTGGAGCTTGGGTTAGCTGCACCAGATGTGTCTGAAGCCAAAGAGTCTCGCTTGAGTCTCAGCATCTCAAGTTCATGTTTTTCACGTGCCTCACGCTCGGCACGTTCGTGTTCTCGCTCTCTCTCTCGTTGTTCTCGCTCGTATTCACGTTCTCTCTCGCTTTGTTCTAATTCGTGTTGACGTTCTCGCTCACGTTGTTCTAACTCGAGTTCGCGTTGTTTTTGCTCGTGTTGACGTTCTCTCTCGCGTTGCTCTAACTCGAGTTCGTGTTGTTTTTGCTCGTATTCGCGTTGTTCTACCTCGTGTTCGCGTTGAATTCTACGCTCTTCACGAGCATCATTCTCACGTTGCTAGTAATTAAACCGAAAGAGGACGTAGTCCTTAATTTTCTCGGGGTCGCTAAACCCCATACCTTTAGCTTCCTGTACACAGACGTTAGTAGTCATGATGCTAACTCAGTCTGAGTGAAATAAAGCCTAAGTACTGACTGCTATTTTGCAGAGAAATGCCAATAATCAAGAGTAAAGAATATAGGCACAGGTCAGTGGTGGCCAGTTTTACCTAGTTAAACTGGTAAAGAAAGAAAAAAAAACTATAAAAACTATCTATCTATCTATCTATTGCCAGACGCCTCAATCCCGTTTGGGGTGGCCACAAACAAATCGCCTCCAAGTCGCCCTGTCCCCCGCCATTTCACTCCCCTGCTCCCAGCTCACACCCCCCTCTCTCATATACCTCTCCACCCCATCCCTCCATCTCATCCTCGGCCTCCCCCTCCCTCTTTCCCCCTCCACCTCACTCACATACACTCTCTTCGTCAGTCTTTCACCCTCCATCCTCTCCACATGGCCAAACCACCTCAGTGTGTTCCTCATAACGCTTCCTATCACATCCACATCAACACCACAACGCTCCTTTATATCCTCATTCGTCAGCCTGTCTCCATGTGACTCCACAGGCTCCTCTTAAATAACTCATTTCCACTGCTCTCACTCTTGACTTGTGTCTTTCCAACAACGTCCAAGCTTCACTTCCGTATGTTAGAGTTGGTATCACAATACTGTCATGTAGTAACTTTTTCACTTCCATGCTCACTTCCCTGTTTCTTATCACTGCTTTCAAGGAACCAGCAACCTTTCTTCCCTGCTGTACCCTTTCACGCACTTCACCCTCCAAACCTCCATCCTTACTCATCACACTACCAAAGTACTTAAACGTACATTTTCCAATTCCTCACCATCCAACCTCGCTGTACATTCACTGACTTCACCTCTCAAAGACCATCACTTTACTCTTCCCTACATTCACCTTTAGATTCCGTTTCTTACACTCAAACTCATCCACCAAGCCTTGCAGCTCCCCTTCGTCTTCACTCAACAACACAGTATCATCTGCAAACAACAGTACAGGGAGTTTCCAAACACTATCCTCTCTCACCAAGGCCACTCCAACATCCACTACCCTACCTTGTACCTCTTTTATTACCCCATCCATGTACAGATTGAACAACCATGGAGACATGACACATCCCTGTTTCAACCCAACCTTCAAAGAGAAAAATTCACTTAGTTCACCATCCACACGCACTGCAGCCTTCGCACCATCGTACATACTCTTCACAGCATTCAACAACTTTCCATCTACTCCATATATTCTTAACACTTTCCACAATCCTTGTCTATCCACCCTGTCATATGCTTTTTCCAAATCCATGAAAGCCGCATACAACTTCTTTCCCTTCTCTAGAAACTTTTCCACTAAAGATCTGAGAATGAATATCTAACCTCTTCCCTTCCTAAAGCCTCCCTGTTTTTCTCCAACTAATTTCTCTGTTCTTTCTCTAACTCTGTCAATAAGTATCCTACCATACACTTTTCCTATTATACGAAGAAGACAAATGCCTCTATGGTTACCACACACTTCTTTTTCCCCTTTTCCTTTGTACAAGGGAATAATTATACCTGACTTCCAATCCTCCGGGACTCTACCTTCCTCCCAGGCCAATCTGCACATCTTCCACATCCATTCTACTACAATCTCTCCCCCATGCTTCAGCATTTCACCACACACTCCATCAATTCCTGGGGCTTTCCCTGATTTAACTTTCTTCATTGGTTCCACAACTTCTATCCTACTGATTTCTTCCTGTCTTCTCACCTCCCTCCTTCTCCCAGCCATTCCCCAGCCACTTATACTCGCATTACTTCCATCCTCTACGTTCAACAATTCCTTAAAGTGTTCTCTCCATCTGCTCACTTTTTCTCCCTTCTCCACCAGTAATCTACCATTTTTATCTTTCACTCCCCTGCTAACTTCACTTCCACCCTGTCTTACTCTTTTCACCTCTCTCCAGAACATTTTCTTAGTCCCTCCACTTTACACTCAAATTTCTTCCAAATTCCTCATCCTCTCTCTTCTTACTCTCTCTTACTAATCTTTTCACCTCTCTCTTCCGCCTCTCAACCTCTTCCACTCCCCTATTTCTCATCCATTCATTGTATGCTTTCTTCTTTTGTGCCACAGCCTGTTTCACCTATTCAGTACACCACGCTGTTCCTTGCACCCCCCTCCGTCTTCTCTTCCTTCCACACACATCACATGCTGCACATATTTCTTCTGTAAATATTCTGCACACACCTTCCACGTCTCCCATCTGCTCCAATTCATATTTGCCCAATCGTTCCTCCACTTCTCTCTTATACTCTGCCTTTTTCTCATCCTCTTGTAACCTTTCCACTCTCCTTGCAACTACTCCTTCCTCTCGTCTTTCCCTTCTTCTATTCCTCCAACTTGAACTTTAATTCTGGCCATCACCAAGTAGTGGTCAGAAAGTCCACTCCCCCAACCTCTATACACTCTTGCATCCATTAAACATCTTCGCATCCTTTCATCCACACACACATAATCAATCATTGCCTTCCTTTCATTCAGTTCACCACCCACTCTTCTCATCACTCGTCATGTATACCTGTGGATCATTTTATGCCTGAAGAGGGTATTGGCAATCACCAACCCCCTCCCAGCACAAATGTCCACTAACGCACTCCCATTCTCATCTATCTCAGCAGGCACACCCCACTCACCAACTATTCCATCCACCTTCACATTCCCAACTTTACCATTCATATCACCAATCAAAAACACTCCCTCATTCCTTCCAAACTTTTCCATGCACACTTCTACATTTGTCCAGAACTCTTCTCTCACTCTTCTAGCACGATCTTGCGTTGGCGCATACACACACACAATCGCCCACATTTGTATTCCAACTTTCAACTTTACCCACACAATCCTTGACCCAACTATTACTTAAAATGAATCAATAATCACCAGTAAGATGGTGCCTATAGACTTTAATGATAAATACCTAAGTATGGGTGAGTGAGTATTATCTCGTTAATAATTTTAGCGCTAGGAGTTAATATCCTGGAATGAGGTCGCCAGATGTCACGGGGTTTTGGGTATTTATATATTAAAGAATACTTTAAATGTTGCTTGCAAATGGGGGCAAAAAATTGACTTATGAAATCAGGCAGTGTTTTACTTTATGCCGGCTTACTTCGCCTATTCTCTAAGGATGAGAATTTATAAACTTTCTCAACAGTACACAGCAGAGACTAATTACGCTTGCTGTTTTTTAGTACTATTAACCTCTAGAGAAAGCGATTCCATCCCTGACAATCAATAACTAATGCTATTTGTGATAAACAGGTTCTTGCCGGTGCATTAACTCCTGGTTGGCACAATGGATTTAAGCTTAATACAAAAGGACTGGCCTAAGTACCAGTTATGAATAATGCTATAGTCTCACCAATCTAAAACCAAGGTTTGGGTGGAGTCCAGCCGGGGATTTCCCGGCGTACAGCGTTGCCTTGTTTCCTATACTCTGGCTGACCTGACACCGTTAGAGTTCGTCCGCTCACACCTCGCCACCTGGCCTGACATGACTTCACCCACTTCTGTGTGTGTGTGTGTGTGTGTGTGTGTGTGTGTGTGTGTCTGTGTGTGTGTGTGTTTATGTGTGTGTGTGTGTGTAAAGACAAACTAATTTGTTATAAATATAATTTAAGTTACATATATATAACAAAGTGAACAGTGGAAGCACGTGACAGAAGCTTAAATCTCCCTCCAATGGATCTGGATGTTGCCGCTCGTGAGTGTTTTAACTTATTTATTTCTATTAAGAAAATAGCGTATGTTCTACTGATTCCTTCAAATTATATTATAAAAGTAATTGTTACATTACTTATCCAACTTAGAACTACCGTGAAAGTCGGTAAAAGTAACTTAATTTTTTTTTAGCACCACTGTAAAATATGTATGCCACGTTTCTTTATTGATGTACAAGAGCCATATGCATTACAAGTTTACCTTCCTTTGATATGCTAGAATACTTACGTTTAAATAGTATTAGTATGTGTGTACCTATCTGTGATGCCTATTACTTATATAACAGAATCTACTCATCGCTCGTTTAGGAAGTATGGCATGGGTGCACCCAGCGCCAGACCCCACCCAAACCTTGGTTTTAGATTGGTGAGACTTTTTTTTTTATAAGCGTTTATGAGAACTAGGAGCGGCAACTAGAGTAAGCTTAATGTGGAGGAATAAAAGACGACTTTAACTATACATTAAGCTCAAAGGAAAAGAACTATAAATTTTATTAATTACAATGAAATAAATTTACGTCTCAAAATGAATTCAAAATAACAAGAATACACTCACTCGCTCACTCAAAAGCTAAACCCAAACCTAGGAAAAACGAAAAGAAATACTGGTCAGTAGAGAGGGCTAAGCGGAATGACTGGGCGTCGATACGTAGGACGGACGCTGCAAACACACTAAACCTCTTCGCCGATTAACTGTCTAGGTGGAGATTTCCTGAACTCGCTTTGGCGGCGCTGCTCCACGCTGGGCACGAACCTGCTCTCACGACGATCCAATCCTGACTAAGTTCGAATTATGAAAGAGGGCGAGGGCCGGCCGTGTTTGCTCCAACGGTCAACGGAAAGTGAGCGACATACGCTCACAATAAATCACTCAGCGAAGGCACTAATGTCACGCGCAAGGATGATCACTTATGAAACAGTGAAAAATGTTCTGAAAACCGTCCCAATCGAGTGAACGCTAGGACAGTTGAACTGAGTGATAATGAGAATTCCACTAGAACTCGAGGTTTTCACACTGAAACAAAAATGTCACGAACTTGTAAACACGCTCGCGCCAATTCGTGACACGTCATGTAGTAACTTTTTCACTTCCATGCACACTTCCCTATTTATTATCTGCTTTCAAGGAACCAGCAACCTTTCTTCCTTGTTGTACCCGTTCAAGCACATCACCCTCCAAACTTCCATCCTAACTCATCACACTACCCAAGTACAGCCGACAGCAGAAGTTCGTCCCTCTTAGCGTGCGTGATACGAGCCTGTTGATCTGGTAACACTGTATGAGATAGAGTTGACAGGTACGCTTTAAATGGCTAATATTAAAGAAATGTGTTCGGAGATAAGAACACATTCCCTAATGATAATATTAATTTGTAGCAGGTGGGATAATGTTATTGTGAAATGTTTGACACTGGTGTATGAAGATTCTTCGTTACGGACACAGACGCATAGGATTATTTGGACTGGACTGATGTTGCCAGCAAGTATTATATGAAATATTATAGAACGATTGCAGTCCTAAAGGTGAGGTTGCAAGAAAACACTAATTACGATGTCAGTTACACACTAAACAAACACAGAAACTGACAGTTCGTGTTTCGCCAGTATGCGGTTTAGTTTTACAAGTTAAATCACTTCCTTTTCCGACCTCTCTCCCCACCCGTCTCTTCTCTTCCTAGTCATGCTCTGCCATCATCCACGTTTTATCGTTAATGCTGAATACCGTATGTCTGTAGATAAACTGTGGGAAACAATATAAAAGTGTCAAATGAGCTTCATTTCCTCCTCCATCGCTTGAAATGTTACCCATGACGAATATAAATGTTAGTAACATGAATAAATCGTCACTGTGGTGGTTAGGAGACATTACTCGTCACATTATATAACATTTATATAACCATCGTTAATACAGTGCTCCAAATACACTCCCTCTCCATCCCCTTGCCGTCTCCTCCCCTCCCCCTTCCACTGTCTCCATCACTTCTCCCCCCTCCCTTCCCCCCCTCTACCAGTACCCCTTGTTTCTCTCCCTCAACACCCCCAACCCTTCCCAACGATTTCATTTAACTGTCTCTGCTTCTGTTTACCTCCCTAATTAGATCGGTTCTTCCTAATTTGAATACAGTTATTACCATTTACAGGACTTTGAGTCTTAATTGTAATGACATTATAAACACAATACTCGTGCATGTTATATTGCCAACTGTATTACACACAAGTAACCAAATTACTTACATAACAATATGTCCATCGTAACTATCAGTGTTCAATACCATCCCCCCCTTGTGGATTCCTTCCCTCCTCGCCTCCTTCCCGCTTTCTGTATCCCTCACTCCTCCCTTCACGTTATAACATATTTATCTGTGTCCCAGCTTGTAATATATGTAATCCCTTCCCTCACCCAAAGTATTCCTGCTTCCATAATCCCCTCCCCCCCCACACATTGTGTTCCGCACTAAAGTGAGACCTATGAGATACGTCTACTTATCTATAATTTAAAACAATATGCCATCGACATACTTTGATCTGAACTCCCTCAACGCATGATCTTACAAGGTCAGAGAATGCAGTCAGCAAGATTATCCCTATCATTCCATTCCCATAGCTGCATTGCATGGTTAGAACAAAAGGTAACGGCATGGCTGTCCATCAGCGCCTTGAACATCTGTTCTGCAACTGCCGATATTATCAATACAGGAGTGACAAGGACTCGTGTAATGCTGTGTTTTTAAGGCGACTTCTCGTCGTAAAAACACGAGCACTGGAACGGGGTCCTTTTACTAGACCGGATGTAATGCACTAACAAAGGAACAGGGCATAAAAAGAGACAGTACACCGTATCACATCTATTGCTTAAGTTCTACTCATTACAGTGTACATACAACGATATTTGGCACATAGGAGAACAGAGATACAATATTACACTCGCTTAAATAGACTGATCCGATATATATTAACACGTGGCACAGGGCAGTCGTGGATATGCTTTACTGTTGCTTGAATGGAATATCACTTCACTGTGGTTGTTAGTTTGAATTAATTATCATGTTACTTGTGGATAATAATAAATGGGGGAGTTTCACTTTGGATCACGGCGATCGGGAGTCTGTGTCGGAGATATTACTATAATAGAGGTAGGGTGCGGATGGCGACACTCGACACTGTCACCAAGTCGCGGGGGGGGGGGCACCTCACTTGCCTTTCGGCTCACTCGCGCATTTACCTCTAGTTCCACAGAAAACTCCCCGGTTCCTTGATGTAGGGGGTGACTGAGTTATTTAACACTTTACACACGAATTTCTGTGATACCACGGTTTAATATATCGTAAGACGCTGCCACTGTGCCTTGGATCACTGTCACTGTATTCGGGGTCACTGTCACTGTCACTGTTTTTACCCTTGTTTCCTGGGTTATTAAGTCACTGGTACTTACTGTCAGGGAGGCTCCCTTGCCTGGGGCCTCGACCTGAGGGGCGGCTCCTTCCTAGGGCCACGCTGGTGGTGTGCAGGGAGGCCCTGTGGTCTGGCGGCCTCGACCTGATCGGGGGCCCTCGGGGCTAGGGCCGAACAGCCGGAGGAGTCGGCCTGCTTCCTCTACTTCCGGGGAGTGAGGGAGCCTGGATCTCCGTCGTTGTAGACTGCGGTGGAGGGCCTGGGCGTCCTGGGACTGCGGGTGCTCAGGGGGAGAGGCGCCGTCAGGGCTGGGCTGCGGCAGCGTCCCCTGTAGGGCTCCGACAGGGCTAAAGAACTCCCGGGTGTGGGTGGTAAGTCCGTTATCGGGCCTTGCCACCACTCTAGTGCCTCCTCCTGGCCTAGAAGCCTGGATGGCGACGAAGGGCTCCCCGAAGGGAAAGAGGCTAAAGGGGGACTCACGCTCTTCGTGGTTCCCTGAGTGTGTTCATAGGGCTGAGTCGGGGCTCTACTTCCCCTAGGGTGAACTTTGGCTGGAGCCGTGAACTTGCCCGGCGTGCGGGGTCGCCCTTTTGCCGAGGCAAGGTGCCGCCGACGTGGTGTTCCTCCCGCAGTAGGAGACAAGCCGGAGTGAGGGGCTCAGGAGCTGCACTCTCTCCAATACGGACAGATCCTACCGTCAGGGAATTCTCCACCCTGGTACGTGCCCCAGCCGAAGCTGAGTGTCTGCCCATACGGAAAGCGACTAACGGAGAAACGGGATCACCCGTCTGTTCCGGCAAGAGGCCGACCCCGAGTCGCCGCTTCCGTAATTGGGTAGCGCTACACGTACGGTAGCAGGGTCTCTCTACCCTGGACCGTATTCTGACCGTAGCCAAAGAACAACTGGAGAGGGATGCACACAGGCAACTCTCTCTCCTCAGCGTGTTAAGGCCGGAGCCTGGGGTCACCTTCCCCTTTACACACTCTGTCAGGCCGTAGCCTGTGTCTATCTCTCTTTCTCTCTTTTGGCCGTAGCCTTGGGCCTCTTCCTGCCCTAGAGGGTGTAACAAGACCGTCAAGACGGTGTTACCTGGGACTGACCTCTTTTCAGTCCCACCCCTGGTCTGACGGTCACTACCCCGCCCGCACAGTAGTTCAGTTTCCCTGAACACCTGGGGTTGGGGCACTTGCGGGGAATAGGGGCTCAGGGCCGGGATGCCCCGATGACCCTCTTGCCCGGGGTCACTAACCTAACCGGTGTGTCCCCCCGGGGTGGTGGTGGGGTGGCGGCTCGGTGGTGGTGTGGGGGGTGGTGAGGTGGGAGGTCCTGTGGCGGGCACGGCGGGCATTTTAACTCGGATGGATAGGAAGCGAACCTTTACCATAATTAACCCTTACACCGCTACAATCTCATACTTCCACTTACATCTGCCTGCTATCCGGGCTCATGACAAGCATATTCCGATAAGGGCTTAATCTACTCATCCAGAGGGGTATAATCCCCCTTCATCGTATATTACGATGATTATGGTAGCCAAATGTATGAGGATACAGCTTTGGGACTATCATCTATTTTGCTATATTTAATCGTAACTGAAGATCTACAAATTGTCACCAAGAATACTGACAGTACTTTTAAGAAAATATTTTCTGGATGCGTGTAGATCATACAACATCTATCTATCTATCTATCTATCTATAGCCCGACGCCCTAATCCCGAAAGGGTTGTCGCAGACAAAACGCCTCCAAGTCGCTCTGTCACCCACAATTTGACTCCCATCCCCCCAACTCAACCCCCCCTTCCCCATTTATTCCTCTCAACTCCATCCCTCCACCTCATCCTCGGTCTACCCCTCCCTCTCCCTCCCTGCACCTCACCTACATACACCCTCTTAGTCAGTCTTTCATTCTCCATTCTCTCCACATGTCCAAACCACTTCAGTCATACAACATACGCAATGATTACTTTTCATTTTATACTTTCTTTGGTGAAAAGAAGGACGTTTGTGCTTCATATTTTATGTATGTTGGGATTTATAAAATAAGTGTAAGCAAGATATTAATGGCTAGAGGAGGAGAAATAAAATGATCATTAAACTGAGGCACTGACTGCCGTCCTTTGAACAGTTAATGCCTCTTGACCGCCATTGTCACGGTCATTATAATATTACACATTATTAAAGGATACTATACAAAAACATGACCCAAACATCGTTATGTTGTTCGATTCCCGAGACAAAAATGAAAAAGGGAGAGAAAAAGACATTTGAAATGACAAGGGAGAGAAGTTGGGCAGGGTCAATACAATAACACGGTGGGGAGGGATTCGGAGTGTTGCAGGCTAGAAACAAAGGTTACTGGAAATGGGGGCGGAGGGAGGGGGGAGATGTGATGGAAACAGTGGAAGGAGGAGGGGAGGAGACGGTGAGGGGGTGGAGAGGGAGTGTATTTTGGGCACTGTAAGAACGATAGTTAGGTAAGTGTTACATAAATGATGAGAAATGTCTCCTAACCACCACAGTGACTATTTATTAATGTTACTAACATTTATATTCAAGTCATTGATAACACTTCAAGCGATGGAGGAAAAGAAGCTCATTGACACTTTTATATTATTTCCCACAGTTTACCTACAGACACGATTTTCAACATTAACGATAAAACGTGGATGATGGCAGAGCATGACTTGGAAGAGGAGAGACGGGTGGGGAGAGAGGTCGGAAAGGGAAGTGACAACTTATAAAACAAAATCGCATACTGGCGAAACATGAACTGGCAGTTTCTGTGTTTTAGTGTGTAACTGACATCGTAATTAGTGTTTTCTTGCAACCTCACCTTTAAGACTGCAATCGTTCTATAATATTTCATATAATACTTGCTGGCAACATCAGTCCAGTCCAAGTAATCCTAGGCGTCTGTGTCCGTAACGAAGAATCTTCATACACCAATGTCAAACATTTCACAATAACTTTATTATCCCACCTGCTGCAAATTAATATTATCATTAGAGAATGTGTTCTTATCTCCGAACACATTTCTTTAATATTAGCCATTTAAAGCGTACCTGTCAACTCTATCTCATACAGTGTTACCAGATCAACAGGCTCGTATCAATCACGAACTTCTGCTGTCGGCTGTACATAAAAGTACTCACATTTTCCATTTCCTCACCATCCAACCTCACTGTACATTCACTGACTTCACCTGTCAAAGACCATGACTTTACTCTTCCCTACATTCATCTTTAGATTCCGTTTTTTACACACTATCCCAGTGAAGTCAAGGCTAAATAATAAAAGCCAATTGACTCATAGGAAACTAAAAATCCATTTAATCTCAAAACGAGAGACAACAGTTCAGGTCGACCCTCCTCCAACCCGATTGTCTTTAGAGACATTATAAATTGCATGTCTCAGCACGGCTATATATTTAGTTTTTCATAAGAAGGTATATATGATCATCATAAAATAAACGATTTTCATGTAAACGATTTATTGCCTTTCAGAGTGATTTTACCTTAGTAAATATGGATATTGATATCACACGAAATGTGAAAATTATCCATAGTTTATATTTCATTAGTAGGCTCATGATGCCCCTTTAAAGCCCTAGTTTTGTAGATAAAAATAACAGTTTTGCCTACAAAAATCCAAGATGATATCAGGTCCCTAATGAAACGAAACGCTTTGGCCTTAAAACCATCAAATGCAGCCTCCTATACCTGTGAATTGATTTCATCGTACGGATTACCTCATTTACCCTTGTTACTGATTTTTTTTTTTTTATCTGACTGAATTATCTCACCGTCAGAAATGTTTTTTGAATTTTACATAAAATCGGGAGTGTTTCCCAGCTAATTTAGAGTACACTTGTGGAAGTTGCAAAATTATATGTTTTCGCCCTCAGTTATGCGGGTTTTTAGTATCATTCAAATGACCCCCTTCATAAAGAAAATATGCAAACAATCTCAAGACGACGTTATTACAGTTCATTCAGTGTTTCTTCAAAGTGCGTTTTTAGTAGCTCTCATACACTATATGTATACTGAGATGAGGAATAAAGTTATAAATGATCATCATCATCACCATCCAACCCTACGTTGCCCCATGAGGAAACGCAGGAGCCCGGGGCTGGGCAAGATGGTCCTATTTAAGATGAGAGTGACCAACATCACTCATCCCCGAGTGGCATTAATTAATTATATATCTCTGAGTTGTGAAAGTGTTTGTACTTTCTCGTATAAATTTACAGATGAGAGTCAAAAGCTTATCAATATTCCTTCTCACGAGGTATCAATTTGGAAAGATTTTAACTAAGGGAATGTGTCTTTTGGTGTGACACCAACCTTCATAATGTGCAAATATTCTTTTTCTTTTTTTTTCTTTTTTTTAATTGTCAGGATGATCGATGTAACTTTTAAGTGCTTCATCTGCACAAAAAAATGAAAACATTCGAAATTTCTCGCTTGTGTCGGGGACCCCCACAATTGAAACATTGTTCTTATATACCTCAGACGCCACCTCTGCGTTTCAATCGAATTTCTTGTTATATGTTTTCTAAATGTGATTTTTCTCACCCTCAGAAGTCTCTTCTGAGTTTTGATAATAATGTGTTTCCCAATCAGTTTTGAGTACATTTGTGGAAGTTGCATATTTAGCGATTTCGCCAAAAAATACGTTTATACAGCCATCACCCAAGTAAAATAGTTTTGAACTACCCTCAAAGAGAATCCTATCAACCGTAACTAGTTCAAGTTTGGCACTAGCTTGTATCAGTAAAGCCAAGGCTAAAAAAAGCTAATAGATTCATCAAAAATTAGAAAGTTAATATCATTTTGGCTGACCCAACAGTTCACGTCGACCCTTCTGCAACCTGATTTTTTTTTTTTTTGAGCCATCATGAATAATAAAACTGCATATGAGGAACCAAGTAATATTTATTAATTGTATATCTCAGTACGGCTATTTAGTTTTCCTTAATAATATATATATGATAATAAATAAAAGATTTTCTTGTAAAAGATTTATTGCCTATCGGAGTGATTTCTACCTTCATAAATATGGATAATGATATCACACGAATTGTCATACTGCGAATATATTCAATATTGTACAGTATATTTGACCAGTAGGCTCAAGATAACACTACAAAGCTCTAGTTTTGCAGAAAAAAAAAAAGTTGTATCTCTATAAATCCAAGTTGTTTTCAGGTCCCTAAGCAAACGAAACTCTTTGGATTTAAAACCATTAAATGGCAGCCATCCTTACCTGTGAATCTATTTCATCCTACGTATTACCTCATTTAACGTTGTTACGGATTTTTTTTTTTTCCGTGACGGAATTTTCTCACCCTCAGAAATGTTTTCTGATTTTTACATACAATTGGGAGTTCTTCCCTCCTAATTTAGAGTACATTTGTGGATGTTTCAAAATAAAGTGTTTTCACCCTAAATCCTGCTTTTTTAAGCATCACTCAAATGATCCTCTTCATAACGTAAATTCAAACAATCTCCAGATGACATTAATACATTTCATTCAGTGTTCCTTCAACCTGTATTTTTGTAGCGGACATGCACTACATGTCTACGAAGATGAGTAGTAACGTTATAAAAGATAATTGATTATATATCTCGGTATTGTGTTTGTACTTTCTCGTATAAATTTATAGAGTCAAAAGCTGATCAATATTCCTTCTCAAGTTGTATCAGTTTGGAAACACATTAACTAAGGAAATGTGCCCTATGGTGAAACACGAACTTTCATAATGTGCAAATATTTTTTTTTTTTTTTTGTTAGTTGTCAGGATGCTTGAAGTAATTTAAAAGTTCCTCTACTGCATATGAAAGAAGAATACTTATTCGAAAGTTGTCGATTGTGTCGGTGACCACATCAACTGAAACTTATTGCTCGAAAACATCTAATATGCCACCTTTTTTTCGTTTCAATCGGATTCTTGTTATATGTTTCCTAAATGTGATTTTTTTTTTCACTCCTTAGAAGTGTATTCTGAGTTTTGGTAATAATAAGGTGTGTTTCCTAGTCAGTTTTGAGTACATTTGTGGAACTTGCATGTTTAACTATTTCGCAAAAAAATACGTTTATACATCCATCACTCCAGTGAAATAGTTCTAAACTACCCCCAAATAGAATGCTATCAGCCGTAACTAGTTCACCTTTGGCACTATCTTTTGTCAGTGAAGTCGTCTAAGAAAAAAAAATCCAATAGACTAGTCTGAACTTAAAAATCCAGTTAGTCTTAACACGGCATACACAACAGTTCAGGTCGACACTCATGCAACCCGAGTGTCTTTAGGGACATCATGAACAACAAAACTGCGTGTATGAGGAACTAAGCAACTTTTATAAATTGCATGTTTCATCACGGCTACATATTTAGTTTTTCCTAATAATGTATATATGATAATCAACAACGATTTTCATATAAAAGGATTTATTGCCTTTCAGAGTGATTTTTCCTTAGTATATATGGATAATGATATCACACGAACTCCGAAAATATTGCATATTTTTTATATGACTAGTAGCCTCAATATGCCACTTAAAGCCTTAGTTTTGCACATAAAAATAACCAGTTTTACATACATAAATGCAAGATGTTTTTAGGTCCCTAATGAAACGAAACCTTGGCCTAAAACCATCAAATGCAGCCTTCTTTACCTGTGAATTGATTTCATCTTACGTATAACCTCATTCAGCCTTGTTACTTATTTTTTTCTATTCCGAGACGGAGTTTTCTCACCCTTAGAAATGTTTCCTGAATTTTAGATAAAATTGGGAGTGTTTCCCAGATAATTTAGAGTACATTTGTGGAAGTTGCAAAATTTGGTGTTTTCTCCCTCAATAATGTTGTTTTTAACATCATTCAAAGGGCCCTCTTCAGAACGTAAATATCCAAACAATCTCAAGACGACATTATTACAGTAAATTCTGTGTTTCTTCAACCTGCGTTTTTTTTTTTTTTTTTTTGTAGCTGTCATGCACTATATGCCTCCTGAGATAAGGAATAAGATTATAAATGGTCATCATCATCATCATCATCATCCAATCATACGTTGCCCCATGAGGAGCGCAGGAGCCCGAGGCTAAGCAAGTTGGTCATGGCAATTAAGATGAGAGTGACCAACCTCACTCATCCCTGAGTGGCTTTAATTAATTAATTAATCTCTGTTTTATGATGATATTTGTACTTTCTCGTATAAATTTACAAATGAGAGTCAAAAGCTCATCAATATTTCTTCTCACGAGGTATCAATCTGGAAACATTTTAACTAAGGGAATGTGTCATATGGTGTGACACGAACCATCATAATGTTCATTTTTTTTTATTTTTTACATTCAGTCAGGATGATTGATGTAATTTATAAATGCTTCTACTGCAGATAAAAAAGAATACTCATTCGAAGTTTCTCGCTTATGTCGGGGACCCCCACATCAATTGAAACTTATTGTTATTAAACACCTCAGATGCCACCTCTCTACTTTTCAATCGAATTTCTTGTTATATGTTTTCTGTTAGATTTTTCCCACCCTCAGAAGTGTCTTCGTAGTTTGGTAGTAATGTTTCCCAATCAGTATTGAGTACATTTGTGGAAGTTGCTTATCTAGCGATTTCGCCAAAAAATACTTTTATACAGCCATCACCCAAGAAAAATAGATTTGAACTACCCTCAAGGAGTATCCTATCGGCCGTAACTAGTTCACGTTTGGCGCTACCTTGTATCAGTAAAACCAGGATAAAAAAAAGCCAATAGACTCATCGAAATTTAGAAATAAACTTTCAACTCGGCGGACGCAACAGTTCAGGTCGACCCTCCCGCAACCTGATTTTTTTTTTTTTTTTTTTTTTGAGCCACCATGAACAATGAAATTGCGTATATGAAGAACCAAGTAATTCAGTACCCCTAAATATTTAGTGTTCCTTAATAATGTATATATGATAATCAATAAATAAATAAATGAGATTTTCTTGTGAACGATTTATTGCCACTCGGAGTGATTTCTACTTTCATAAATAGGATAATGATATCACACGAATTGTCATACTGCGAGAATGTTCCATATTGTATGTTTGATCAGTAGGCTGAAGATAGCACTTTAAAACACTTGTTTTTTTAGGTAAAAAATAAAATCAGTTTTATCTCTAAAAATCCAAGTTGTTATCAGGTCCCTAATAAATAGAAACTCTTTGAACTTAAAACCCTCAAATGGCAGCCATCCTCACCTGTGAATCAATTTCATCCTCCATATTACCTCATTTAGCGATCACTTTTTTTTTTTTTTTTCCGAAAAAGGAATTTTCTCACCATCAGGAAGGTTTTCTGAACATTACATACAATTGGGAATTTTCCCCACCAAACGTAGAGTACATGTGGATTTTTTTTGGCATCACAAATGACTCTTCATAATGTAAAAATCCACACAATCTCCAGACGACATTAATACAGTTCATTCAGTGTTCGTTCAATCTGCATTTTTGTAGCTGTCATGCACTATATGTGTACGGAGATGAGGAATAACGTTATAAAACACAATTAATCATATATCTCGGTATTGTGATAGTGTTTGTACTTCTATAAATTTAAATATGAGAGTTAAAAGCTCATCGTTATTCCTTCCCACGTTGTAAAAGTTTGGAAACATTTTAACTAAGGAAATGTGCCTTATGGTGTTACACGAACCTTCATAATGGCATATCCTTTTCTTCTTCTTCTTCTTTTTACATTCAGACAGGATGATCAATGTTATTTTAAAGTGCTTCTACTGGACATAAAAAAGAATACTCATTCGAAGTTTCTCACTTGTATCGGGGACCCCCATATGCCAGCGCTCTTTATGTGTCAATCGATTTCTTGTTATATGTTTCCTAAATGTGATTATTCCACCCTCAGAAGTGGCTTGTGAGTTTTGATGATACTATAGGTGTGTTCCCAATCAATTGTGAGTAAATTTGTGGATGTTGGACATTTAAATTTTTCGACAAAAATATGTTTGTACAGGCATCACTCAGATAAAATAGTTTTGAACTACCCCTAAAGAGAATACTATCAGCCACAAGTAGTTCTCCTCTGACACTACCTTTTATCAGTGGTCTAGGCTAAAAAAAAAAAAAAAAAAAAGCCAATAGACTCACCGGAAATTAAAAATCCAGTTAATCTAAACACGTCAGACACAACACATGTCGACCCTCCTGCAACCTGATTTTTTTTAGCCATCTCGAAAAATAGTACTGCATATATGAGGAACCAAGTAATATTTATAAATTGTTTATCTCAGTATGGCTACGTGTTTAATATTCCCTAAATATGAATAATGATATCACACGAACTGCGAGAATATTCCACATCTTATACTTTTTAGCAATAGTTTTGCATTTTAAGAATAACATTTTTATCACTAAATATCCAAGTTGTTTTCACGTCCTTAGTGAAAAGAAACTCTTTGGGTTTAAACCCCTCAAATGGCAGCCTTCCTTACCTGCGAATCTATTTTATCCTAGGCATTACCTCAATTAGCCTTATTACTATTTCTTTCTTTTTTTTTCGAGAAGAAATTTTATCAAAATGTTTTCTGAATTTTACATACAGTTTCGGGTGTTTCCCAGCTAATTTATAATACATTTGTGGAAGTTGGAAGATTTGGTGTTTTCACCCTCAATCATATGGTTTTTAGCATCACTCGACCCTCTTCATAATGTAGAAATCCAATCAATCTCCAGGCGACATTAATACAGTTCATTCCGTGTTCCTTCAACCTGCATTTTTTGCAGGTGTCATGTACTATATGTCTACGGAGATGAGGAATATATGTCTACGGAGATGAGGAATATGGTTATTAATGGTAATTAATTATATATCTCGATATTGCGACAGTTTTGCGTTCTCGTATAAATTTATAGATGAGCCAAAAGCTCATCACTAATCTTTCTCACGTTGTATCAGTTTGGAAACATTTTAACCAAGGAAATATGGCTTATGAGTGACATGAACCTACATAATTTGCAAATATTCTCATCTTTTTATTTATTACATTCAGCCAGGATGCTCGATGTAATTTTAAAGTGCTTCTACAGGTGATAAAAAACAAAACATTCGAAATTTCTCGCTTGTGTCCGGGACCCCAACATCAATTGAAATTTATTATTCTTAAACACAACTGATGCCACCTCTACGTATTAATCTATTTCTTGTTACATGTTTCCTAAATGGGATTTTTTTCACCCTTCAGAAGTGTCCTGAGTTTTGATAATAATGAGTGTTTCCCAATCAATTTTGAGTACGTTTGTGGAAATTGTATATTTAGCGATTTCACCAAAAAATACGTTTATACAGCTATCACCCAAGTAAAACAGTTTTGAACTACCCTCAGAGAGAATGCTATCAGCCGTAACTAGTTCACCTTTGACAGTACCTTTTATCAGTAAAGTCAAGGCTAAAAAAAGCCAATAGGCACATGGAAAATAAATAAAGTTAATCTCAAGTCGACTGACACAACAGTTCAGGTCGACCCTCCCGGAACCTGATTTTTTTTTTTTTTTTTTTTTTAGAGCCATCATGAATAATAAAAGTGCGTATATGAGGACCCAAGTAATATTTGTAAATTGAATATTTTAGTACGGCTATTTACTTAGTTTTTCTTAATAGTGTATATATGACAATCAATAAATAAAAGATTTTCTTGTGAACGATTGATTGCCTTTCGGAGTGATTTCTACTTTCGTAAAAATGGATATCACACGAATTTTCATATTGCTCTAATATTCCATGTCTTATATATGATCACTAGCCTGAAGATAACACTTTAAAGCCAAATAACATCAGCTATATCTCTAGTAATATAATTTGTTTTCTGGTCCCTAATGAAAGGAAACTCTTTGGGCTTAAAACCCTCATATGGCAGCCTTCTTTACCTGTTAATCGATTTGATCCTACGTATTACCTCATGTAGCCTGGTTACTGTTTTTTTTTTTTTTTTTCGGGACGGAATTTTCTCACCCTTAGAAATGTAATCTGAATTTTACATACGTGGAGTTTTTCGCACCTAATTTAGAGTACACTTATGGATGTTGCAAAATAGAGTGTCTTCATTCTCAATCATGCGGTTTTTAGTATCACCCAAATGACCCTCTTCATAACGTAAAAATCAAAACAATCTAAAAACGACATTAATAGAGTTCTTTGATAGGTAGCCTAAGCCAAAGGGATTTTTTTTTCTTTTTTGTTAAAGTCTCTTCAAGCCGTGCTCTTACATTACTAATCTTGATAGGAAACGAATTTCTCATAGAATATTCATTAACGGGATTTTTTTTTTTTTTTAAGTAATGGTAGCCTATCAACATGCTCCATGAACTCTGTGTCCCATCACCGATCGCATTCATATGCTTGGAGTATGCTTTGCCACACAGTGTCTGACCACATTTCCGTCTCCTGCTTCATCCTTTTCCTCCCGACTGGTTGACATTCAGATTCCATTCACCTAGATCGGATCCGGCATACTCACGTGCCAGGCCTGGCATCCTGGCTAAAACGAATTCGTTCAGCACTCAACTGTCCTTTCCAGCCGTGATCCTGCCAGTATCCGTGCTGATCTTGTCACTCCCATCCCTACTGACCCTTTGCCCCCTTCCTGGATACGTACGACTCCTGCTATGCAACTACACACCTTCTGCCACTGCTTCTGACCGTTTACCAATCCCTTCACAGCTCTCCATCACTGAAACCCTTAACTCTGTAGCCTGTACCTACCCTTCCCATCCTATTCACGTCTACATTGACGGTTCTGTCCTCGGTAACGGCCGGGCGGGAGCTGCTTGCATTGCCTTGTATGGTATGGATATTGGCCTTCAATACCTCTGCTTCCCCCGTCTTAACCACCTCCCACCGCCTTCCCAGCTGGGCCAGCAGTACCCAGTGTGAACTATCTGATATAACTCCGCCCTTGACTTCCTTCTCGCTCTTCACCTACCAGGTCTCATCATCAGCTATTCCCAAGCTGCCCTTGTCTTACTTCGCAATCCCCCTCGACGCCCCTCCCCTCTCTTCGCCTCCCTCTACTCTCGCCTCCATCAGGCTCATGCTCTTGGTCTCAGGGTTTCTTTTATTTGGATCCCAGCCCATGTTGGTCACATCCGCCACGACCAGGCAGATCGCTTGGCCCGAGCTGCCTGAAACCTTCCCCTAGCTGCCATCCGCCTCCCTGTGTCCACGACAATTGTCCAGAGAATCCTCCTCGAGGAGTCCCGGGAGGACCTATCACTGCTGAACGTTCCACTAGTGTCACCATCCAGCAATATGACACCTACCCTGGCGTGAGACACCTATGGCAAGCGCCCTACCCACACCCGCCGCTGTGATGTGACCGTCGCCCACATTCACCTGGGGTATGGCTCCCCAGGGGAAATCACTGGACGACCGACCGCCAACAGGCCATGTAAACTCTGTCACAGTCCAATGGATGAAGCATTATCCCATTACATCGCTAACTGCCCATAGTTATTGCCCCCTTCAGACTCTTGTTTTCTGCTTTGTGAACCTAGTTCATCACACATCTTGATGTACTGGAGGATATTCTCAGTTTCATTGTAATGCCCTGGCACTAGGACAATTTGTCCTAGTGCCAGGGCATTACAATGAAACTGAGAATATCCTCCAGTACATCAAGATGTGTGATGAACTAGGTTCACAAAGCAGAAAACAAGAGTCTGAAGGGGATAAATATGGTCTAATACACGGGACAATACGAGCTTGACTCATTCCTGTAAAGATACAATTAGGTAAGAACAATTTGGTAAGAACACACACACACACACACACACACACACACACACACACACACACACACATCACACACACACACACACACACACACACACACACACACACACACACACACACACACACACACACACACACACACACACACACACACACACACACACACACACACACACACACACACACACACACACATGACACGCACCCATCCACACACACACACACACACACACACACACACACACACACACACACACACACACACACACACACACACACACACACACACACACACACACACACACACACACACACACACACACACAGAAACACACATACACACTCACACACACACACACACACACACACACACACACACACACACACACACACACACACACACACACATGACACGCACGCATCCATATCCACACACACACACACACACACACACACACACACACACACACACACACACACATGACACGCATGCACCTACATTCACACACACACTACATACATATATATATATATATATATATATATATATATATATATATATATATATATATATATAATGTGTGTGTGTGAATGTGGATGCATGCGTGTCATGTGTGTGTGTGTGTGTGTGTGTGTGTGTGTGTGTATGGATGTGGATGCGTGCGTGTCGTGTGTGTGTGTGTGTGTGTGTGTGTGTGTGTGTGTGTGTGTGTGTGTGTGTGTGTGTGTGTGTGTGTGTGGATGCGTGCGTGTCATGTGTGTGTGTGTGTGTGTGTGTCGTGTGTGTGTGTGTGTGTGTGTGTGTGTGTGTGTGTGTGTGTGTGTGTGTGTGTGTGTGTGTGTGTGTGTGTGTGTGTGTGTGTGTGTGTGTGTGTGTGTGTGTGTGTGTGTGTGTGTGTGTGATTTGTGTGTGTGTCGTGTGTGTGTGTGTGTGTGTGTGTGTGTGTGTGTGTGTGTGTGTGTGTGTGTGTGTCTGTGTTCTTACCTAATTGTTCTTACCTAATTGTATCTTTACAGGAATGAGTCAAGCTCGTATTGTCCCGTGTCGTAGACCATATTTATAGTACATATCCTTAAATTTGTGAATTGTTTTGGCACAAACTATTTCATTCGGTAGTGCATTCCATTGATCAATTGCTCTGTTTTGGAAACTGAATTTCCTTACGTCTTTATCACCTCTCTTCTTATGCAGTTTTTTGCAGTGTCCTCTTGCTGATGCTTCTCCATATGTTAAGTAATCATTTATGTCTATTTTCTCCTTTCCTGATATGCACTTATATAGCATTATCATGTCACCTCTTTTCCTTCTCTCCTGTAGTTTTGGTAGATTCAGTTTATTTAGTCTTTCTTCGTTGCTTAGGTCCCTTAAGCTTCGTATCCATCTTGTAGCGGCCCTTTGAACTTTTTCAATCTTGTCTATATGGTTTTTGAGATGAGGACTCCAGACTATTGATGCATATTCCAGGGTTGGTCTAATGAATGATGTTATTATCCTTCTTAGCATGTCTTCATTTATGTATGTGAATGCTATTCTCATATTTGCAAGCAGTGTATACATGTTCCGTACCTTCTCGCTGATGTGGTCAGCCGGAGATAGTCTGTTATTGATAATCACACCTAGGTCTTTCTCTCTTTCTGATGTGTATAGGGTTTTATTTCCTAACTTATAATCCCAATCAGGTCTTTTTCCACTTTTATCAAACTTAATTACATGACACTTGTCCACATTGAATTCCATTTGCCATGTACTACTCCATTCATGAAGTTTATTTAATTCTTCTTGTAGCTCCCTACAAGAGTCTGTGCTAGTAATTCTCCTTTGTATTTTTGCATCATCTGCAAACATATTCAGATAGCTCTCATTTCCAGTGTTACTGTTTATATCATTTATGTACACTAGAAACATGATTGGTGCCAGCACCGAACCCTGTGGTACTCCACTAGTCACTTCTTTCCATGATTAGTTTCCTCTTAGTACTGTCCTCATTTCTCTTTTTATGAGAAAGTCTTGCATCCAACAAAACAGTTTGCGTCGAATTCCTCCTTGATGGTACAGCCTCCATAAAAGTCTTTGGTGTGGTACTGTGTCAAAAGCTTTCTTGAAATCTAAATAGATGCTGTCCACCCATCTTTCCCTTTCCTGTCATAGTAGCTCAACAGATTAGTAACACATGATTTTCCTTTTCTGAAACCAAACTGTCTTTTTGTTATCATAGTATGTTCTTCTAGATGATTTACCCAAGCTTTTCTTATAAGTTTTTCTAATACCTTGCTTACAACACTGGTCAGTGATACTGGTCGGTAGGTGAGAGGATTTTGTCTATTTCCTTTCTTGAATAAGGGGACTATATTTGCTTTTTTCCAAATATCAGGTAGTTTCCCTTGATTCAAGGATTTCTTGAAAATTAAAAATAATGGTTTACTTAACTCCTTTGCACATTCTCGTAACACCCAACATGAAATTTCATCAGGACCACTTGCCTTTCCTCTGTCTAATCTACTTAACTCCTCCTGTATTACTTTTTCTGCTATTTGTATATCTGGTAGTATGTGTGGACATGCGTGTTCCACATATTCCCTCAAAATTTTTTTCTTCTGTAAAAACTAATTGGAAATTCTTATTTAGTGCTTCACAAATATCTTTCTCTTGTGTAAAAGTGATTCCCTCGTCCGTGATGGATTGTAGTATATCTTTTACTTTGGTTTTGCTTCTGATATAGCTATAAAACAACTTTGGTTGATCACTACTTTTATTTATTATATCCTCCTCAAACTGTTTTTGGGTTTCCCTCCTTATTCTTGTATAGTCGTTTCTTGCCTGTTTGTAATTATTATACGCCCTTTCACTATTGTGTCTTCTGTATCTATTCCACAACAAATCTCTTCTTTCTTTTGATTTTTTACATTCTGTATTGAACCATTTCTGTATTTTCTTATCTGCTTCTTTGTGCTGTGGGATGTACTTCTGGACTCCTATTTCATAAAATTCACAAAAATTTTTATATACAGCATTTAAATCTTGTCCTCTAAGCTCATTTTCCCAATCAACTTTTAAGAAATACTTCGTTAGGTCTTGATAATTTCCCTTTTTATAGTTTAGGCTCTTTTTGTAACTGTCATTGCTGTTTACTATGTCATATGCTATCCTGAAGTTATAATTTAGTACTGCATGATCGCTTTTGCCGAGTGGAGGGTGTGTGTGTGTGTGTGTGTGTGTGTGTGTGTGTGTGTGTGTGTGTGTGTGTGTGTGTGTGGATGCGTGCGTGTCATGTGTGTGTGTGTGTGTGTGGTCCACACACACATACATCAGGTGCATGTGCGTGTATTGTCCTAGTGCTGGGATTTTGAGTCGAGGTAATTTTATAATGCATATTGTTTTTTGTGTACCTACCTACCTGTGTATGTGACTATATATATATATATATATATATATATATATATATATATATATTGTTACATAGCCTATGATTTCATCATCCTTTGTGTAATTTTAACGCACAGTATGCTGCATGTTTGATCACGAGCGTGTTCTGCCTCAGTTCCCCCCTTCTACCGTTACAGTAGAGTAAGTCGTCATTTCTGGAGTTCAGAGCAGGATTTTCAGCTCTTTGTCCCCATGACTTCATTTGCGCGTCCTTCTTACAAGTTGCATCAAGCTCTGCCGGCCCCTATATAATGAGCTCAGTCTCTGCATCATGGCCACTTAGATCTGCTCCTCATTTTGTTCACATCTCTGTCCTCCCCTGTACAGATATTATTATTGTGAGTGCTCAAGAAATCTCCAAACATCTAGCAGCTGTGTGTAATTTGAGTATAACTGTTGTTGCATTTTTTTCTTGTACTGTATAGCATAATTTATTAATTTGTAGGCCTAGTGAGGTTTTTTGTAATTCATGTAAGGTTCATTATGTCAGTCATCATTAATAATATTTTGTATCTGTAATAATTTATCTTGCATTAACTGAGCATTACCTGGTGTGTTTTCATTTTATCAGGGCTGACGTAGATAAATTTACTCTTGCTAATTTCGTGTTAATAGAGGCTATTGCAGTTAACCATATATTTAACCTGTTTATTTGCCATTACATTATCCTTATGAGTCCTGAATGTTTTGTTGTTAGTTTGAGCATTAAACTTTAACTTGTAATTTTACCTAACTCTTTTGTTTTGAACCTGGAACTTTACGGGACAGTAGTGACTCTTAGTATTCTCACTTAAAGTGTACGTTATCTTTCTCTGTTCCGTAACATAAATTTGGCGACCTCTTATCAGGATATTCAGGATATTATCATAAGGATATTGCTCGATATTTTGTGACTGTTACTTATTCATGATGTCTACTATTACTACACTTGATGAAGCCAAAGATTTTTTGTCAAATGTGCAAACAGTGTGTGATGTAGAAAACAGAACAAAGAATGAACTTAAGCTTGTTGCTCAACAATTGGGAATTGCTGTTCGCTCTCATCATTCTAAAGATCAAATTGTTGACATGATTAATGAAAGCTTGTTTAATGTAACTCCTCGAAATGAGCAAACGCAGATTGAATTAGCTAAGTTACAGCTAGCCCTGCAGGAGTCTCGTGCTAAGGAGGCTGAATTTCAGGCCCGTTCTAAAGAGGCTGAGGCACAAGTTGAAATTGCTAGGATTCAGGCAGACCATGAGTATCGCATGAAACAAGGTGAAACTGGATCATCTAGCTCTGATGATTTTGATGTGGCTAAAAATGTTAAACTTGTCCCTCCTTTTAATGAATCTGATTTAACAAAGTATTTTCAGTTGTTTGAGAGGGTAGCTACAGGTTTTAATTGGCCTAAAAAGTATTGGCCAGTACTCCTTCAAACTGTTCTCACCGGTAAAGCTCAAGTAACTTATGCATCTTTGCCTCAGGATCAATCTGATAATTATGATGTAGTTAAGAGCTTGATTCTTAAGGCCTATGAGCTTGTTCCTGAAGCCTATAGAGTAAAATTTAGGACAACTTACAAGCAAGATAAGCAATCCCATGTTGAGTATGCAAAAATCAAAGAAGATCTGTTAGAGCAGTGGTTAAATTCTAAGAATGTGGATTCTGATTTTGGTAAATTTAAGCAGATGATTTTGCTGGAGGATTTCAAAAGGTGTATTTATAAAGATGTAAGCCTATATCTTGATGAGAAAAGAATAGATACTTTGTCTGATGCTGCAGTTTTAGATGATGAGTATGTTCTCACTCACAAGAGATATTCTAGAGAAAAAGGGAAAGCTGAGAGTAAGTACGTTGCCTCTACTCAGAGTACAGGTAACAGGAAAGAGAATAAAGATGATGTTTCTCAGGAAGTAAATACCAGCTTCACCTCTAGATTTCAGAAAAGTAAATGTACTTATTGTAGTAAGCTTGGTCATACTACGGAGAAATGTTTCAGGAGACAGCGTGATGTGAACAAAAAGGAGTCTTTAAATATTCAGTCAATTGGTCTAGTGTCCACCCTTGAGAGTTCCCAGAATTCTTTAACTGAGTTAACTGAACCTGCTTTGAGGGGTAACTTAAATTCTCATGATGAAGCTCCTCTTTTGAGCAGTAACGTGGGTGACACTCTCAAGAGTTCATGTGCTAATTTCCTGTCTGATGGTTTTGTCAGTCCTCTGGACAGTAATGACAGGAAATCAGTTCAAATATATCGTGATACAGGTGCTTGCCAATCCCCTATGCTGACCAGTGTTCTAGGCTCTAATGTTAATTCCTCTGATGAAACTGTAATCTTACAAGCTGTAGGGAATAATTATTTCTCTGTCCCTCTGTGCAGAGTGAATTTAGAGTATGGTTTTGTTAATGGTTCCGTTATGGTTGGGTTGGTTGAGACACTCCCAATGTCAGGTGTAACTTTCTTACTTGGAAATGATATTGGTGGAAGTCAAGTGTGTCCAGCTCCTCAGTTGTCTAGTGAGCCAGTGGCTGCGGCCCAGGACTGTGATGTCCCTGATGTGTTCCCTGCATGTGCTGTCACTAGGGCTAAGTCTAAAGTTACTGGTGATTTAGAGGATAATGATGATGATGATGTTATCCTAGCTGACACTTTTCTTGCTAATTTGGACCACTCACCAGATGAGGCAGTACCCCGTAGTGTTGATAATTTGTCTCGTCAAGAGTTGGTTGAGTTGCAGGTTGCTGACCCTGAGTTGAAAGGTCTAGCTAACTCTGCTTACAATGAAGAAGAGTCAGCCGGTGCTTCTACTTGTTATTATGTAAAGTCAGGAGTACTTATGAGGAAGTGGAGACTCCCAAGAGCATCAGCCGATTGTGAATGGGAGGTTGTACATCAAGTTGTCATCCCTCGTGTTTGTAGGCAGGATATCATTCGAGTGGCTCATGATACCAGTTTGGCAGGACACCTTAGAGTGAGGAAGACTGTGGCACGCATTTTAAAACACTTCTACTGGCCAGGTATCTTCAGGGATGTTTCCTGGTATTGTAAGTCTTGTCACACCTGTCAAGTTGTGGGGAAGTGTAATCAGACCGAAAGGGTTGCACCTCTAGTTCCCATTCCTCCTTTTGAGGCGCCTTTCGCCCGTGTGTTGGTGGATATTGTGGGCCCTCTTCCTAAGACTTCTTCAGGATTTTCTTATGTGTTGACCCTGATTGATATGGCTACTCGTTATCCTGAAGCCATTCCACTTAGAAACATCTAAGCAAAGAACGTGGTTAAGGAAGTGCTAGGGTTCTTCACAAAGTTTGGTCTGCCCAAGGAGGTACAGTCAGACTGGGGAAGTAATTTCATGTCGAATGTTTTCAAGCAGTCTCTGAAAGAGTTGGGCATCACCCAGATCACGTCTTCAGCTTACCATCCCCAGACCCAAGGAGCGTTGGAGAGATATCCTCAAACACTCAAATCGATGCTCAAGAAATACTGTTTGGAACATCAGAAAGACTGGGATAAAGGTCTTCCATTCGTTGTGCTTGCTGCAAGAGAATCTCCAAATGAATCACTGGGCTTCTCACCTTTTGAATTACTGTTTGGCCATGAAGTAAGAGGACCCCTTAAGTTACTCAAGGAATGCTGGCTGTCGGAGGAAGATGACGTCAACCTGCTGGAGTATGTGATGAAGTTCAAAGAACGGCTGTCCACTGCTTTACAGCTGGCGAGAGAGAATTTAGGAGCTGCTCAGGAGAAGATGAAGACTTGGTATGATAAGAAGTCCAGGTTACGCCACTTTCAGCCAGGAGATCAGGTTTTGATTCTGCTACCAGTTCATGGGCAACCTCTTCAAGCCAAGTTTAGTGGCCCTTATTTCGTGGAGAAGAAACTCAGTGATGTCAACTATGTCATCGCCACGCCAGATCGTAGAAAGAGCAAGCAACTATGTCAAATCAACATGCTAAAGTTATATCACAGGCGGGACGAAAATAATCCATTCTGCACTGTAGCTGTTCCACCCGAGTCTGCAAGTGAAGCTCTCCCATGCAGTATGAGCCTGAGTGATAGTTTGGGGAAGAATCCTGATATCATGAATGATCTGCAGACTAAGCTTTCTCATCTACCTCCCAAGGAAAGGCAGGAGTTTTCGGCATTACTGCAGGAGTACCCGCAAGTGTTCCGTGCCACTCCAGGAAGAACCACTGTGTTGATGCATGATGTCGATGTTGGAGACGCAAAGCCAATTAAACTGCCTCCTTACCGTGTGAACCCAGTGAAAGTTCCTCTCATCCAGAAGGAGCTTGGCTACCTGTTGGACCACAAGATGATTGAGCCCTGTCAGTGCGAGTGGAGTTCTCCTGTCACTCTAGTCCCTAAGCCAGGTGGGTCACAGCGGCTTTGCATTGACTACAGACGTGTTAATCAGATAACCAAAACAGACACTTACCCTCTCCCTCGTGTGGAAGATTGCATAGACAAGATCGGAAAGGCTAGGTACATAAGTAAGTTTGATTTGTTAAAGGGATACTGGCAAGTACCTATGACTGAACGTGCTAGGGAGATCTCATGTTTTGTAACACTAGGAAAGACCTTTGCATGGTCTGTAATGCCATATACAGATTGTTTTAGAGTAATAAGAAGTTTCCTTTGTAAATTTCTTTTTCTTTGTGGGGAGGTGTTACATAGCCTATGATTTCATCATCCTTTGTGTAATTTTAACGCACAGTATGCTGCATGTTTGATCACGAGCGTGTTCTGCCTCAGTTCCCCCCTTCTACCGTTATAGTAGAGTAAGTCGTCATTTCTGGAGTTCAGAGCAGGATTTTCAGCTCTTTGTCCCCATGACTTCATTTGCGCGTCCTTCTTACAAGTTGTATCAAGCTCTGCCGGCCCCTATATAATGAGCTCAGTCTCTGCATCATGGCCACTTAGATCTGCTCCTCATTTTGTTCACATCTCTGTCCTCCCCTGTATAGATATTATTATTGTGAGTGCTCAAGAAATCTCCAAACATCTAGCAGCTGTGTGTAATTTGAGTATAACTGTTGTTGCATTTTTTTCTTGTACTGTATAGCATAAGTTATTAATTTGTAGGCCTAGTGAGGTTTTTTGTAATTCATGTAAGGTTCTCTATGTCAGTCATCATTAATAATATTTTGTATCTGTAATAATTTATCTTGCATTAACTGAGCATTACCTGGTTTATTTTCATTTTATCAGGGCTGACTTAGATAAATTTACTCTTGCTAATTTCGTGTTAATAGAGGCTATTGCAGTTAACCATATATTTAACCTGTTTATTTGCCATTACATTATCCTTATGAGTCCTGAATGTTTTGTTGTTAGTTTGAGCATTAAACTTTAACTTGTAATTTTACCTAACTCTTTTGTTTTGAACCTGGAACTTTACGGGACAGTAGTGACTCTTAGTATTCTCACTTAAAGTGTACGTTATCTTTCTCTGTTCCGTAACAATATGTATCTACTTAGGGTGTATATATATGTCTCCTTGTCTATGTATATATGAATATATCATATGTATGTGCATGTCGCATATGTGTATGTATGCAAGCCCGTATACATACCCATATCCTGCACATGCAGCATGTCTACGGCTACATCTGCGTGAATGCATACATATATGTATAGATATACAGTATATGTATATGTATGTGTGCATAAGGGCCTCTCTCTGCATACGTATGTACGGTACATACGTGTGTATCTATGTACCACTTTACTCATCTCAAAACATGTAATGATAATTACCGTAACAACTTTGTACCATGTATGTATCACTGTATGTTTTTGTTCATTATTGTGCTTGTAATGATTACTTCTTTACCTCCTATGCCCTAAGATACCGATCTTGTTTTTTTCATACACCCCTTCCTTCTTGGCCTTCAGGACAGGGTTCCCCAGAGTGTTGAGGCTTGTACTGAATGGTAAATAAAGAACTTCAAAAATAATAAAAAAGGATGTTACATTATAAGCATTAATCAGTACAGTAACAAAGCTCAAGCCCCGAGGTACTTGTTCTAAGCAAGAATATATTCAGTAGGGGGCGTATATGTCAGGTAGCAGATGGCTGGTCTCCAGCAGTCCTGGGACGTTCTACCATGGAAGCTGACTATAACTATAGTCCTATATAGCTGACTATAACTAGTCGTATATAGATTTTTGGTCATAGCACCCTTAAACAGGGAATTTTGCCACATATAAAGTGAGTAAACCATCTCCTGTAACTCAACGTACGCACATCACATATTACATAATGTGTCACCTTCCCGAGTCCAGCCACTGTGGCTGGGCTTAAAATCATTTCTCTAACTGTAAAGACTAGGGACACGTACAGATATACCCCAACCGATGCTTGAACATTTTTTTGATTGCCCTTTTTGAGGGATATGTGCTCTTATAAAAGCAGGATTTTTTTCTGTTAAGGTTCGGAACTCGGCAAATGGAATTCCTGCTCCCCATCATTATCTGATCCATACTGCCCTTGCTGAATAGGGCATACAAAGCATAGAACTCCTTTTAAAAATCCACTTACTTCATAACCACGCTCTGATTTGCTGGTTCTGTATAAACACATCAAAGTCATAGCGTATACACAGACATTGAATCGAACCGAAATACTTCTTGTAAAAGGTACAGAGTACTTATGTAACAAAAGAAGGTGATGAGTCTTGCCATACAACTTCTTCAGCCAGTACAATTATATATATACAGTTAGTGATTGTACATTAGTGGATGTCGCCACACCGTGGTTATACATTTGAGTGTAGCCAAGCACCCTTTGATAAATCTGTTACACTATTTGTTATGATATACAGAGGTATTTGTATGACGTATTACATACAGGAGTAAGGGGTATTAGTGTAGTAAAGGAATACAGTAAACATAACAATACCAGCCCTGGTCGAAGGTGATGACATGGCAGCGTCTTAACAGCGGGTCGGCGAGTGATGGCCACAACACCCTCCACCAATAAACAACACTCCCCAACCACACACACACACACCCAAAATCCTTGGTGTAACATACATCACTGTCATTTAAACAACACACAAACATTAAAAATAAAATAACACCAAGACTCAATGCTTTGAGATCACTTGCCCATACAACACTCGGACACAACAAAGAAACCACCACCACAGTAAACAGACAATACATACGTTCAGTGATGAATTATTCAAGCCCTGCCTGGGCATCTAACCTCACCAAAACACAACACTCTACAGACCATGCAGAACAAGGCCCTAAAAATAATCACAGGCTGCACAGCTACTACATCCATAGACCACCTACGTCAAGAAACCAAAGTCCTCAAAGTCAAGGATCAGCTAGACATGAAAGGCACCCAGTTTCTTGCCGCAGCCTCCACAAACCCACAACATCCACTACAGTACATAGCAACACATCTACCCACACCAAGGAACATCAAAACAACACCCAGCACATGATACCATACACAAATACTGTCATCTCTCCCCCCTCGCCCACCTCAGACCAGCTTCCACAAGCATATCCACACTCAGATCACTCGCCGCTCCATTCAGTCACTTAAAGACAACACACAGCTGCATGCACGGCCTCCTGACATCCACCCTTCTGAATCATATCTAACTCGTGAGGACAGGGACCACCTGGCCAGGCTGGGATGTGGGCACCATCCAGCCCTCTTAAGCTACCAGAAGAGGCTGGATGACTCCGTCGCTGATGCCTGTCCAGGATGCAACACAGTACCCCATACTATTAAGCACATTATGGAAGACTGCATTGCACACAATCACCTACGCCAACAACACAACATACACTCTTTGAGAGCTCTGTGGGAAAGCCCGGTCTCTGCCATGGCCTTCCTAAGGGACTGGGGGCTGTTCGGCCACACTGCCTAGGGAACAACTACTACTACTACTACTACACCCTCCACCACCATCATAACCACGACACTCTCCATTTCGGATCTTCACTAGTTTTAGTTGTGAATATATTTTATACATATTCTTCACTGATACACAGCAGCTTTTTCATTACACTGGCTTGAAGCAGTATATTTGTCAGCAACTATGTTAACATAAGGCACACACACCCAATGAGATTACACCTCTCTCTCTCCGTGTCATATAATCACAGCTGTTTAGTTGATCGTAGAGTCTGTACATAATCATCATTTGTAGATAATAGTATTTTTCCCTTACACTGGCTTGGAAATACATTTGTTAGCGGCCATTGCTAGCCAGCATAGTGCTTGAATGTTGCTGGTCTGTGTAAGATAGATCGAAGGATAGCAAGTGTTTATAAGTGCAAATATACATGTTTGAATGTAGTGCCTGCTAGTATAGTGGCACATATTCTGGATATTCATGGAGAATGGAGAGTAACAGTTTTTCACTGATTAAGCATGTGATTTGTTCAGTCAGCGTCAAAAGTTGGGGGTTTCTATACTTAACAGTTAGTTATCATTCCATTATGTAATGATGCAGTGTGTGTGCCGCCGGCGCCCCACACGCTGCACATGGTACTGGATCTTCTCTTGTGAATTCCCAATAACATGACAGTATAGTCTCAGTCTCATGACAACAGCGTCATGAAGTCCACCTCTTTGACCATATGTCACATCAGTATTCTGAGCCACATTTACATAATGAAAAGGGCTTGTGCTGCCAATTCCTATGCTGTCATTAAGCTGTCTAATAATATCTTGGCTAACAAGTGAGCTAATCATGCTTTTGACAGTAGTATAACTATATTCGGCAATTATATCAGGAGGGTCATAGGCCGAAAGCAAAGTTTTATGGGCTAGGTCCTCAGTCTTGTCGTTGAAAGGTATCCCTATATGGGAAGTGACTCATATGAAGTGAACTTTATGACCTGTGCTTTCAATACACCGGATGGTTGACAGACATCTATTGACAATATCACAGTCTGTGGGAGTAGTAGACAGTAATTCGTACAGAGGACTTCACAAAAAAATAAACATCCTTAGAGAAAGACACAACACAGCCTCGTCCCTCTTCTATCGAATATCGTTCTGCCCTTGTAGAAGAAGACACTCAGGGAGTCTTTCTGAAATTACAGTGTCCACGTACTGTGTGGGTGACTCATACTCCCTAATGAACAGCCCACACCCAGACTTGGTGCCATCACAGACCCGTCACAATATGTGTACAGTCTGGTGACAACCAGAAGTGGGATTTAAGTTCACAAAGCAGCCAATGATCTTTGGGCTTGTAGAGTTTCTATGTCTACAGTCACTCTACGAGGACTTCAGGTGACCCGACCAAGTGATTGTATTAAATTAATGCAAGGAGTTATGACAATGAAGTTGTCCAAGAGTTTGTATACACAACCGAGGTATGTGTTTGGAGGAGAACGAGCACTGTTATGAAAGGTCCTCAGGGAGTGTCGGTTTTTTATACTACGCAATTTCCTGTATCCTATTTACGATAATTGTAAGTTTCAGTTCAGCACGAATGACATCTATATCTGCTGTCTTGGGACTACCTAGGACTATCCTCATTGCCTCATTTTGTACAATTTCCAATTAATTTTTTTCGACTATATAGTACTAAGACAGGGTCTGCGTAATGTATCAATGATCTAACAGTACTAATATACTCGTACATCCTTCTGAGTACTAGAATGCCAACTCCTCTTCCTCTACTAGCCAAGACTCGCAATGGTGCAAGTCTAGGATGGCATAGACTGCGAGCGTAATCAATGCATTCTGGTCCTTTATGATAGCTAAGCTGGACCCCGAGGTATTTGTTGGTACTTACTCTTTCTAATTTAGTAGAATTTATACATGGGAATTTGCATTTCTTCTCTAATTCCTGGAACTTGGTTTTCGACTCTGATAACGAGCCCCATGTACTCGTACACACACAGAGCCCCCAACTGGTGCAGGGCGTCACATAAAATGGAAGGGTATTTGCACTGGAGTAAGATATCATCGGCATAAATAATTACATCCGTACCTGGAGGGAACCTGTGGCATGCAATTTTGTCCATTAGTATATTGAAAAGCATCAGACTGAGGACACCACCTTGTGGAGTGCCCAGTTCAGTATCTCTTTCGTCAGAAAACTGTCCCTGCAACCAAATCCCTGCTGACCGGTGATAGAGATAGGATCCTATCCACCCATGTAATTTTTCTTTAACTCCTTTGGCAACTAGTTTCTCCAGAATTGCCTCCCTGTTTGCTTTGTCAAACGCCCCTTTCAAGTCACTGAATGCCCTGCACTTTGATCCAGTATTGCTGAGCCTTTACAAAACAATCACTCGTTGCCCTCCCTTGCAAAAAACCATGTAAATTAGGAGACAACTGATCGCCAATCTTGTACAACAACCTGTCTAGAACAACTCTTTCCATCATTTTACAGATACAGCTGACTAGGGAAATGGGATGATAACCACCACAGCCCTTTAAAACTGGGGTTATGACTGCACCCTTCAAGGATGTGGGCAATTCACTGTCCACATATGACATATTGAACAAATCCAGCAGGGTCTGTCATATGAGGCAAGGAGAGCATTGATAATGTTATAAGTTATACCATCCTGGTCTAGAGCGGTCGATTTACCGTTTTTTTACAGCACAAAGTAATTCGTCATACATTATAGGAAGATAAATTTCATCCCTCAAATTATTATTGGCATCAACCAGGAATTCCTGAAGAGCCTGTGGTGTTATTGGCTCTCTGACTGGCAGGTAGGCTTGACTGTGCAGAGGCACCGGCCCACAGGGTGATCAAAGCTTGGGATTTGTCACCAAGGTTTGGTAAGGAGGTTATGCACTTACTTTTCCTTCTTATCCTGTTTACATGGTACCACGCTCCCATGAGGGACTTGGTCCTCCCAGTGCTCGTGAGGAAGCTATCCAAGTGTCGTTTTCTGACCATCTGATGTAGTCCAGTTAGGTACTGTGCGATTGTCACCATTCTATCATGCACCTCATTGTCACTAGGAGTGTTTCACCAGTGCCTTTGCAAGACAGCAGTGCCTTCTGCCATCCTAGTATTGCTGGATCAGTGGCATATGTAGGTTTACTGGTCAATGTTTTGGGTAGCTTATGTGAGCAGCAGTGCTTTGCAAAGTTTTCTATAACAGCAACACTTGGAATGACACTTTTTCCTTGGGTTGTAATTATTGATACTTAATGTAAAAGTAGTTTCTAGAGCAAAATGATCACTGAGTAAATACCTGAGTACATGAGTTTCAGCAGGACTTGTTTCAAAGTTGAACAAAACTACATAGTCGAGCCTGCCTCCCTGAATAAATTATGAATAGGAATATATTCACCTGTAAGCAGTGTGGTACCAACAGCACCAAGGAAATTTTTTCAATGCACACCATTGACATTGGAGGTTTTAACGCTACCCAGATCTGCATCCCTGGCATTAAGGTCTCCGAGAAGAACAGTTCTCATCTCAAGAATGCAAGTGGGAAGGGAATCCATATGAAAGCACATAGCATGAACATATATATTCACTGAATAAATGAGTATGCTGTCAAGATGTAAGCAGACTACTGTGTATTAATTTCCATTGTGTACACCTTTTTCAAAGAGTAACAGGGAGGCTAGACTTAACATACATTGCCAAGGCTCTGGAGCTGCCTTCATCTTGATCCAGGATGAAACCACTATAACCTCTTAGGTGGGGCACATCACGTCCTACCTCCTGTAAAGTGATCAGAGATGGTTTGTTTACTATGTTAAGAGTGTACGTCAGTAAAGCGAGTCCGTAAGCCGTTTACATTTCATGTCAGGAAGGTATAGGGGGAGCTATCCATTGGACGGGGTTTCACTGCCATCTGATGTACAGCTGCCGTTAACTGCTCAATCGAAAGCCTGAATTCTGCCATGTTTCAGGTCAAGGTATCGTAGTCCCTTGTAAGCTTGTCAGCCTTGGTACTGAGAGGTGGCCCAGTTTTTTCCTTAGGGCGAGTCCCCATCGGGTTTGCGTGTCCAGCAGCAGACTCATCATCGCCATGACCTCGATGAGTGGAAGCCTCGACTGCAGAATCGTTGTTATCTGTGAAGTCCTCCAGTTGTTGTTGTTTTTGTTGTTGCCAACGTGTTTCGACCTCTTGGAGTCTGGGGGATATGTCTCGCACTGCCAACTGGAGATCCCTAAGTGTGTCCCATAGACTGAGTTCATGTTAACCAGAATCTCCATCTAAGGGCTGGCTTGCCAAGGACTCAGCAGGACGTACTGGTGGCTGGCCATGCACGGGTGCAGCGGTGGATGCATGCTCCAGCTGAGGGAAATTTGAGGCCTGCAAGTGGGTGTCTCAAACATTGGTCGGTGGCGGTGGTGGTGGTTGGGCAACATGGGTTTGAGCGGCAGCGTGCCGTGGTGCCTGGGTCGTCTGTGGTTTCTGGGGACAAAGAGATGAGTGGGCAGTAGGTTTCCCTCCACAATTGCAACACTTGGGTTTGAAGTGTTCGCCTCTTGATTGTTTCAAGACAGGTATTACCCTCGTGCTTCCCAGCATAGAAACGGCACCTGTATGCTGCACTACACTTCCATGCCAGGTGCCCCCACCTGCCACAGTGGTGGCAGAGGTCAGGCTGCGAAACAGCGTGTAGTTCTCTTTTATCAAAGTGTCCTAATGAATACTTTCTCGGGAGTCTCCCCCTCCAACAGAGCAATAAGCTGCTGCCTGGGATATTGGCCAACCATTCTTCTCTTCATCCACAGGACATTTTCTGGTATCTCAAGATCCTCCACGCCCCAATAGATAGGAACATTATGAATAATAATCCTGGAATGAGGGCGGTTGATCACAGCTTCCAAGACAAAGCCCTGAAATCCATTTATGGTCAGGCAATCTACTGCAGGTCCATTGTTCACGGTCACATACCTTCTTTGAACAGTATAGTCAGCCAAAAAAGTCGTGTCTTCTTTCCGAACCCCGCAAATATTCGAACAGATAAGTCGAAGAAGAAGGGATAGCTTCACAAGTCTGGCAACTGTGTCAGACCAGACGGTGGTGGGGGTGAGTGGTTTGGGGGTGGAGGTGGGGTAATGAAGGATGTGCTGTAGTTGTTGTTGTCAGTGTAGTCTAGCATTACACGGCATAGTAAAGGTGCTAAATGTGATATTACACATGATTTAATACCTGTAAATAATGAAATGTATCGTCAACCAGAAATAATGCCTAGATCGTGAAGCCAATCAAACGTTAAATGAAACGACGAGGTGCAACCCCGCCCCCTCCCCACTTTCCTGCCACACCTCCTCCGCCGGATATCAACAAGCCACATGACTTCGGAATAAAGGACGGAAAGCTGAGTTTTTACAGTATGTTTACCTTCTGAACATGGCAGGATTGTGTGGTGTGGCAGACGTATGCGGTGCCTTCACAGTAATAACGAAAGAAGCATTCCACAAGTGGTTAGTGTTTTGGTAAAGGGGTGAAGGAAACCCATAGATATAAATAAGTCTAGATGCCGCATAACATTACTTGAGATGCGTCTGCCCGGCCGCCATCTTGGAACTGTCGAGGCACACGATGTCGTGTTCCTGACAATGGACAAAGTTGACCATCATTTACCTAGAAATGCTGCAAACATTGCTGCTTTTGGGTGTAGAAAGCGTCGGAATATATCAAGAGTGACACCGATAGCATGAGCGGCTCAAATGTCTGGCTATGCAAACGTCCCCCAGCTGCTTCCCTATCCCCCGAAAGTAGGATGGTGGGTTGCAGAAGGGAAATTTAAACTTGCAGTCCACCGAGTTCACGTTTCAGATGAACCAGGAACCACAACCATTACCACCACAACAACCACCACCACCATCACAACAACCACCACCACCACAACAACCACCACCACCACAACAACAACCACCACCACCATAACAACGACAACCACCACCGCCACCATAACAATAAAAATCATCACCACCACCAAACAGCCACCACCATCACCACCACCACAACAACAACAATAACCATAACAACAACAACCACCATCACCACAACAACACACCACCACCACCACCACAACAACAACAACCACCACCACCACCACCATAACAACCCCCACCACTATCACCGCCACCACAGAAACCACCACCACCACCACCACCATAACCACCACCAATACCACCACCACCATAACAACCACCACAACCACCATAACCACCACCACTACCACCACCACCATAACAACCACCACCACCACCACCACCACCATAACCACCACCACTACCACCACCACCACCACCATAACAACCACCACAACCACCATAACCACCACCACTACCACCACCACCATAACAACCACCACCACCACCATAACCACCACCACTACCACCACCACCATAACAACCACCACCACCACCACCACCACCATAACAACAATAACAACAACCATAACAACAACAACAACAATAACAACAACAACAATAACAACAACCATAACAACAACAACAACAACAACCCCAACAACAACAACCCCAACAACAACAACCCCAACAACAACAACAACAACAACCCCAACAACAACAACAACAACAACCCCAACAACAACAACAACAACAACCCCAACAACAACAACAATAACTAACAACAACAACCGTAACAACAACCGCCACCACCACAACAGCAACAACAGCCACCACCACCATAACAACCTCCACCACAACAACAGCAACAACTGCCACCACCACCACAACAGTCACCACCGCCACAACAACCACCACCACCACAACAACAACAACGACAACTATCACCACAATCACGACCACCACAACCACAAACAAAATACTCAACACAAACATGCACAATAAAACAAAAAGATGGCTGGCAAACTACTTAGCAGGCAGATGTGCACACGTAACATTTGCCGGTCAGTGTTCCAACATCAGAAACTTCACAAACGGCGTCCCCCAAGGATCTGTTTTGTCCCCTACACTCTTTAACCTATACATGCACGATGTACCCACACCCCACACACCACAGATACACATAGCTTCCTATGCAGATGATATAACACTTACACGTACCACCAAAACGCAAACACAGCTGCACACATCATTCAACCTTACTTCAACACACTATACGAATGGTTCACCACACACAGGCTCAAAATAGCCCCAGCCAAATCTACAGTGACTCTTCTCACAAACTGGACAGCAGAACACAGTCACATCCCACACCTCACCATAAACAACACTCCCCTACCACACACAAACACCCACAAAATCCTTGGTGTAACATACGATACATCAGTGTCATTTAAACAACACATCACAAACATTAAAAATAAAATAACACCAAGACTCAATGCTTTGAGGTCACTTGCCCATACAACACTCGGACACAACAAAGTAACCACCACCATAGTATACAAACAATACATACGTTCAGTGATGACTTATGCAAGCCCTGCCTGGGCTTCTAACCTCACCAAAACACACTACAACACTGTGTAGACCATGCAGAACAAAGCCTTAAAAATAATCACAGGCTGCACAGCTACTACACCCATAGACCACCTACATCAAGAAACCAAAGTCCTCAAAGTCAAGGATCACCTAGACATGAGAGGCACCCAGTTTCTTGCCGCAGCCTCCACAAACCCACAACATCCACTACAGTACATGGTAGCACATCCACCCACACCAAGGAACATCAAAACAACACCCAGCACATGATACCATACACAAATACTGTCATCTCTCCCCCCTCGCCCACCTCAGACCAGCTTCCACAAGCATATCCACACTCAGATCACTCGCCGCTCCATTCAGTCACTTATAGACAACACACAGCTGCATGCACGGCCTCATGACATCCACCCTTCTGAATCCTATCTTCCTCGTGAGGACAGGGACCACCTGGCCAGGCTGAGATGTGGGCACCATCCAGCCCTCTTAAGCTACCAGAAGAGGCTGGATGACTCCGTCGCTGATGCATGTCCAGGATGCAACACAACACCCCATACTATTAAGCACATTATGGAAGACTGCATTGCACACAATCACCTACGCCAACAACAGAACATACACTCTTTGAGAGCTCTGTGGGAAAGCCCGGTCTCTGCCATGGCCTTCCTAAGGGACTCGGAGCTCTTCGGCCAGACTGCCTAGGGAACGACTACTACTACTACTACTACTACTACTACTACTACTACAACCACCACCACCACATCCACCACCATAACCACCACAACAGCAACAACAACCACAACCATCATAACAACAATCACCACAACAACAACAACCACCACCACCACAACAACAACCACCACTACAGGCGGCTGAAGAGTCACACTATCGTGACCATGAAATAGGATACAAAAACCCACACTGGCAGACGGAAACACTGCCAGTGTGGGTTTTCGTATCCTAACCACCACCACAACAACCACCACCACCACCACCACAACAACAACCACCACCACAACAACAACCACAGCAACAAAAACCACAACAACAACAACAACAACCACCACCACAACAATCACCACCAACACAACAATTACCACCATCACAACAATTACCACCACCATCACAACAACAACCAAACCACCATCACCACCACAACAACAAAAATCGCCATCATAACCACCACCACCACAACAATAGGGGGAGGTGGTGGCTCAATCGGTAGAGAGTTGGCCTGCAGTCCTACCGGACCCAGGTTCAAATCTCGCTGGGGCAGGAAACAGTTAAAGGATTTGAATTTCATAAATAACAGACTACTAATCTACCAGAAGACCCGCCGACATGTAAAAATACCCCCGCTAATACCAATACTCCAGTCCTGTATGAGACAGTCCTAGCATGTATTCAATATGAACGGTGAGTGTTAGCGCCGAAGTGGTGACATGTAGAGGTGTATGGTGTGTAAGGACTACTGGGCCTTGAAAGCAGGCTGTGAAGTCTATGCCCAGAGTCGGTCACAAAAAAAAAAAAAAAAAACTACCACCACCACCATAACAGCAACAACCACCACTACCCATACAATAACCACCGTCACCACCACCACAATAAAAACCACCATCACCACCACAACAACAAAATCCACCATCACCACCACCACAACAATAACCACCATCACCACCTCCTCCACAACAACATTCATTACTCAGTCTGAATTCACTCTTAAACAAGCCCCACTATTACATGCTTCACCGCTCCAAGATGGCGGCCTCACAGACGCACCTCTGCTGTACTGAACAGTGGGCGATGCGGCATCTAATCTTATTTATATCTATGGGGAAACCCAGCCACACGTGTTACGCAGGGTGATGAAACCAAGATATACACCCACCACCAGTGTTACGGAACAGAGATAATGAACACATCAAGTGAGAATACTAAAATCACTACTGTCCCGCAAAGTTCCCGGTTCAAAACAAAAGACTTAGGTAAAATTACAAGTTAAAGTTTAATGCTCAAACTAACAACTAAATATTCAGGACTCATAAGGATAATGTAATGGCAAAACAGGTTACATATATGGTTAACTGCAATAGCCTCTATTAACACGAATTTAGCAAGAGCAAATTTATCTGTCAGCCCTGATAAAATGAAAAAACCGGATAATGCTGAGTTAAAGCAAGATATAATATTATTACAGATACAAAATATTACTAATACTGGCTGACAGTATGTAACCAATATGAATCATAAAAACTTTACCAGGCTTACGAATTAACACCTTAGGCTATACAGTACAAGAAAAATGGTAACACATACTTAAATTATACAGCAGCTAGATGGCTGGAAACTTCCTGAGCACTCACAAAAATATACTGTACAGGGGAGGACAGAGATATGAACCGAATGAGGAGTAGATCTAAGTGGCAACTAATGCAAAAACTGAGCTCATTATATAGGAGACCGGCAGAGCTTGATTCAACTTGTAAGAAGGACGCGCAAATGAAGGCATAGGGGACGAAGAGTTGACAATCCTGCTCTGAACAACAGAAAGAACGACTTACTCTACTATAAGGGGGAGAAGGGGGGAGAGAGGTAGAACACGCACGCCTGGTCACTATGGAAGCCACGTGGCGAATCGTGAACAAACATGCAGCATACTGTACATTAGGATCATACAAAGGATCATGCAATCATGAACAAACCTGTATCATAAGTTAGAATTATACAAGGGATGATGAAATCATAGGCTATGTAACACCTCCCCACAAAGAATAAGAAATTTACAAAGGAAATTTCTTATTACTCTAAAACAATCTGTCTAAAGTCTAGATAAGCAATCTGCAATAACATTGTCTTTCCGCTTGACATGTTGTATGTCTAATGAATACTCCTGAAGAAGTAGACTCCATCTTGTCAATCTCTGATTTTTATCTTTAAACTTACTAAGGAATTTCAGTGGGTTATGATCGGTATAAATGACTATGGGGTCAAAACCAGAAAACAAATAAAATGAAAATGCTGTAAACCCAAAATCAAGGCCAAAAGCTCTATCTCAATAGTTGAGTAGTTCTTTTGAGGTGGAGTGAACTTCTTACTGTAATAAGATACAGGGTGTTCAAAACCCTGATCATCCTCTTGCAGCAAAACAGCCCCAGCTCCTGTATCACTTGCGTCAACAGCCATCTTAAAAGGCTTAGCAAAATTTGGAGTAGCGAGCACTGGCTGACTTAATAGGATACCTTTAAGTTTGCTGAAAGAGGATTCACAGTTATCGGTCCAGACAAATTTAACTCCCTTTTTCAGTAGGTCTGTAAGTTGTGGCACAAGAATTGAAAAGTTAAGAACAAATCTCCTGTAATAACCTACCATTCCCAAAAATCTTTGTAGCTCTTTCCTACTTTTAGGTCTGGGAAGATCACTTATAACCTGAACCTTAGCTCCTGGTGGTGCAACATGTCCATCACCAATTACGTACCCAAGGTACTGAACTTTAGCTTGACCAAACTCACACTTTGATAAATTAGCTACAAGATTAGCCTGAACCAAACGCTCAAGAAATTTACTGACATGCCATAGGTGATCTATCCAGTTGTCACTGAAGATTAATACATCATCAATATAAAACAACACACCCTGCCAAACCCTCTGTTACAACATTCATGAGCTTCTGAAAAGTGGCTGGTGCATTCTTCATACCATATGGCATTGCAGAACATGCAAAAGTCTTTCCTAGTGTTACAAAAAATGAGATCTCCCTAGCACGTTCAGTCATAGGTACTTGTCAGTATCCCTTTAACAAATCAAACTTACTTATGTACCTAGCCTTTCCGATATTGTCTATGCAATCTTCCACGCTAGGGAGAGGGTAGGTGTCTGTTTTGGTTATCATTAACACGTCTGTAGTCGATGCAAAGCCACTGTGACCCACCTGGCTTAGGGACTAGAGTGACAGGAGAACTCCACTCGCTCTGACAGGGCTCAATCATCTTGTGGTCCAACAGGTAGCCAAGCTCCTTCTGGATGAGAGGAACTTTCACTGGGTTCACACGGTAAGGAGGCAGTTTAATTGGCTTTGCGTCTCCAACATCGACATCATGCATCAACACAGTGGTTCTTCCTGGAGTGTCAAAGAACACTTGCAGGTACTCCTGCAGTAATGCCGAAAACTCCTGTCTTTCCTCGGGAGCTAGATGAGAAAGCTTAGTCTGGAGATCATTCATGATATCAGAATTCTTCCCCAAACTATCACTCAGGCTCATACTGCATGGGAGAACTTCACTTGCAGACTCGGGTGGAACAGCTACAGTGCAGACTGGGTAATTTTCGTCCCGCCTGTGATATAACTTTAGCATGTTGATGTGACAAAGTTTTTTGTTTTTTCTACCATCTGGTGTGGCGATGACATAGCTGACATCACTGAGTTTCGTCTCCACGAAATAAGGACCACTAAACTTGCACCGGTAGCAGAATCAAAACCTGATCTCCTGGCTGAAAGTGGCGTAACCTGGACTTCTTATCATACCAAGTCTTCATCTTCTCCTGAGCAGCTCCTAAATTCTCTCTCGTCAGCTGTAAAGCAGTGGAAAGCCTTTCTTTGAACTTCATCACATACTCCAGCAGGTTGACGTCATCTTCCTCCGACAGCCAGCATTTCTTGAGTAGCTTAAGGGGTCCTCTTACTTCATGGCCAAACAGTAGTTCAAAGGGTGAGAAGCCCAGTGATTCATTTGGAGATTTTCTTACGGCAAATACAACGAATGGAAGACCTTTATCCCAATCTTTCTGATGTTCCAAACAGTATTTCCGGAGCATCGATTTGAGTGTTTGATATCTCTCCAATGCTCCTTGGGTCTGGGGATAGTGAGCTGAAGACGTGATCTGGGTGATGCCCAACTCTTTCAGAGACTGCTTGAAAACATTTGACATGAAATTACTTCGCCGCTCTGACTGTACCTCATTGGGCAGACCAAACTTTGTGAAGAACCCTAGCATTTCCTTAACCACGTTCTTTGCTGAGATGTTTCTAAGTGGAATGGCTTCAGGATAACGAGTAGCCATATCAATCAGGGTCAACACATAAAAAAAATCCTGAAGAAGTCTTAGGAAGAGAGCCCACAATATCCACCAACACACGGGTGAATGGCGCCTCAAAAGGAGGAATGGGAACTAGAGGTGCAACGTTTTCGGTCTGATTACACTTCCCCACAACTTGACAGGTGTGACAAGACTTACAATACCAGGAGACATCTCTGAAGATACCTGGCCAGTAGAGGTGTTTCAAAATGCGTGCCACAGTCATCCTCACTCCAAGGTGTCCTGCCAAACTGGAATCATGAACCACTCTAACGATATCCTGCCTACAAACACGAGGGATGACAACTTCATGTACAACCTCCCATTCACAGTCGGCTGATGCTGTTGGGGGTCTCCATTTCCTCATAAGTACTCCTGACTTTATATAATAACAAGTAGAAGCACCAGCTGACTCTTCCTCATTGCAAGCTGAGTTAGCTAGACCTTTCAACTCAGGGTCAGCAACCTGCAACTCAACCAACTCTTGACGAGACAAATTATCAACACTACGGGGTACTGCCTCATCTGGTGAGTGGTCCAAATTAGCAAGAAAAGTGTCAGCTAGGATAACATCATCATTATCCTCTAAGTCACCAGTAACTTTAGACTTAGACCTAGTGACAGCACATGCAGAGAACACATCAGGGACATCACAATCCTGGGTCGCAGTCACTGGTTCACTAGACAACCGAGGACCTGGACACACTTGACTTCCACAAATATCATTTCCAAGTAAGAAAGTTACACCTGATATTGGGAGTGTCTCAACCAACCCAACCATAACGGAACCATTAACAAAACCAGACTCAAAATTCACTCTGCACAGAGGGACAGAGAAGTAATTATTCCCTACACCTTGTAAGATTAGAGTTTCATCAAAGGAATTAACATTAGAGCCTAGAACAATGGTCAACATAAGGGATTGGCAGGCACCTGTATCACAATATATTTTAACTGAATTCCTGTCATTACTGTCCAGAGGACTGACAAAACCATCAGACAGGAAATTAGCACATGAACTCTTGAGAGTGTCACCCACGTTACTGCTCAAAAGAGGAGCTTCATCATGAGAATTTAATTTACCCCTCAAAGCAGGTTCAGTTAACTCGGTTAAAGAATTCTGGGAACTCTCAAGGGTGGACACTAGACTAATTGACTGAATATTTAAAGACTCCTTTTTGTTCACATCACGCTGTCTCCTGAAACATTTCTCCGTAGTATGACCAAGCTTACTACAATAAGTACATTTACTTTTCTGAAATCTAGAGGTGGAGCTGGTATTTACTTCCTGAGAAACATTATCTTTATTCTCTTTCCTGTTACCTGTACTCTGAGTAGAGGCAACGTACTTAATCTCAGCTTTCCTTTTTTCTTTAGAATATCTCTTGTGAGTGAGAACATATTCATCAGCTAAAACTGCAGCATCAGACAAATTATCTATTCTTTTCTCATCAAGATATAGGCTTAAATCTTTATTAATACACCTTTTGAAGTCCTCCAGCAAAATCAGCTGCTTAAATTTATCAAAATCAGAATTTACATTCTTAGAATTTAACCACTGCTCTTACAGATCTTTGATTTTTGCATACTCAACATGGGATTGCTTATCTTGCTTATAAGTTGTCCTAAATTTTACTCTATAGGCTTCAGGAACAAGCTCATAGGCCTTAAGAATCAAGCTCTTAACTACATCATAATTATCAGATTGATCCTGAGGCAAAGATGCATAAGTTACTTGAGCTTTACCGGTGAGAACACTCTGTAGTACTGGCCAATACTTTTTGGGCCAATTATAACCTGTAGCTACCCTCTCAAACAACTGAAAATACTTTGTTAAATCAAATTCATTAAAAGGAGGGACAAGTTTAACATTTTTAGCCACATGAAAATCATCAGAGCTAGATGATCCAGTTCCACCTTGTTCCATGCGATACTCATGGTCTGCCTGAATCCTAGGAATTTCAATTTGTGCCTGAGCCTGTGCCTGTGCCTCCTGAATACGAGCCTGAGACTCAGCCTCCTTAGCACGAGCCTCCTGCAGGGCTACCTGAAACTTAGCTATTTCAACCTGCGTTTGCTCATCTGAAGGAGTTACATTAAACAAGCTTTTATTAATTATGCCAACAATTTGATCTTTAGAATGATGAGAGTGAACAGCAATTCCCAATTGTTGAGCAACAAGCTTAAGTTCATTCTTTGTTCTGTTTTCTACATCACACACTGTTTGCACATTTGACAAAAAATCTTTGCCTTCATCAAGAGTAGTATTGGTAGACATGAATAAATCACAGTCACAAAATATCAGGCAATATCCTTATGATAATAACCTGAATATCCTGATAAGAGGTAGCCAAATTAATGGTACGGAACAGAGATAATGAACACTTCAAGTGAGAATACTAAAATCACTATACTGTCACGCAAAATTCCAGATTCAAAACAAAAGACGGGTAAAATTACAAGTTAACGTTTAATGCTCAAACTAACAACTAAACATTCAGGACTCATAAGGATAATGTAATGGCAAAATAGGTTACATATATGGTTAACTGCAATAGCTTCTATTAACACGAATATAGCTAGAGCAAATTTATCTAAGTCAGCCCTGATAAAATGAGAAAACCGGATAATGCTGAGTTAAAGCAAGATATAATATTATTTCAGATACAAAATATTACTAATACTGGCTGACAGTATGGAACCAATATGAATCATAAAAACTTTACCAGGCTTACGAATTAACACCTTAGGCTATACAGTACAAGAAAAATGGTAACACATACTTAAATTATACAGCAGCTAGATGGCTGGAGACTTCCTGAGCACTCACAAAAATATACTGTACAGGGGAGGACAGAGATATGAACAGAATGAGGAGTAGATCTAAGTGGCAACTAATGCAAAGACTGAGCTCATTAGATAGGGGGCCGGCAGAGTTTGATTCAACTTGTAAGAAGGACGCGCAAATGAAGGCATAGGGGACGAAGAGTTGACAATCCTGCTGTGAACAACAGAAAGAACGACTTACTCTACTATAAGGGGAAGAAGGGAGGAGTGAGGTAGAACACGCAAGCCTGGTCACTATGGAAGCCACGTGGCGAATCGTGAACAAACATGCAGCATACTGTACATTAGGATCATACAAAGGATGATGCAATCATGAACAAAACTGTATCATAAAGTAGAATTATACAAGGGATGATGAAATCATAGGCTATGTAACAACAGTCATTCAGTTATCTATACTGGACGACGGGAAATAGAGAGGAAATTCTAGTTATCACTAATAAAAGCTGTTTTATATCATAATCGTGACGTTTCAATAAATTCCAAACACTTGTTATGAATCGTATTCCACCGTTATTCCGTCTTCTGAAGTATTCCATATATCAAAGATGAATTGGACACGACAACCCATGTATAAGAAACTGCAGTATATTTTGATTACATGTAAACTCATAATGATGCATATGTAGACATTTTGTGATATAACACTGATGATAGTTGACTATAACCCTATTACCCACTATGTTATTCCCAACAATTTCCACCCGACGGTAATGCATGGCACCCCAAACCACCCATCCCCACCACCGTCTGGTCTGATACAGTTGCCAGACTTGTGAAGCTATCCCTGCTGCTTCGACTTATCTGTTCGAATATATACGGGGTTCGGAACGAAGATACGACTTTTTTGGCTGACTATACCTCAAAATCAGGAAACTGTTTTGCCACTGAAATGGCCTACTTTGTTTTTTATGAGAAGGAAAGCTCACAATCCAAGAGAAAATTCAGCTTCACTCTGGCATCACATCATTCCTCCGGGACGCCGAAGTCCATGTCACGTTCATTAACTGACATCACCGTCCTCCCCTGTGTACTGTCGTTTGTTGACACTCGGTCTTATGTCATTTGTGACACATGGTGCAGTCTTGTGCCGTGGCACCTGCACCAACATCCACGGTCGTTTCTCGAGTTTGAGGTACTTCTTGCCCTTCCCCGTCACTCTGCGAGGACGGAAGACTATCATGGGCATCAGTCTGGGCCATACTGCTGTATGATCAGAAGGGCAAGGCCCGCGGCGTTTGTAGTGACGAATGCGGGAGGCCATCTCAACGCACACCCGCACTCTGCGACCACTCGGCAGGTATACAGAAACATGACTGCCAGGCAGTTGTATCTACAATCGACGCAGTTTTATCTCTAAAGTCTCGTATAAAACATTCAGAAATAGTTCCAAACTGTTCGGAAACTATCCATTCCCTAGATTTCAAATCTTAGCTGCAGAAATTATATTTTCTTTTGTTCAGGGAATTTTGGGAATAATGTGATCTGATACGGGGAGATTACCTTTTTTCCTTCCTAATGATGGTGTGAAACTAGGAAAGAGAGTGACACTACGAGGAACGAGAGTAGAATTGCTCTGGGACCTGCAATGAGCCTTTTATTTCAAGCAGTTTGCTGTTTGAAACAAACTGCTGCTAGTAGGCGCCACCATAGTTGTCAGCTAACATCAAATTTGGATTCTCCATATCAAATAACCAAAGAATGGATAATATTGATGTCCCATTAGGCTTCAATTAAGCACCGTTACTAAAGTTGTGGCTTGATGGCGTCCCATCAGGTGTCAGCTAATGGCGGATTTGCATTCTCCATGTCAAATTGCCATATATGGTACCATTTTTTTGTCTCTAAAGGCCTCCTTTTAACAATACCACCAGAAACACAAGAAAAAAAAGAAAACGCTGGCCGCTCATTGACTTACTGGCTATCGAAAGGGAGAGCTGGAGCTCCTGTTTCATAAGTCTTCGGGACTAGCTTCTGACCATCCCCCTTTGCTGAACTTTTTCAGTGTTTCAGTAACACAGAGAGAAGGCCAGCATGCTCTCCAATACAAGTTCCTCTGTCATCACTAAATTGCATGCACATTACGCTCTTCACTTTCATTTAAAAGAAAAAAAATCTATTCAAGCCTCGGAGTCTTCAGGGGGTGGGGAACATCAAAGCACCCACCATCCGCCCCATTCCTAGTGACAACCCAGCGGAATGCCTGGAACACTGTCAGACTAGCTTCTTAATTTCTGCAACATTCGTGCCTTTCTTCTATCTTTTTCTCTGTTTAACAACACCTATCCTCCTCTAAACCTCACCTTCTCTTCCTAATCGAGACAACTGTGAGGCGACTGATATAAACCTTTCCCCGTATCCTCTTATTTTCTCTAAACTCATTCCAAAGCCAAATGTGCCTTTTGTGCATATGTACAGTCATAAGAAAAACTATCGTTACCCTTCAGAGCTATGCACTATGACACAACGACGATGTGTTGTGGAATGACGGAGCAGGAAAGTTTGTACCTCAAACCCGTCAACGTCGGTTATGTGAGACATATATTAGAATTTGTGCTAAAGGTAATAAAAACTAATTAGATCGTTTGGCCTCTGTGCATAGAGACAGTACGTTTCATTATCCGGCACCGAATTCATTCAATAAAATCTAACCGAATGGTCTGAAGTCGGCAGCACACATGCAGACAGGCAATGAGTATGTGCACCCATGCCAGACGTTTGATAGTACTTCAACCGATACAAGCCAAGTTAGTAAATTTCAATGTAATAATGATATGTATTGCTTCTACATATAATAAATGTTGAATAGAAAGAAAATAATAATGTTCAGTCTCCTTGCTTTAATATTTAGTATACCCATCTCTCTGCTCAACTCTACCAGCATATGGAGAGAATGGATAATGAGCGATTGGTGAAAAAGATAACTAGATCTGATGTGAGAGGTGTAAGACTGAGAGGAAGACCACGAATAGGATGGATGGACAGTGTGAAGAGAGCGCTGGATGCGAGAGGGATGTCTGTTGAGCAAGGAAGAGTGGCTGTGCGTGACAGAAATAAATGGAGAGAAATTGTGAATGAATAAGTGATGACGCAGCCCTGAGTGGATATTCTCCCGCATTTGGTCTGATCAGCTAGTCAGGTCAGGTGCGGGTAAGGGGATGGGTCTGTTATGATGTGGCAGGGGTAAACCAGTTCTGCTGTCGGGCCCTGCTGTGGATGTCACTGCTTGCATTGCGCAGTTGACCCTTGTGCGGTGTGATGCGGTGAGGATCTGTCCGTTCTCCCCTTTGGGGCTAAGATGCGAATGAATGTGTTTGAATGGATGAGTAAATGGAGAGTGAGTCGTCCTGTCTCGGCTACCTCCCTTTCCTTGGGGGAAGCAGCCTAGGTATATAGATAGATAGATAGATACCCATCTCCTGCGTCCAGAACAGCCTCTAGACGTCTGAAGCATCCATCTGAAGCATTTAACCACCCATATAAAGCAAAGAAATGAACTCGTGCATCCCTGCTAGACTATCATTTAAAAAAAAAAAAAAAAAAAGCCTATAGATTTAATACCCTCCAAAATATTTTTGAAATGCGTGGCTTTGACAGTACTCCCGAGGAAACTCCTGGAGAATACTATAGTATCCCCGACGATAGGGAGAACCAGGAACAACAGAGTTCGCCCACAAGTATGCCGACACCCCCACACGGACCCCACGGGGTAGCCGCCACCAGCCACCACCACTCCGGGCAACAACGACGCATGTCAGCCCGGGCCGTGCACCCCTGTGACATACAGCCACCACGCCGCCGCCACCGTAGGCGAAAGACACTACCTTCGCGTGGCGGAATCACTGAGCTAGCTAGGGGTGGAGTCAGAAACAGTACTCCAGACAGCGCCCCTCTGGTAGAGACGATCTATGGTCGCTCCCACAGTGTTTCAGTTGAGACGATCAATGGTCGCTCCCGCAGTGTTCAGGTAGAGACGATCAATGGTCGCTCCCTTAGGGTTCCGGTAGAGACGATCAATGGTCGCTCCCACAGTGTCCAGGTAGAGACGATCAATGGTCGCTCCCTTAGTGCTCCGGTTGAGATGATCAATGGTTGCTCCCACTGTGTCCAGGTAGAGACGATCAATGGTCGCTCCCTTAGTGTTCCGGTTGAGACAATCAATGGTCGCTCCCACAGTGTCCAGGTAGAGACGATCAATGGTCGCTCCCCTAGTGTTCCGGTTGAGACGATCAATGGTCGCTCCCACAGTGTCCAGGTAGAGACGATCAATGGTCGCTCCCTAGTTCCGGTTGAGACGATCAATGGTCGCTCCCACAGTGTCCAGGTAGAGACGATCAATGGTCGCTCCCTTAGTGCTCCGGTCGAGACGATCAATGGTAGCTCCCACAGTGTCCAGGTAGAGACGATCAATGGTCGCTCCCTTAGTGCTCCGGTCGAGACGATCAATGGTCGCTCCCACAGTGTCCAGGTAGAGACGATCAATGGTGGCTCCCTTAGTGTCCCGGTAGAGACGATCAATGGTCGCTCCCACAGTGTTCGGGTAGAGACGATCAATGGTCGCTCCCCCAGTGTCCAGGTAGAGACGATCTATGGTCGCTCCCAGGGCGTAGATAGGAGAGGGACGTCTCCACAACCGGAGATTGAACTCCAGGTGTCCTGTCCCAGAACATCCCGGACAGACCTCCCTGCCTCCCCCGGTCTCTGTTCTTTACACCTGGCCCTAGAGCAGACACACCTGTCGGGCCCCAGTGACAGTCGCTGCCGCAGTCCTCCCCTGACGGCGCCTCTGGACGTGGAAGACCGCAGCCCGTCGCCTCTCTCGGCCCTCCCTAGGACATCCGGGCGAGACCTCGCCACGCCCCCACGACGCCGGGACCTGACCCAGAGGTTCCGGGACCTATTTGGCCCCAGTCCCAGTCCGGAAGCCACCGGGAGTCCCGGGCACGAGAGGACGCCCTTGCGAGCCGCCCCGTGCCCTCTCAGTTCGCCCTGTCTTGACGGCGCCCCTAACTCAGCCGGATCACCAATGTCGTGCCCCCGTCTCCTTTCTTAAGAGAATACGGGTGATAATGTAATATTAGTGATATAGGTTAAGTGTGTCTCTCTCCTAGAACCAGTATTGTGCAGTGAAACTATGTGATGTATATCGGGGTAAAACAGATCACAATGAGAAGTTAGAGGTCGAGAATGTGGACTAAGATCTGAGTGAATATATGTGCGAGTGTCACCCCGGATATCTATAAAGACATATCCCCATTGCTGAAAGAAAGACTGTGAGGAAGAAATGTCATCTAGCCGTGAAGTAATATTGTGAAAATAGTATTAAGAGTATTCCGCCCTTGTTCCGCGTTGTGAAGCGAGATTCTATGGACCATACCTGGAAGACCTCTCTGACAGATGTGTAATTAATAAGCCTGTGCCTAAAGAGACATGTTCCCACTCTAACGAGGAAATATCAAGAAAGGAAGTATTAATAATATTCCCTCCCTCTGCACGCTACCCCTAAAAACCCTCTCTATTGCTCACGCTCTTAAAGCCAAATCAAGAATCAGAGTTATTTGCCAAAGTACCTTCACTAACAGAAACCATATAAACTCCCCTGCTAATATCGGGCATCTTCCAATATTACCATAACTTTCTCCTCGCCGTTTTAAGTCAATCTCCGCGCCTCCCCTATCTCCTCCTAGTGAATCACAAACCCCCCCCTCCTCCTCCCCCCCCTCCGCGCTCTGCGCGCACGTGTATTTACTGCACTCCTAATACACTAGGATTGTTGTGTTGTCATTAGTATCTAGAAAGCAAGTATCCTGCGAGATACACATATCTTAGATAAGGTTTTATATTGCTCAATATTGTGTTGTAATATCTGCTGAAATGTCCTATGTCTGACTGTGGTAATATATGTGTATGGTGTTGCCGAAAGTTTTTATGTCCTGCCTCTCTTTATAGCACTAGCTCCGGTCTCGAAAGAGGACCCCGCTCCACGTTGGGTGAAATAGGAACGAGAAGTCGAGCCTAATTCTACCCAGCATTACAATTCTGTTGGTTGTATTCTGTAGATAATAGGTGTTGAATAGTAGGAAAATAATAAACTTGCCGAGTTTCATTATTAATCCCCGGTGGGGCGCTCAGGGTAACGCAAACACGTCCTATATATTTCCCCGCCTTATGGCTCATTTTTGTTCATTATTCCAACTCTTGTAATGGGACTGATATATGGCAACACTAGATAGGGGAGGGGCGAACAGCAAGGACCCACCCACATAGCCCAGCTAACGTTCGTTTAGCATCGAACATTCCTTGGGTAACGATATTTTTTCTTATGACTTTACACAACAACATATCTTGCTCTAGTGTTCCTGAAATTGAATATACTGAAATATCAAGCCTCTGGCTACTCCTTTCCTCCCATTCTCTGACTAAGTATATCTGTGCTGCTTACATGAAAAATTCTTAAACTATCTTCTAAGATGGAACACATCCTATCAATTTCTCCTTTCTCTGAAATCTCCATTCGAGGGGATTTCAGTGTTCACCATCATCTTTTGTCTCCTGTCCTTTGATCCACCTGGTGAACAAGCCTACATCTTTTCTATCCTTTAAGACCTAGAGCAGCTTGTACAGCACCCTACCCGTATCCCTGATCACCTTGGAGAGAGTTCCATCATACCTGACCTCTTCCTTAAAACTAATCCTCTGCTTATGCAGCCGTTCGGCTCCTCCGATCACAACCTTATCACCTTAACCTGTCCTATCACTCCGGGAAGGCCTGTGGACCCTCCAAAGAAGCTTCGGATGTGACACTTTGGAGCTACTGATTGGGAGGCGCTCAGACAGTATCTCTTAGATTTTCCCTGGAATGATTATTGCTTCCATGGCCGAGAGCCATATGTGAGTGTGCCTTGCGTATAACGGAGGTTATGCTGTCGGGCATGGAAGCATACATTCCTTTCCCATATCCTTTGACTATTGCAAAAAAAATCCATGGTTTAATCACGCTTGCTCTAATTGTCACGAATTAATTCGCGACATTGTATTAGCATCATATGAGAACGTCTGAATTTCGTTGAAATACATTAATTTTCGCTCAGACCGTTAACTGCCTCGCTTTTGCACTCAGATCGTAATAAGTTTTCATAAACCTTGTCATTTTCATACGCGACTGTCTTTCTGTATAGACAGTGAGTTTCACTGAGCGAAAATTTTTGTGTAGTTGTCGTTCTCACATTGCCTCTCGACCGTTAAGTTGAGCCACGCTCATCTCCCTTGCTTTGTGCCCCAGCTTCCTTACTTCAGTCGTCAGCTTCAAACCGCCACAAGAGTAGGGTCGTTTGTGCCCAGCATCGAGAGCAGCGTCTCCGTTGTACAGCGATTTCCAGATCTCTCCACCTACGGTGATCGGTGTAGCGAACAAGCAGCGAATAGCAGCGCCTGAGGTTCAACAGACAGACGCCAAGTCTTTTGTAGCTTCAGCTCCATTCCCTTCACTGACCAGTATTTTCGTTCGTTTTCTTAGCCTTAAGTCTGCGTAGCTTTTGAATGAGTGAGTGAGTGTATTTCTTTTGTTATTCGAATTCACTAGTCCCCCTGTGATAATGAATTCCCCTCTTGAATTCATTTTGAGATTCACGTAACGTAAATTTATTTTATTGTATTAATAAATTTACAGTTCCTTTATTTGAGCTTAATGTAATGTATTAATGGTGTTTCATTTCTCCATACTGAGCTTAATTTAATTTACTACTCCCAGTTAGCACAAACTTCTTGTATTGATCACAACTGGTATTTAGGCCAGTTCTTTTGTATCAAACTTAAATCCGTTGTGCCAGCCAGGAGTTAAGCATCAGCAAGAACTTGTTCATTATTATTATTAATTATTGATTGTCAGGGGGTAAAGATCACACTTTCTCAGAGGCTAACAGTACTAATGATACAGCATTCGTGAGTAGAAAGTCTCCGCTGTGTACTGTTGAGAAAGTTTATAAAATTCTCGTCTTTAGAGAATTGGCGAAGTAAGCCAGAATAAAGTAAAATTCACTACTTGATTTCCACAAGCCAGTTCCTTGTCTTTACTTTTGAGTAATATCAGAATTAAATTCTTAATTTTACATCCTCCCGTGACATCTGGCGACCTCATTCCAGGATATTAACTCCTAGCTCTAAAGTTATTAACGAAATAAGATTCACTCACTCAAACCTAGGTATTTGTTATCATTAAAGGCTATAGGCACTAGTCACAGATTTACTAGTCCCCCTGCAACAGTGAATTCTACCAGTTTAGTTAGGTAAGTCTAGTCACTGTTCACTAGTCCCCCTGCAACAGTGAATCCTACCAGTTTAACTTGATAAGACTAGGCACGATTCACTAGTCCCCCTGCAACAGTGAATCTTACCAGTTTAACTAGATAAGACTAGTCACAGTTCACTTGTCCCCCTGCAACAGTGAATTTTACCAGTTTAACTAGATAAGATTAGTCTCGATTCACTAGTCCCCCTGCGACAGTGAATCCTACCAGTTTAATGAGATAAAGTGAGTAACCATTCACTAGTCCCCCTGCAATAGTGAATCCTCCTCCACGGGAGATAAAACGAATAACAATTCACTAGTCCCCCTGCAACAGTGAATCCTCCTCCACAGGAGATAAAACAAGTAACAATTCACTAGTCCCCCTGTGACAGTGAATCCTCCTCCACAGGAGATAAAACAAGAATTCACTAGTCCCCCTGCGACAGTGAATCCTCCTACACAGGAGATAAAACGGGTCACCACCAGCCTGTGCCTATATTCTTTACTTTCGGTTATTGGCATTTCTCTGTGAAACATCAGTCAGTACTCAGTCTTTAGTCCACTCAGCCTTAGTTGAGTTAGCACTAGGGCTACTAGTCCATATGTATAGGAAGCCAAAGATATGGGGCTTACCAATCCCCAGGAAATTAAAGTATATGTGCTCTCACAGTATAGTTATGATCAGCAACGTGAGAATTATGCCTGTGAAGAGCATAGAATTCAACTGGAACACGAGTAAGAATAGCGCAGGAAAGTGAGAGAGAGAGCACGAATACGAACAAGAACAATGTGAGAGAGAACATGAACATGAGCATGCCAAGCGTGAGGTATGTGAGAAACATGAACTTGAGATGCTGAAGCTCGTGAGACTCCATGGCTTCAGGCACAGGTCGTGCAGCCGACCCTAGCTCCATGAATGCTCTCCTAGCACGTTCTGGCAACCCCACTCCTCAAGCTTCCTTCATATTAGGAAGATGAGCAAATCGAGCCATTCATAGCTCGTTTCGATGATATGGTGCAGTTGTACCAGCTGGATGAGGCAGCTAAGCTGCTCCAGTTTCTTAGCTTGTTTGAGGGACCTGCCCTCGATATTCTCTGCAGAATTCGTGGAGACTATCTCACGTATGAGATGATGAAGGCCACACCCATCAAAGCATACGGTCTCACAGTTGACGATGCCAAAAGTCAGTTTATGGGGGTGTGTCTCCAAGAAAAAGAGACTGCTGTTCAGTTCCTCATCTGTCTTACTGCTTACTTAAGTGAGTGGATGAAGAAAGATGAGACCCCTCACACGTGAGAGGGGGTAATTGACCTTAGCACTCAGCTAGAGAAGTCATGGACTGCTGAGCTTATGGCTCAGCTTAAGATCTAAGGGGTAAGGGATGCCAGCCAAATGGTGGAAAAGGCTGATGCATTCTTCACTGTGTACGGGTACCAAACATACCTGGAAGTGGAAGGATGCTGCCAAGTCTGGGAAGCCATCTCAGACTGAAGCCCAGTATCAAGGCAGTTCTCAGAATAATGGCCAAGGTCCAAACAAACTGCAGAAGAAGGACCAGGGGCAAAATACGCAGAAACCCGATTGGAAGAAGTACAAGCAGTACCCCAAGCAGCAGCAGTACAAGGACAAACCACGTAACCCTCAGTCAGGTCAATCAACTTTAGTGTATCGGAGGCAGGATGCAAATGCAGCTTTCATTCCACAACAAGCACACGGTGGTGCCATCCCCACCAGTACAGGTACTTCCCCATAGTTCACTAGTCCCCCTGCACCAGTGAACTCTCCACCACAGGTGGTCAATGCTCCGACTCCTCAGATGGTGGGCACGACCCCTCAGGCATCTAATTCTCAGGGCGCCACATTTGCTGCATCGTTTGTTCCGCAGTCTCATCAATGACTGGCTGCTACCTCCTCAGACCGTTCCACAAGCAACACTGCCTTTCTTGTTCAGCCAGGGTTTGTGGGAGGTGTTTCCATAAATGTTCTGAGAGACAATGGTTCTTCAGGTTGCTCGATCAAGAAGAGTTTAGTTCAGCCCGATGAGTACACAGGTAAACAGATCCAAGTTAGACTTATTGATGGATCAGTGAGAATGTTCCCTGAGGCATGTATCCAGGTGGCATCTTTTTATACTGGCTTGACAGCTGCTGTTGTCATGCCAGAACCTTTGTTTGACCTCATTATAGGTAACATACCAGGTGTCAAAAATAGTTGCACCGTAGATGTTGCTACTCAGACTTCGGTTGTTGCAGTAACACGAGCCATGGCTAAGGCCCCAAATCGTGTCACCCCGTTGACCGTCGCAACGCCGCAAGATCTGATTCGTAGTCAAGAGGTTGTCAAAGAACAACAGACTTACCTGACACTTGCCTCAGTGTGTAAGAAGTTGGAGGGTAACGTGATTAAGTGTTCAGGGGGAGGTCATGCCAGGTTCCTTCGTAAGCGAGGACGACTGTACCGTAAGTCACAAACACCCCGGGGCGAGGTTCGACTGCAGTTTGTCATTCCCACAAAGTATTGATGAGCAGTGTTTGAATTAGGTCATTGTTCAGTGATAGGAGGTCACATAGGCCAAAACAAAACCTCTGACTGTATCCATGCTGACTTTTTCTGGCTAGGAATGGGACAGGAAATAACTAGGCTTGTGCGTTCCTGTGATGTGTGTCAGCATACCACTGACTGGGGACGTGTCCATCCTGTGCCATTGAAACAAATGCCTATAATCTCTGAACCGTTCGAGAGAGTAGCAGTTGACATTGTTGGGCCAATCTCTCCTAGGGCTAGTGATGGATCAAAGTATATCCTCACGATCGTCGATTTCAGCACACGGTGGCCTGAAGCCGTGGCCCTTAAGAACACAGAGGCCGTCACTGTTGCTGAGGCATTGATTGAAGTGTTTTGTTGTGTAGGTATCCCCAAGGAGGTCTTAAGCGACCGGGGTTTGCAGTTCACCTCTGCAAAGATGAACAAAGCATTCAAGTTATTGTCCATCCAAGGCTTGCGAACTACACCCTATCATCCCATGTGTAATGGGCTGTGTGAGAGGTTCAATGGGACTTTCAAGTTGCTTAAGCACATGGCCACTGAACAGCCAAAGGAATGGCCACGGTTCATTGCTCACCTTCTTTTCGCTTATCAAGAAGCCCCACAGCATTCTTTGAAGTTCTAACCTTTTGAACTGGTGTATGGAAGGTCGGTCCGTGGGCCACTTCAAGTCCTTCATGAGTTATGGGACGATGAAGAACCCGACCCTGAAGTCAAGACAACCTACACCTACGTCCTTGATTTAGCTGACCGCCTCCAGTCGACGTGTGAGTTAGCCAAAGAAGAATTGATCAAGGTGCGCAAAGTTCATAAAGCTTATTATGATAAGAAGGCAAAGCTTTGGAAGTTCATTCCAGGTGATAAATGCTTGGTGGTACTCCCCACTGCCCAGAACAAGTTGTTGGCACAGTGGATGGGTCCATATGATGTAGCTGAGCCCATTTCAGTCCTCAACTACATAATTCAGATGGGGAATCTTCGTAAAATGTTCCACGTTAACATGTTGAAGGCTTATCATGAGTCAAACCCTGAGGAGCCTGGTTTACAAGTAGCCGATGACAGTGACCAGCCACTGGAAGAAATTGGAGCAGCTGTGGTTATGCCAGCTGATGACCATGATGACGAGCCTTTAACCGTTCAAGTCCCGTCAGGAGGAGACTGTCGGAGATGTCTTACTTAACACTGACTTAGCATTAGGTGACCAGAATGCCATAAGGTCACTGCTATGTCGGTATGCTGATGTCTTCTTTGACCAACCTAGACTCGCAAAGGTCGAGTGTCACAAAATTGAGCTGACCAGCAATACCCCCGTAAAGGTTAAGCCATATCCGATTCCCATGCAACTACTGGACGCAGTAGACAAGGAAAATGCCGACATGGAGACTGCAGGTATTATTGAAAAGTCCTCATCTCCTTACTGTAGTTCAATGGTAGTAGTCTGCAAGAAGGATGGTGGAGTCAGGATTTGTGGCGATTATAGGAGGCTAAATGCAATCACTAAAGTGGATGCTGAGCCAATGGGTGGCCATATTGCCATCTTCTCCAAGCTGGCAGGGTCACGATTTTTCACGAAGCTCGATTTGGCGAAGGCATTCTTTCAGATTCCCCTTCATCCTGAGAGCTGTCAGTTCACTGCCTTTGCTACTCCTAAGGTTGTTGTATCAGTATAAAATCCTCCCATTTGGACTTACCATATTCCCCAGCAGTATTCAATCGTGCCATGAGACAAGTGCTCCCTGGTATTGTAGGAGTAGAAATGTTCGTTGACGATGTCCTCGTTCATTCTGTCACGTTGGAGGAGCACCTCAGACTCTTGGAAATTGTCTTCAGTAGACTGCAGGGTTTCAACATGACTGTGAAGCCTAGCAAATGTAAATTGTGCACAGTAAGGTGGAGTTCCTCGGAAATATTGTTGGCAACAATCGCTGCAGGTGTCAGGGCGACAAGATCAGAAAGGTTAGGGAAGCCCCGAGACCCGTGACCAAGAAACAGGTTAGGGCATTCCTCAGCATAGTGAGGTATTATAGAAGTTTTATCCCCGACTTTGCTCTCATTGCCCAACCGTTGTATGAGGTGCTTCGGAAACATGCTCCAAACACCATTGAATGGGGAGAAGCGCGAGAGATCTTTTGCCTCCCTCAAGAATAAGCTGTATAAGGAGCCTATCTTGCAGTTGACTGATTCCAATAAACCTTTTTTACTGCCACTGATGCTTCACAAAATGGAGTAGGTGCTGTACTAATGCAAGAATCGGAAGATGGAATTTTCCCAGTGGCATACCACAGCCGTAAGCTACAACACGTCGAGAGGAATTCCAGTATTGTTGAGAAGGAACTCTTGGCCGTGGTTGATGGTGTTAAGAAATATTACTGTTATTTATATGGAGCACCATTCACTCTGGAAACCAATCACATGCCACTCACTAGTCTCAGCACGACTAAGACAGCTAATGCAAGATTAACACGCAGGACACTGTATTTGCAGCAGTTTAACTTTGTTGTGAGATACATCAAGAGAAGTGACAATGTAGGGGCAGACCTGATGTCTCGCCTGCTAACTGATGACTAACGGGCAACCGTTGTACACTGGGGTCCACAAGACAAGGGTTCTGAGAGATTTGAGCAATCCAAGGACTAGCTTGACTCCCAGTATCTTTCTCGTAGGTCACATAGGACACATTATGTCCAGAGTCTGTACATACATAGGTACCGTACGTTAAGCAGAAAGTTTGAGACCCCCGCAGAGGCAATCCGAAGCTGTGTCTGAATTACCTTGTGGTGTCTCGAGCTGTGGGCCTCTCTGAGGATTCCTGAAGAATGCACGTTATCCAAATGAGTGTTCACACCACGTTGGGTGTTAGAATGTGACCTGTCCGAGATTGTGTAGGGATTCTCAGCATGCCGATATTAATCGTAAATGTAGAGTTAGGTTTAACCAGTAAACTGCCCGTTCTGAGAGATTTGAGCAATCCAAGAACTAGCACGTTTCCTGGTTAATAGTATAGGTTTAACCAGTAAACTATTGGCTGTCCTCAGAGATTTATGCAATCCAAGGACTAGCATGTTTCCTGGTTAAGAATCTAGGTTTAACCAGTAAACTACAGGGGTTCTCAGAGATTTATGCAATCCAAAGACTACGTTTCCTGGTTAATAATGTATCCATTAAGAAAATAATAGTGTACTTTTTGTAACATATGTACCGACTACTAGGCAGAGAGGGAAATTGTAATTTAATAAAAATTGTCACATTGACACTTTTCATGCCCCCACCTTCATTGATTTTGCAGGTACAGTTGGTGGGTGCAGCAGTTTTGCCATGCAGATCAGCTGATTGTCTCTGCCGCATGCTGCCGCCTCTTCTCTTCTGCCTTGTCATCTCCATTTACTATTAATTTGTATTATATCACTTTACACACAGGTACAGTTACACTACAGCTGTCACACCTACACCGTGTATTACATACTCCATCCTACATAACAATTAGTAGTTAATGTAAATGAAGCGAACTTTTCGCTCAGTTTGACTTGTGTACAGGATTTTTCACCGTCGTCACGGAGTTTTTTCCCTCAAGCTTGCCTCTATTAACCTAAATACGAGGTTTTTACGCTCACTGGCAACAGTGATTTTCTCCTGTAGGAGGATATTATACACACCACTGTGAATCTTGTGTGACTGAGTTAGGATGTAAATATCACCTACTGTTAAATTTTCTATGAAAAAAAAAACTTCATTTTGATGGGGCGTAATGCCACGAATTAATTTGCAACACTGTATTGGTATCATATAATGGAACATCTGAATTTTCGCTCAGACCGTTAACTGCCTCGCTTTTGCACTCAGATCGTAATGAGTTTTCATAAACTTTGTCATTGTTTTCATAAATGACTGTCTTTCTGTATAGACAATGCATTTCACTGAGCGAAAATTTTTGTGTAGTTGTCCTTCTCACATTGCCTCTCGACCGTTAAGTTGAGCCACGCTCATCTCTCGTGCATTGTCCCAGCTTGCTTGCATCAGTCAGTCAGCTTCAAACCGCCACGAGGGTAGGGTCGTTTGTGCCGAGTGTAGAGAGCGGCGTCTCTGTTGTACAGCGATTTCCAGATCTCTCCACCTATGGTGATCGGTGTAGCGGACGAGCAGCAAATACCAGAGCCTGGTGTTCAACAGATAGACGCCCAGTCTTTCATAGCTTCAGCTCCATTCCCTTCACTGACCAGTATTTTCGTTCGTTTTCTTAGCCTTAAGTCTGATTAGCTTTTGAATGAGTGAGTGAGTATATTTCCTTTGTTATTCGAATTCACTAGTCCCCCGGTGACAGTGAATTCCCCTCGAGTCCATTTTGATTCATGTAAAATTTATTTTATTGTAATTAATAAATTTACAGTTCTTTTCTTTGAGCTTAATGTATTGTATTAATGGTGTTTCATTTCTCCATATTGACCTTAATTTAGTTTGCTACTCCCAGTTAGCACAAACTTCTTATATTAACCACAACTGGTATTTAGGCCAGTTCTTTTGTATCAAACTTAAATTCGTTGTGCCAGCCAGGAGTTAAGCATCAGCAAGAACTTGTTCATTATTATTATTAATTATTGATTGTCAGGGGGTAAAGATCACACTTTCTCAGAGGCTAACAGTACTAATGATACAGCATTCTTGAGTAGAAAGTCTCTGCTGTGTACTGTTGAGAAAGTTTATAAAATTCTCGTCTTTAGAGAATTGGCGAAGTAAGCCAGAATAAAGTAAAATTCACTACTTGATTTCCACAAGCCAGTTCCTTGTCTTTGCTTTTGAGTAATATCAGAATTAAATTCTTAATTTTACATCCTCCCGTGACATCTGGCGACCTCATTCCAGGATATTAACTCCTAGCTCTAAAGTTATTAACGAAATAAAATTCACTCATTCACACCTAGGTATTTGTTATCATTAAAGGCTATAGGCACTAGTCACAGATTTACTAGTCCCCCTGCAACAGTGAATTCTACCAGTTTAGTTAGGTAAGACTAGTCACTGTTCACTAGTCCCCCTGCAACAGCTAATCCTACCAGTTTAACTTGATAAGACTAGGCACGATTCACTAGTCCCCCTGCAACAGTGAATCTTACCAGTTTAACTAGATAAGACTAGTCACAGTTCACTTGTCCCACTGCAACAGTGAATTTTACCAGTTTAACTAGATAAGATTAGTCTCGATTCACTAGTCCCCCTGCGACAGTGAATCCTACCAGTTTAATGAGATAAAGTGAGTAACCATTCACTAGTCCCCCTGCAACAGTGAATCCTCCTCCACAGGAGATAAAACAAGTAACAATTCACTAGTCCCCCTGTGACAGTGAATCCTCCACCACAGGAGATAAAACAAGAATTCACTAGTCCCCCTGCGACAGTGAATCCTCCTACACAGGAGATAAAACTGGTCACCACCAGCCTGTGCCTATATTCTTTACTTTCGGTTATTGGCATTTCTCTGTGAAACATCAGTCAGTACTCAGTCTTTATTCCACTCAGCCTTAGTTGAGTTAGCACTAGGGCTACTAGTCCATATGTATAGGAAGCCAAAGATATGGGGCTTACCAATCCCCAGGAAATTAAAGTATATGTGCTCTCACAGTATAGTTATGATCAGCAACGTGAGAATTATGCCTGTGAAGAGCATAGAATTCAACTGGAACACGAGTAAGAATAGCGCAGGAAAGTGAGAGAGAGCACGAATACGAACAAGAACAATGTGATAGAGAACATGAACATGAGCATGCCAAGCGTGAGGTATGTGAGAAACGAACTTGAGATGCTGAAGCTCGTGAGACTGCATGGCTTCAGACACAGGTGGTGCAGCCGACCCTAGCTCCATGAATGCTCTCCTAGCACGTTCTGGCAACCCCACTCCTCAAGCTTCCTTCATATTAGGAAGATGAGCAAATCGAGCCATTCATAGCTCGTTTCGATGATATGGTGCAGTTGTACCAGCTGGATGAGGCAGCTAAGCTGCTCCAGTTTCTTAGCTTGTTTGAGGGACCTGCCCTCGATATTCTCTGCAGAATTCGTGGAGACTATCTCACGTATGAGATGATGAAGGCCACACCCATCAAAGCATACGGTCTCACAGTTGACGATGCCAAAAGTCAGTTTATGGGGGTGTGTCTCCAAGAAAAAGAGACTGCTGTTCAGTTCCTCATCTGTCTTACTGCTTACTTAAGTGAGTGGATGGAGAAAGATGAGACCCCTCACACGTGAGAGGGGGTAATTGACCTTAGCACTCAGCTAGAGAAGTCATGGACTGCTGAGCTTATGGCTCAGCTTAAGATCTAAGGGGTAAGGGATGCCAGCCAAATGGTGGAAAAGGCTGATGCATTCTTCACTGTGTACGGGTACCAAACATACCTGGAAGTGGAAGGATGCTGCCAAGTCTGGGAAGCCATCTCAGACTGAAGCCCAGTATCAAGGCAGTTCTCAGAATAATGGCCAAGGTCCAAACAAACTGCAGAAGAAGGACCAGGGGCAAAATACGCAGAAACCCGATTGGAAGAAGTACAAGCAGTACCCCAAGCAGCAGCAGTACAAGGACAAACCACGTAACCCTCAGTCAGGTCAATCAACTTTAGTGTATCGGAGGCAGAATGCAAATGCAGCTTTCATTCCACAACAAGCACACAGTGGTGCCATCCCCACTAGTACAGGTACTTCCCCATAGTTCACTAGTCCCCCTGCACCAGTGAATTCTCCACCACAGGTGGTCAATGCTCCGACTCCTCAGATGGTGGGCACGACCCCTCAGGCATCTGATTCTCAGGGCGCCACATTTGCTGCATCGTTTGTTTCGCAGTCTCATCAATGACTGGCTGCTACCTCCTCAGACCGTTCCACAAGCAACACTGCCTTTCTTGTTCAGCCAGGGTTTGTGGGAGGTGTTTCCATAAATGTTCTGAGAGACAATGGTTCTTCAGGTTGCTCGATCAAGAAGAGTTTAGTTCAGCCCGATGAGTACACAGGTAAACAGATCCAAGTTAGACTTATTGATGGATCAGTGAGAATGTTCCCTGAGGCATGTATCCAGGTGGCATCTTTTTATACTGGCTTGACAGCTGCTGTTGTCATGCCAAAACCTTTGTTTGACCTCATTATAGGTAACATACCAGGTGTCAAAAATAGTTGCACCGTAGATGTTGCTACTCAGACTTCGGTTGTTGCAGTAACACGAGCCATGGCTAAGGCCCCAAATCGTGTCACCCCGTTGACCGTCGCAACGCCGCAAGATCTGATTCGTAGTCAAGAGGTTGTCAAAGAACAACAGACTTACCTGACACTTGCCTCAGTGTGTAAGAAGTTGGAGGGTAACGTGATTAAGTGTTCAGGGGAGGTCATGCCAGGTTCCTTCGTAAGCGAGGACGACTGTACCGTAAGTCACAAACACCCCGGGGCGAGGTTCGACTGCAGTTTGTCATTCCCACAAAGTATTGATGAGCAGTGTTTGAATTAGGTCATTGTTCAGTGATAGGAGGTCACATAGGCCAAAACAAAACCTCTGACTGTATCCATGCTGACTTTTTCTGGCTAGGAATGGGACAGGAAATAACTAGGCTTGTGCGTTCCTGTGATGTGTGTCAGCATACCACTGACTGGGGACGTGTCCATCCTGTGCCATTGAAACAAATGCCTATAATCTCTGAACCGTTCGAGAGAGTAGCAGTTGACATTGTTGGGCCAATCTCTCCTAGGGCTAGTGATGGATCAAAGTATATCCTCACGATCGTCGATTTCAGCACACGGTGGCCTGAAGCCGTGGCCCTTAAGAACACAGAGGCCGTCACTGTTGCTGAGGCATTGATTGAAGTGTTTTGTTGTGTAGGTATCCCCAAGGAGGTCTTAAGCGACCGGGGTTTGCAGTTCACCTCTGCAAAGATGAACAAAGCATTCAAGTTGTTGTCCATCCAAGGCTTGCGAACTACACCCTATCATCCCATGTGTAATGGGCTGTGTGAGAGGTTCAATGGGACTTTCAAGTTGCTTAAGCACATGGCCACTGAACAGCCAAAGGAATGGCCACGGTTCATTGCTCACCTTCTTTTCGCTTATCAAGAAGCCCCACAGCATTCTTTGAAGTTCTAACCTTTTGAACTGGTGTATGGAAGGTCGGTCCGTGGGCCACTTCAAGTCCTTCATGAGTTATGGGACGATGAAGAACCCGACCCTGAAGTCAAGACAACCTACACCTACGTCCTTGATTTAGCTGACCGCCTCCAGTCGACGTGTGAGTTAGCCAAAGAAGAATTGATCAAGGTGCGCAAAGTTCATAAAGCTTATTATGATAAGAAGGCAAAGGTTTGGAAGTTCATTCCAGGTGATAAATGCTTGGTGGTACTCCCCACTGCCCAGAACAAGTTGTTGGCACAGTGGATGGGTCCATATGATGTACCTGAGCTCATTTCAGTCCTCAACTACATAATTCAGATGGGGAATCTTCGTAAAATGTTCCACGTTAACATGTTGAAGGCTTATCATGAGTCAAACCCTGAGGAGACTGGTTTACAAGTAGCCGATGACAGTGACCAGCCACTGGAAGAAATTGGAGCAGCTGTGGTTATGCCAGCTGATGACCATGATGACGAGCCTTTAACCGTTCAAGTCCCGTCAGGAGGAGACTGTCGGAGATGTCTTACTTAACACTGACTTAGCATTAGGTGATCAGAATGCAATAAGGTCACTGCTATGTCGGTATGCTGATGTCTTCTTTGACCAACCTAGACTCTCAAAGGTCGAGTGTCACAAAATTGAGTTGACCAGCAATACCCCCGTAAAGGTTAAGCCATATCCGATTCCCATGCAACTACTGGACGCAGTAGACAAGGAAAATGCCGACATGGAGACTGCAGGTATTATTGAAAAGTCCTCATCTCCTTACTGTAGTTCAATGGTAGTAGTCCGCAAGAAGGATGGTGGAGTCAGGATTTGTGGCGATTATAGGAGGCTAAATGCAATCACTAAAGTGGATGCTGAGCCAATGGGTGGCCATATTGCCATCTTCTCCAAGCTGGCAGGGTCACGATTTTTCACGAAGCTCGATTTGGCGAAGGCATTCTTTCAGATTCCCCTTCATCCTGAGAGCTGTCAGTTCACTGCCTTTGTTACTCCTAAGGTTGTTGTATCAGTATAAAATCCTCCCATTTGGACTTACCAATTCCCCAGCAGTATTCAATCGTGCCATGAGACAAGTGCTCCCTGGTATTGTAGGAGTAGAAATGTTCGTTGACGATGTCCTCGTTCATTCTGTCACGTTGGAGGAGCACCTCAGACTCTTGGAAATTGTCTTCAGTAGACTGCAGGGTTTCAACATGACTGTGAAGCCTAGCAAATGTAAATTGTGCACAGTAAGGTGGAGTTCCTCGGAAATATTGTTGGCAACAATCGCTGCAGGTGTCAGGGCGACAAGATCAGAAAGGTTAGGGAAGCCCGAGACCCGTGACCAAGAAACAGGTTAGGGCATTCCTCAGCATAGTGAGGTATTATAGAAGTTTTATCCCCGACTTTGCTCTCATTGCCCAACCGTTGTATGAGGTGCTTCGGAAACATGCTCCAAACACCATTGAATGGGGAGAAGCGCGAGAGATCTTTTGCCTCCCTCAAGAATAAGCTGTATAAGGAGCCTATCTTGCAGTTGACTGATTCCAATAAACCTTTTTTACTGCCACTGATGCTTCACAAAATGGAGTAGGTGCTGTACTAATGCAAGAATCGGAAGATGGAATTTTCCCAGTGGCATACCACAGCCGTAAGCTACAACACGTCGAGAGGAATTCCAGTATTGTTGAGAAGGAACTCTTGGCCGTGGTTGATGGTGTTAAGAAATATTACTGTTATTTATATGGAGCACCATTCACTCTGGAAACCAATCACATGCCACTCACTAGTCTCAGCACGACTAAGACAGCTAATGCAAGATTAACACGCAGGACACTGTATTTGCAGCAGTTTAACTTTGTTGTGAGATACATCAAGAGAAGTGACAATGTAGGGGCAGACCTGATGTCTCGCCTGCTAACTGATGACTAACGGGCAACCGTTGTACACTGGGGTCCACAAGACAAGGGTTCTGAGAGATTTGAGCAATCCAAGGACTAGCTTGACTCCCAGTATCTTTCTCGTAGGTCACATAGGACACATTATGTCCAGAGTCTGTACATACATAGGTACCGTACGTTAAGCAGAAAGTTTGAGACCCCCGCAGAGGCAATCCGAAGCTGTGTCTGAATTACCTTGTGGTGTCTCGAGCTGTGGGCCTCTCTGAGGATTCCTGAAGAATGCACGTTATCCAAATGAGTGTTCACACCACGTTGGGTGTTAGAATGTGACCTGTCCGAGATTGTGTAGGGATTCTCAGCATGCCGATATTAATCGTAAATGTAGAGTTAGGTTTAACCAGTAAACTGCCCGTTCTGAGAGATTTGAGCAATCCAAGAACTAGCACGTTTCCTGGTTAATAGTATAGGTTTAACCAGTAAACTATTGGCTGTCCTCAGAGATTTATGCAATCCAAGGACTAGCATGTTTCCTGGTTAAGAATCTAGGTTTAACCAGTAAACTACAGGGGTTCTCAGAGATTTATGCAATCCAAAGACTACGTTTCCTGGTTAATAATGTATCCATTAAGAAAATAATAGTGTACTTTTTGTAACATATGTACCGACTACTAGGCAGAGAGGGAAATTGTAATTTAATAAAAATTGTCACATTGACACTTTTCATGCCCCCACCTTCATTGATTTTGCAGGTACAGTTGGTGGGTGCAGCAGTTTTGCCATGCAGATCAGCTGATTGTCTCTGCCGCATGCTGCCGCCTCTTCTCTTCTGCCTTGTCATCTCCATTTACTATTAATTTGTATTATATCACTTTACACACAGGTACAGTTACACTACAGCTGTCACACCTACACCGTGTATTACATACTCCATCCTACATAACAATTAGTAGTTAATGTAAATGAAGCGAACTTTTCGCTCAGTTTGACTTGTGTACAGGATTTTTCACCGTCGTCACGGAGTTTTTTCCCTCAAGCTTGCCTCTATTAACCTAAATACGAGGTTTTTACGCTCACTGGCAACAGTGATTTTCTCCTGTAGGAGGATATTATACACACCACTGTGAATCTTGTGTGACTGAGTTAGGATGTAAATATCACCTACTGTTAAATTTTCTATGAAAAAAAAAACTTCATTTTGATGGGGCGTAATGCCACGAATTAATTTGCAACACTGTATTGGTATCATATAATGGAACATCTGAATTTTCGCTCAGACCGTTAACTGCCTCGCTTTTGCACTCAGATCGTAATGAGTTTTCATAAACTTTGTCATTGTTTTCATAAATGACTGTCTTTCTGTATAGACAATGCATTTCACTGAGCGAAAATTTTTGTGTAGTTGTCCTTCTCACATTGCCTCTCGACCGTTAAGTTGAGCCACGCTCATCTCTCGTGCATTGTCCCAGCTTGCTTGCATCAGTCAGTCAGCTTCAAACCGCCACGAGGGTAGGGTCGTTTGTGCCGAGTGTAGAGAGCGGCGTCTCTGTTGTACAGCGATTTCCAGATCTCTCCACCTATGGTGATCGGTGTAGCGGACGAGCAGCAAATACCAGAGCCTGGTGTTCAACAGATAGACGCCCAGTCTTTCATAGCTTCAGCTCCATTCCCTTCACTGACCAGTATTTTCGTTCGTTTTCTTAGCCTTAAGTCTGATTAGCTTTTGAATGAGTGAGTGAGTATATTTCCTTTGTTATTCGAATTCACTAGTCCCCCGGTGACAGTGAATTCCCCTCGAGTCCATTTTGATTCATGTAAAATTTATTTTATTGTAATTAATAAATTTACAGTTCTTTTCTTTGAGCTTAATGTATTGTATTAATGGTGTTTCATTTCTCCATATTGACCTTAATTTAGTTTGCTACTCCCAGTTAGCACAAACTTCTTATATTAACCACAACTGGTATTTAGGCCAGTTCTTTTGTATCAAACTTAAATTCGTTGTGCCAGCCAGGAGTTAAGCATCAGCAAGAACTTGTTCATTATTATTATTAATTATTGATTGTCAGGGGGTAAAGATCACACTTTCTCAGAGGCTAACAGTACTAATGATACAGCATTCTTGAGTAGAAAGTCTCTGCTGTGTACTGTTGAGAAAGTTTATAAAATTCTCGTCTTTAGAGAATTGGCGAAGTAAGCCAGAATAAAGTAAAATTCACTACTTGATTTCCACAAGCCAGTTCCTTGTCTTTGCTTTTGAGTAATATCAGAATTAAATTCTTAATTTTACATCCTCCCGTGACATCTGGCGACCTCATTCCAGGATATTAACTCCTAGCTCTAAAGTTATTAACGAAATAAAATTCACTCATTCACACCTAGGTATTTGTTATCATTAAAGGCTATAGGCACTAGTCACAGATTTACTAGTCCCCCTGCAACAGTGAATTCTACCAGTTTAGTTAGGTAAGACTAGTCACTGTTCACTAGTCCCCCTGCAACAGTGAATCCTACCAGTTTAACTTGATAAGACTAGGCACGATTCACTAGTCCCCCTGCAACAGTGAATCTTACCAGTTTAACTAGATAAGACTAGTCACAGTTCACTTGTCCCACTGCAACAGTGAATTTTACCAGTTTAACTAGATAAGATTAGTCTCGATTCACTAGTCCCCCTGCGACAGTGAATCCTACCAGTTTAATGAGATAAAGTGAGTAACCATTCACTAGTCCCCCTGCAACAGTGAATCCTCCTCCACAGGAGATAAAACAAGTAACAATTCACTAGTCCCCCTGTGACAGTGAATCCTCCACCACAGGAGATAAAACAAGAATTCACTAGTCCCCCTGCGACAGTGAATCCTCCTACACAGGAGATAAAACTGGTCACCACCAGCCTGTGCCTATATTCTTTACTTTCGGTTATTGGCATTTCTCTGTGAAACATCAGTCAGTACTCAGTCTTTAGTCCACTCAGCCTTAGTTGAGTTAGCACTAGGGCTACTAGTCCATATGTATAGGAAGCCAAAGATATGGGGCTTACCAATCCCCAGGAAATTAAAGTATATGTGCTCTCACAGTATAGTTATGATCAGCAACGTGAGAATTATGCCTGTGAAGAGCATAGAATTCAACTGGAACAAGAGTAAGAATAGCGCAGGAAAGTGAGAGAGAGCACGAATACGAACAAGAACAATGTGATAGAGAACATGAACATGAGCATGCCAAGCGTGAGGTATGTGAGAAACGAACTTGAGATGCTGAAGCTCGTGAGACTGCATGGCTTCAGACACAGGTGGTGCAGCCGACCCTAGCTCCATGAATGCTCTCCTAGCACGTTCTGGCAACCCCACTCCTCAAGCTTCCTTCATATTAGGAAGATGAGCAAATCGAGCCATTCATAGCTCGTTTCGATGATATGGTGCAGTTGTACCAGCTGGATGAGGCAGCTAAGCTGCTCCAGTTTCTTAGCTTGTTTGAGGGACCTGCCCTCGATATTCTCTGCAGAATTCGTGGAGACTATCTCACGTATGAGATGATGAAGGCCACACCCATCAAAGCATACGGTCTCACAGTTGACGATGCCAAAAGTCAGTTTATGGGGGTGTGTCTCCAAGAAAAAGAGACTGCTGTTCAGTTCCTCATCTGTCTTACTGCTTACTTAAGTGAGTGGATGGAGAAAGATGAGACCCCTCACACGTGAGAGGGGGTAATTGACCTTAGCACTCAGCTAGAGAAGTCATGGACTGCTGAGCTTATGGCTCAGCTTAAGATCTAAGGGGTAAGGGATGCCAGCCAAATGGTGGAAAAGGCTGATGCATTCTTCACTGTGTACGGGTACCAAACATACCTGGAAGTGGAAGGATGCTGCCAAGTCTGGGAAGCCATCTCAGACTGAAGCCCAGTATCAAGGCAGTTCTCAGAATAATGGCCAAGGTCCAAACAAACTGCAGAAGAAGGACCAGGGGCAAAATACGCAGAAACCCGATTGGAAGAAGTACAAGCAGTACCCCAAGCAGCAGCAGTACAAGGACAAACCACGTAACCCTCAGTCAGGTCAATCAACTTTAGTGTATCGGAGGCAGAATGCAAATGCAGCTTTCATTCCACAACAAGCACACAGTGGTGCCATCCCCACTAGTACAGGTACTTCCCCATAGTTCACTAGTCCCCCTGCACCAGTGAACTCTCCACCACAGGTGATCAATGCTCCGACTCCTCAGATGGTGGGCACGACCCCTCAGGCATCTGATTCTCAGGGCGCCACATTTGCTGCATCGTTTGTTTCGCAGTCTCATCAATGACTGGCTGCTACCTCCTCAGACCGTTCCACAAGCAACACTGCCTTTCTTGTTCAGCCAGGGTTTGTGGGAGGTGTTTCCATAAATGTTCTGAGAGACAATGGTTCTTCAGGTTGCTCGATCAAGAAGAGTTTAGTTCAGCCCGATGAGTACACAGGTAAACAGATCCAAGTTAGACTTATTGATGGATCAGTGAGAATGTTCCCTGAGGCATGTATCCAGGTGGCATCTTTTTATACTGGCTTGACAGCTGCTGTTGTCATGCCAAAACCTTTGTTTGACCTCATTATAGGTAACATACCAGGTGTCAAAAATAGTTGCACCGTAGATGTTGCTACTCAGACTTCGGTTGTTGCAGTAACACGAGCCATGGCTAAGGCCCCAAATCGTGTCACCCCGTTGACCGTCGCAACGCCGCAAGATCTGATTCGTAGTCAAGAGGTTGTCAAAGAACAACAGACTTACCTGACACTTGCCTCAGTGTGTAAGAAGTTGGAGGGTAACGTGATTAAGTGTTCAGGGGGAGGTCATGCCAGGTTCCTTCGTAAGCGAGGACGACTGTACCGTAAGTCACAAACACCCCGGGGCGAGGTTCGACTGCAGTTTGTCATTCCCACAAAGTATTGATGAGCAGTGTTTGAATTAGGTCATTGTTCAGTGATAGGAGGTCACATAGGCCAAAACAAAACCTCTGACTGTATCCATGCTGACTTTTTCTGGCTAGGAATGGGACAGGAAATAACTAGGCTTGTGCGTTCCTGTGATGTGTGTCAGCATACCACTGACTGGGGACGTGTCCATCCTGTGCCATTGAAACAAATGCCTATAATCTCTGAACCGTTCGAGAGAGTAGCAGTTGACATTGTTGGGCCAATCTCTCCTAGGGCTAGTGATGGATCAAAGTATATCCTCACGATCGTCGATTTCAGCACACGGTGGCCTGAAGCCGTGGCCCTTAAGAACACAGAGGCCGTCACTGTTGCTGAGGCATTGATTGAAGTGTTTTGTTGTGTAGGTATCCCCAAGGAGGTCTTAAGCGACCGGGGTTTGCAGTTCACCTCTGCAAAGATGAACAAAGCATTCAAGTTGTTGTCCATCCAAGGCTTGCGAACTACACCCTATCATCCCATGTGTAATGGGCTGTGTGAGAGGTTCAATGGGACTTTCAAGTTGCTTAAGCACATGGCCACTGAACAGCCAAAGGAATGGCCACGGTTCATTGCTCACCTTCTTTTCGCTTATCAAGAAGCCCCACAGCATTCTTTGAAGTTCTAACCTTTTGAACTGGTGTATGGAAGGTCGGTCCGTGGGCCACTTCAAGTCCTTCATGAGTTATGGGACGATGAAGAACCCGACCCTGAAGTCAAGACAACCTACACCTACGTCCTTGATTTAGCTGACCGCCTCCAGTCGACGTGTGAGTTAGCCAAAGAAGAATTGATCAAGGTGCGCAAAGTTCATAAAGCTTATTATGATAAGAAGGCAAAGGTTTGGAAGTTCATTCCAGGTGATAAATGCTTGGTGGTACTCCCCACTGCCCAGAACAAGTTGTTGGCACAGTGGATGGGTCCATATGATGTACCTGAGCTCATTTCAGTCCTCAACTACATAATTCAGATGGGGAATCTTCGTAAAATGTTCCACGTTAACATGTTGAAGGCTTATCATGAGTCAAACCCTGAGGAGACTGGTTTACAAGTAGCCGATGACAGTGACCAGCCACTGGAAGAAATTGGAGCAGCTGTGGTTATGCCAGCTGATGACCATGATGACGAGCCTTTAACCGTTCAAGTCCCGTCAGGAGGAGACTGTCGGAGATGTCTTACTTAACACTGACTTAGCATTAGGTGACCAGAATGCAATAAGGTCACTGCTATGTCGGTATGCTGATGTCTTCTTTGACCAACCTAGACTCTCAAAGGTCGAGTGTCACAAAATTGAGTTGACCAGCAATACCCCCGTAAAGGTTAAGCCATATCCGATTCCCATGCAACTACTGGACGCAGTAGACAAGGAAAATGCCGACATGGAGACTGCAGGTATTATTGAAAAGTCCTCATCTCCTTACTGTAGTTCAATGGTAGTAGTCCGCAAGAAGGATGGTGGAGTCAGGATTTGTGGCGATTATAGGAGGCTAAATGCAATCACTAAAGTGGATGCTGAGCCAATGGGTGGCCATATTGCCATCTTCTCCAAGCTGGCAGGGTCACGATTTTTCACGAAGCTCGATTTGGCGAAGGCATTCTTTCAGATTCCCCTTCATCCTGAGAGCTGTCAGTTCACTGCCTTTGTTACTCCTAAGGTTGTTGTATCAGTATAAAATCCTCCCATTTGGACTTACCAATTCCCCAGCAGTATTCAATCGTGCCATGAGACAAGTGCTCCCTGGTATTGTAGGAGTAGAAATGTTCGTTGACGATGTCCTCGTTCATTCTGTCACGTTGGAGGAGCACCTCAGACTCTTGGAAATTGTCTTCAGTAGACTGCAGGGTTTCAACATGACTGTGAAGCCTAGCAAATGTAAATTGTGCACAGTAAGGTGGAGTTCCTCGGAAATATTGTTGGCAACAATCGCTGCAGGTGTCAGGGCGACAAGATCAGAAAGGTTAGGGAAGCCCCGAGACCCGTGACCAAGAAACAGGTTAGGGCATTCCTCAGCATAGTGAGGTATTATAGAAGTTTTATCCCCGACTTTGCTCTCATTGCCCAACCGTTGTATGAGGTGCTTCGGAAACATGCTCCAAACACCATTGAATGGGGAGAAGCGCGAGAGATCTTTTGCCTCCCTCAAGAATAAGCTGTATAAGGAGCCTATCTTGCAGTTGACTGATTCCAATAAACCTTTTTTACTGCCACTGATGCTTCACAAAATGGAGTAGGTGCTGTACTAATGCAAGAATCGGAAGATGGAATTTTCCCAGTGGCATACCACAGCCGTAAGCTACAACACGTCGAGAGGAATTCCAGTATTGTTGAGAAGGAACTCTTGGCCGTGGTTGATGGTGTTAAGAAATATTACTGTTATTTATATGGAGCACCATTCACTCTGGAAACCAATCACATGCCACTCACTAGTCTCAGCACGACTAAGACAGCTAATGCAAGATTAACACGCAGGACACTGTATTTGCAGCAGTTTAACTTTGTTGTGAGATACATCAAGAGAAGTGACAATGTAGGGGCAGACCTGATGTCTCGCCTGCTAACTGATGACTAACGGGCAACCGTTGTACACTGGGGTCCACAAGACAAGGGTTCTGAGAGATTTGAGCAATCCAAGGACTAGCTTGACTCCCAGTATCATTCTCGTAGGTCACATAGGACACATTATGTCCAGAGTCTGTACATACATAGGTACCGTACGTTAAGCAGAAAGTTTGAGACCCCCGCAGAGGCAATCCGAAGCTGTGTCTGAATTACCTTGTGGTGTCTCGAGCTGTGGGCCTCTCTGAGGATTCCCGAAGAATGCACGTTATCCAAATGAGTGTTCACACCACGTTGGGTGTTAGAATGTGACCTGCCTGAGATTGTGTAGGTATTCTCAGCATGCCGATATTAATCGTAAATGTAGAGTTAGGTTTAACCAGTAAACTGCCCGTTCTGAGAGATTTGAGCAATCCAAGAACTAGCACGTTTCCTGGTTAATAGTATAGGTTTAACCAGTAAACTATTGGCTGTCCTCAGAGATTTATGCAATCCAAGGACTAGCATGTTTCCTGGTTAAGAATCTAGGTTTAACCAGTAAACTACAGGGGTTCTCAGAGATTTATGCAATCCAAAGACTACGTTTCCTGGTTAATAATGTATCCATTAAGAAAATAATAGTGTACTTTTTGTAACATATGTACCGACTACTAGGCAGAGAGGGAAATTGTAATTTAATAAAAATTGTCACACTGACACTTTTCATGCCCCCACCTTCATTGATTTTGCAGGTACAGTTGGTGGGTGCAGCAGTTTTGCCATGCAGATCAGCTGATTGTCTCTGCCGCATGCTGCCGCCTCTTCTCTTCTGCCTTGTCATCTCCATTTACTATTAATTTGTATTATATCACTTTACACACAGGTACAGTTACACTACAGCTGTCACACCTACACCGTGTATTACATACTCCATCCTACATAACAATTAGTAGTTAATGTAAATGTAGCGAACTTTTCGCTCAGTTTGACTTGTGTACAGGATTTTTCACCGTCATCACGGAGTTTTTTCCCTCAAGCTTGCCTCTATTAACCTAAATACGAGGTTTTTACGCTCACTGGCAACAGTGATTTTCTCCTGTAGGAGGATATTATACACACCACTGTGAATCTTGTGTGACTGAGTTAGGATGTAAATATCACCTACTGTTAAATTTTCTATGAAAAAAAAAATTCATTTTGATGGGGCGTAATGCCACGAATTAATTTGCAACACTGTATTAGTATCATATAATGGAACATCTGAATTTTCGCTCAGACCGTTAACTGCCTCGCTTTTGCACTCAGATCGTAATGAGCTTTCATAAACTTTGTCATTGTTTTCATAAGTGACTGTCTTTCTGTATAGACAATGCATTTCACTGAGCGAAAATTTTTGTGTAGTTGTCCTTCTCACATTGCCTCTCGACCGTTAAGTTGAGCCACGCTCATCTCTCGTGCATTGTCCCAGCTTGCTTGCATCAGTCAGTCAGCTTCAAACCGCCACGAGGGTAGGGTCGTTTGTGCCGAGTGTAGAGAGCGGCGTCTCTGTTGTACAGCGATTTCCAGATCTCTCCACCTATGGTGATCGGTGTAGCGGACGAGCAGCAAATACCAGAGCCTGGTGTTCAACAGATAGACGCCCAGTCTTTCATAGCTTCAGCTCCATTCCCTTCACTGACCAGTATTTTCGTTCGTTTTCTTAGCCTTAAGTCTGATTAGCTTTTGAATGAGTGAGTGAGTATATTTCCTTTGTTATTCGAATTCACTAGTCCCCCGGTGACAGTGAATTCCCCTCGAGTCCATTTTGATTCATGTAAAATTTATTTTATTGTAATTAATAAATTTACAGTTCTTTTCTTTGAGCTTAATGTATTGTATTAATGGTGTTTCATTTCTCCATATTGACCTTAATTTAGTTTGCTACTCCCAGTTAGCACAAACTTCTTATATTAATCACAACTGGTATTTAGGCCAGTTCTTTTGTATCAAACTTAAATTCGTTGTGCCAGCCAGGAGTTAAGCATCAGCAAGAACTTGTTCATTATTATTATTAATTATTGATTGTCAGGGGGTAAAGATCACACTTCCTCAGAGGCTAACAGTACTAATGGTAGATAGTCTCCGCTGTGTACCGTTGAGGAAGTTTGTAATATTCTCGTCTTTAGAGAACTGGCGAAGTAAGCTAGCATAAAGTAGAACTCGCTACTTGATTTTCACAAGCGAATTCTTTGTCTTTACCTTCGAGTAATATCAGCATTAAATTCTTACTTTTACATCCCCCGTGACACTAAAGCTGTCTACAACAAGAAGGCCTACAAAAGGTACCAGAGCCAATCCACTCCTGAAACTCATCTCTATTTTTCTGCCGGGAATCGTGCTAAGGCTGTTCTTCGATATGCTAAGAATAATTTCTGAACTCTCCGCCTAGAATTCTTCCCCCTCCTTCTGGCATCTTGCCAAAAACTTTTCTGACATCTCTACCTTATCATCCTTCCCTCCTCTTTTCCACTCTGATGGTTCTGTATAGTTTGGAGGCCAATTTTTAAAAGTGGCCTAGATAAGGAGTTTGGAGCACCGAAAATTCCAAAAACAGTGGACCCCCTACAGGTCTTACCCATACCCTCAGCATACCTAAACACCTAGGTGCCACTCTGGCATTGCGTCCTGAGACCCAATAAAGGCCATTATCTAAATGTATGTAAAATGAACAAATTTTCTCCCCAGATAAAGACGGCTTTCGGAGCAGGTGATGTAGGATCTAATAGCAAGTTTTCATGTATGTTCGAAAGTTTCCTACTTTATTCCTTACTCTTCAGTATGTTTTTTATCATCAAGGTTACACAAAAATTACAATGACACTTATTTCGGTGTTATTCGTATTGAGTTCTATGAGCAGCCATATTTCGAAAATAATCTGAAGATAAAGACCCCTTGATAAACAAGTGCTGTACAGTTGACGTGTTATGCAAAAGTTTTCTCTGACAACAAAATAAATGTTAAAACATGTATTACATAATCTTCATGTTGAACCAGTTTATCAACTCTGACAACAATACCAATACAACAGATGTCATCATCTGAGTCACTGTCTTTATCATATCTTGTGCCAAGTATTAGGAGGATTCAGGCAATAGTAATACATCAGATCTCCTTTTCATTTGAGTCACTGTCTTCATCATCTTGTGCCCAAGGATTAAGAGGATTGAGGCCCACATTGTTCTCACTACAACAAATGTAGGCCCTTGTACAGCACAAATTGTGTCTCCTACAAGAACAATTTGATGAAACACATGAGGTTTTACAGCTACAGCTCACAAGTGCAATGCATGTAGCAGGGACTGGAAGCTTGGTCATAAGAAGTGGTACAAGGTGTCCACCATCTCCTCTTTGGGATTTGACAATGAGGGCTTGGCTTCTAGTGCGTGGTGCCATATCAATGCCTGGTAGTGTGCTCGCTTGGCGTGTTGAATCATAGCATCTTGTGTTGGAGGAAGTTTTTCTGCAGCTTTAGTGCAGAACAGCTGAGCGCATAGTTCATCTACTGAGGTGAGGGTAGAATTTGATGCATATATATTGACTACAAATTTCTGAACATTTTGTAGTTTCTGTGGAGAGAGCAGCCCATAATCAAAGCCATCGATGAGATGTGGGTTTTCTTGGTAGATCTTCCAGGCACTTTTCCCTATGCCACAAAACTGAATGGTCGTGTCACACCCAGATAGAGCATGGAAACTGAGAATATTGTTGCATAGGTCCAGGCCAAGTGTAGCTCTGATCTTGTGTGTGGCAATAAACCGGTACTTTTTTTGAAGTTCCAACTTTGAGCCACACTTGTTTTGGAAGACTGGCACCAAAGTGTATGAGCAGATAAGAACATCTGTGTCCTAGCTATCAACAATCATCGTTTGAAATCCACACCTGACAGCATTTTTTTTTTTTTTTTAATGCGAGGAAGAAGGAACCAAAGGCCATGAGCCTGCAGTAAAGCCAAATTCAAGATCCGATCATTTTGAGATGCCTGGACACACTACGTTTGAAAGACTGATCATAGGCAGCAGGAAATACAGACAGAGGGAGACAGTTCCAGAGCTGACCTGTTGCATAAATGAAAGACTGGGAGTAACGGTTAACTCTTGCATTAGAGAGTTGGACAGAAAAGGGATGAGAGTTTGCTGCCAGACGGGTGCTACGCGCCCGTCGTAGAGGTGGAGGAATGCAAGCAGACAGTTCAGAGGAGCAGTGACCATTAAAGTAGCGATAGAAAAGAGACAAAGATGCAACAGTGCCACGAAGAGACAGAGGTTGAAGGGAGTCGGTAAGAGGAGGAGAGTTAATGAGACGAAAAGCCTTTGAATCCACCCTATTGAGAAGAGCTGTATGTGGGGAGCCTCCCCACACATGAGAGTTGTACTCCACACAGGGGCGGATAAAACCCCTGTATAGAGTCAACAATTGTGCAGGGGTAAAGAAAGAGCGGAGTCGGCACCATGTAACACCATTCTGGTGTCTGCTTCTTCTTGATGAGATTTTAAATGGGATACATCACAACAGGTTGTGGTTACCACATCTTCATTATCTTTGAAACCTCCAGCAGTGACCAGTTCATGATCCTGTTGGAGTAGTTTGCTCTTATCATGTAGTCCATCTGTGAGAAAACTAACAAGGTTGGTCTTGTTTTCTGTCAAGAATATTGTGAAGAATATTGTGAAGGTAGTGGAACATCTCTTCCTTCAGTTAGCATAAACTAAAAGCATTAGACACACAAAGACATTTTCCTTTAGTATTAGACAGTTATGTTTATGTACATACATCTGATATCATGCTAATCTTGCATTATGCATGACATACCCAATCTGAGCATTATGTGACTTTGTGTAGTCACATTTTATTCTACTTTCATTAATATAACAACCAAGGAACTAAACAGTACTGATATCACTACTAAATATATATTTTTAATCTTCCAGTCTCATCCTTCCAAATGAGAAGTCATACAAAATCATTGTAGTGATTTTTTAGACACCATTTTACAGACATTATTTTATATGTAAATTTACATTAAAGTGAACCGTCTTATAAACATGCATACTTTTATAAATTAAATTATATCCTTCCAATTGTGCAGACCACTGTGAAATGGATCTGTTTAAAGAGTCATTAGCTACAATTATCTACTATGATGGTCAGTTTCCCTCTTTTGCTCGTTTTGGACTGAACCAACCAACAACCAACAATTGTTCATACCCAGCAATTTCCAAAATAATGAACACTGATGATGTATTGACTGGCACGTCATAGCCTTAAACACCCTTGTAAACTGACACGCTAACAAACCTAATCACGCAAGCAGATGCGAAAGTGGGCTCCGGGCCTCTAACGCTACTGGGCTCCCAACAGGTAACCTTTCGCCAAGACAGAGAAGAAATGCCAAGAAGGTAAGTAGGTAGTATTTTATTATAGGTAGTTTATTTATAGGTAGTGCCAGGTAAGTATTTGATTCCTCATGGATTTCCTGGAAAGATAAACAGAAATAAAATACAAGTGATAATAACATAAATGTGGTAACATGTACGTGTTATTTTCTCCTGATTTGTGCCTATACGCACTTATAAAACACAAGCTCTATTTCAGCTCCGGACACATTTCCAGCCCGACACCTGCCCTGGGGATGTTGTCTTACGTCCACAAATGACAAAAAACAGGGGTGCCACTTTTGGAATTTTGGGTGTGTAAAAACTCAAAATTCTGGGTTTATATCTACCGATAAAGAGAACTCTTCGTTCAGACCTTCTCCAGTTCCACCTTAGACGATTCAGGTCCTGTTGCTCTATCACCTCCTCCCTCTGACCTCCTCATGGCTGACACTGAAATTTCTTATATTGATGTAATTTCTGCCATCACTGGTCTCAGTACTAATAAGGCATATGGGCCTGATGGGGTCCTTCCTGTTGTCTTCAAAAACTGTGCTTCTGTGCTTACACCCTGCCTAGGTAAACTCTTTCGCCTTTGTCAATCAACTTGCACCCTTCCTTCTTGCTGGAAGCTTGCTCTCATTCAGTCTGTCCTAAAGACAGGTGACCATTCCCATCCCACTACCTATCGCCCAGTTACCTTAACATCCTTTGTTTCAAAAGTTTGTATTCGATTCTTAAAAAAAAAAAAAAAATAAATAAAGCATCTTTCCTATCACAACCTTCTCTCTGATAGTTAATATGGATTCCACCAGGGACAGTCCACTGGCATTCTTCTCTCCTACATTTCAGACTCCTGGTCATCCTCCTTTCGAGACATTGGCGAAAGCTTTGCCATTGCACTTGACATCTCAAAGGCAATCTATCGAGTCAGGTATAAATCTTCAATTTCCATACTACCCTATAACGATTTCTATCGTTCTGTCTGTGCCTTCATCTCTAGCTTCCTTTCTGGTAGTTCTATAGCTGCTGTTGTAGACAGCCACCGTTCTTCTCCCAGATCTATTAACAGTGGTGTTCCTCATGACTCTGTCCCATCACCAACTCTCTTGCTTTTATTCATCAATGACCTTCTAAGCTGTACATCTAACCCTATACACTCATATGCTGATGACTCCACCCTTTCACCTTTTCATACGTTTCCCGCAGCGGCCATCTCAGCAGTTACTTCAACAAACAAGGGATGAGGCTATGGCACACTTAATGTCTGACTTGGCTCATATCTCTGGGGTAAAAGTAATCTTGTTTTCCATGCATCAAAAACTCAGTTCTTATATCTATCAACCCGACAAAATCTCCCACAGTAGTACCCTCTAATTTTTAACAATATCCAGCTCAATCCAGCATCATCCTTGAACATGCTTGGGGTGTCATTCTCTCGGGACTTATCTTGGAAAGACCATATTACATCTCTTGTGAAATCTGTTTCCAAGAGATTAGGTGTGCTAAGCCGACTCCGTACCTTCTTTACCCTTGCACAGTTGTTGACTTTAGACATGCGTTTTATTCGCTTCTGTGTAGAGTACACCTCTCATGTGTGAGGAGGCTCCACACGTACAGCTCTTCTCAAGAAGGTGGAGTCAAAGACTTTTCATCTCATTAACTCTCCTCCTCTTACTGGCTTCCTTCAATCTCTATCTCTTCGCCCCACTGTTGCATCTCTATCTCTATTCTATTGCTACTTTAATGGTCACTGCTCCTCTGAAATGTCTGCTTGCATCGCTTCACCTCTACTGCGAGTGTGTAGCACCCGCCTAGCAACAAACTCTCATCCCTTCATTGTCCAATTCACTAATGCAAGAGTTAACCGTTACTCCCAGTCCTTCATGTATGCAACAGGTCAACTCTGGAACTGTTTCCCACTGTCAGTATCTCATGCTGCCTATGATTTCAAATGCAGTGTGTCAGGGCATCTCGTCTTGAACTGATCTTGAATTTGGCTCTTTACCATGTTTTTGTTTCTTTCTTGTAGGGAATAATTTCCAGGCTCCTGACGTTTGGTTCCAGCTTGCTTGTATTAAGAAAATCAACAGTATCAGTGGCTGTTCTATGATTTTTTTTTTTCCGCACGTGTGTGGGGGGGGGGACAATGGCCTCAAAATTCCCCAAACATACATGGTATGATGTATAGCTTCCTGGAACCGGTATGTTTACTGCCTGAATAAGTGGTCCTTTACTTTATCAGCCCAGGTGATAGCCTTCTGACTCTGATTAGGGACGTTGCTAGACATTTGGGGGCCCGGGGGCTTTGCTCCTTACGGGGCCCTCCAAAATCAGATGAGGTTTGGTGCAGAATTGACAGAATCCTCTTTTATTTTGTGCCAGAACAAAAAAGATTTAGAATATTTTTTACATCAGAAAAAAGATTTTTTTCCAAAATATATTTTGCAAAGGTATTGTAAATATAACATTGCCAACTCTTCGATCAAGAAAAAATTATAAAACATAAAACTTTTTCAAAAACCACACCAGAGTTGCAATGAATGAATTATTCATCGTTAGTTGCATGTCGTCGTGCTTTCTTTACAGCAAAATCATTAATCACATCGTTGAGATCAGTTTTGTCTAAATCTGAATCAGCTGACATCAGAACCAAGTTTTTAAGCCTGCCTTGGTTTATTTATCCATTGGGGGCCACGGGAGTTTCCAAATGATACCCCCATTTCCCCCCGTCAGCTACGCCACTGACTCTGATACCAGCTTTTTTCGTATTATCTTCTTGGCGTAGAGTGTCCGCCGATTAGCCTTGAGTACCAGCCCCCTAACCCTAAATAAACGCCTTTTGACCAGATTAGTAATTGCGAGCGACCGAGCGAAGCGAGCGAGTGATGTTTATTCTCAGTTAAGTTTGGAAATAAGCAGCCCGACCCAGCCGGTCCCGATCCCACCGTCACGTTAATCAGACGCTAATAACTTTACTCCAATATGAAGTAGAGTTGAAATTCTTTCTGAATGTGATACATTCATTCAGTACACTTTGTTATCAACTAGAAACTCACCCATAAAGACGCAGAAACCCATTGGAATCTCTAGTTTTCCAAGTGTGTGTGTGTGTGTGTGTGTGTGTGTGTGTGTGTGTGTGTGTGTGTGTGTGTGTGTGAGAGAGAGAGAGAGAGAGAGAGAGAGAGAGAGAGAGAATGTCTTTCGTTCCGGTATATTTTTCATTGTTCAGCTACCATCATGAAGAAATAATACTGTATATCAAAGGGAAATTATGATAACATGGCGCTCGCTTCCTCGTCAAGAGCTCACAAAGGGCACTTTACTGGCAATGCAAGCAAAAGCTTTAAATGTAAATCATAGGAGGAATCTCCAATATTTAATTGCAAGAGTTGATACCAAAAATACAGTGTTATGTCGGAAAATCTTTTTTAATTTGAATTCGTATTTGAGGCATTCACCGATTAGAGCCGTACACACTCTTGGAATAATCGAGATTCCAAGGGGTTCCTACGCGTTTATGGGTGAGCTTTTAGTTGGTAACAAAATTTATTGAATGAATGTATCGCATGCAGAAAGAATTTCAACGTTACTTCACATAAGAGTAATGTTTTTAGCCTTTGCATAGCGTGACAGTCGGGTCGGGTCAGGTTGGGTTGGGCCGCTCATTTCCAAACTTTACTGAGAGTATACATCGCTCATTCCCTCGTAATCAGTATCATATTCATTAATAGAATAATTTTCTGTTCATGTTCAGGTCTTCATTTTCTTTATATTAGTATCTGGCTTAATATTCTCTGAGAACCCTTGTTCCCTACCACCTAGGTGCTGTGCCAAGATTTTGAGGAGCTGCCTTACTTGTTCGGTAGTTTGTTTACTGTGTATCCCTAAGGGCGCTTCCACAATTGCCCTCGAACATATGTTGACAGCACAGTTGGCAACGTGCTTGAGTACATGTATGGAGCAGTGTGTGGACAGATGTATGCTAACATGTTTCAGTGCAGCTTCGAACACCGGCAGCAAAGGCTATGGGATAAGGGTGTTCATAGCAAGCAGCTAAGACTTCATCATGATGTTGCCAACACGATCTGGACGCTGTTGTTCCCAGCATGTTTGAAGCGTTTCGTTAGTGTGTTGCGTACATGTTGTCAACATTTGTTCGAGCATACGTGTGGACGCGACTTAACATTAACATGCTTCCTTTCTTGCAGACGTCACAACTTCACTACGATTGTTTCTAATCTCTATACCTTTAATGTACATTCATATCATCACTATATTTTAATTTCATTTTTCATTTTACTATACCTTCCTTGTGCTTGAGTCTTCCTTATCACCCCTGTGTTTCGTTGCCTTAACACTACTTTGCCTCCTTTTATTTCCTGACCCTCACTCTAATGCCTTACCATTGCACTGCTGTACCTCCATTCTGTTCCCACAAATTCACGAACTCTGATCATCCCTGCCTTTGCTTTTCCTTAAAAAAACACAGGGTAACAGCCAGCAATACCTCGAGAACTATGCATAAAAACTTTTCTAAAAGAATTCTGAAAGTCAAAAAATAAAAATCAGAACGAGAGAAGTTAGCAAGTTTTACCTTTTGACGGAGTGATGCTGCACAAATGCTTGGTCACATAAAACAAACACAAAATAGCCAAAAGAGTCTCTCTCTCTCTCTCTCTCCCTCTCTCTCTCTCTCTCTCTCTCTCTCTCTCTCTCTCTCTCTCTCTCTCTCTCGCTGTTGACAAATTGCAGTATGTATCGAAATTCAACCTAAATTCTTTCACTGAGGTAGCATGGCTCCCTATCCCCTCGCCGCCTAGCATGCCTAGTGAAACAAGCCTAAGAAACACTCACAGACATTTCTCGCCCTGAACGTTGCAGCTCCACATCACAAGCCTAATGATCTACTCCTTGTGTGTGTGTGTGTGTGTGTGTGTGTGTGTGTGTGTGTGTGTGTGTGTGTGTGTGTGGTTTTCTTTGCTGATGCGTTTCATATAAATAGTCAGACCTTTGATCCCAGTCATTAACTCTTCTGTACATCATACATCCAAGCAACACGATCCCGTCAGTTTGCAAGCCTCGCCAACTTCCATCTCTCTCTCTCTCACTTACATACAAACGCACGCACACACACGCGCACGAGCGAGTACATTTACCACGGCCTCTGTCTTTGTTACCACGCCTCCTTTGTTTAGAAATTATTTGCACACACCTATTTCACCACCTTATCTACATCCATTCTCCCCTTTTGATATCATTCCTACAGCCAAACTTTCCTCTGCATGCCTTACTATCAGCACATTTGCACCTGCAAATCGTGTCCACTCCAAGCACTACACTCCCTTTCCTCAATAATCCCTTTTCCACTACTCTTACCTCGGGCATTTCGCCATCATACTAGGTTATGCCAAAATTTCACACCCATACGCTAATATGGATACTCACACACCCTCATCACGAACTTCGGGAATAAAAAGTTAAAGCCCGAATGTCTTTTGTTATATGTACAATACGGAACATTTGGGGAAAAGACTACATAGTTTAACTCATACAGAATATGCCACCCTGATATCCGTTAATAGTTATTCTGTGATTTAGCTCACATCAGACACAATGCACCCTTGCATTGTAAGCATATGGTCCCTGAAGAACTGTGTAAGTCTGGCAAATACAAAAGGAAACACCTAATTACTGGCCTGAAGGTTACAAACTGAAGCTTACGAAAATGAATATTTCAAACCAAAGCATCGAACAAGTGGTGCCAGGCACAACAAACCTCGGCCGACAGCAGTTACTTTATTTTCAACCGTTTTTCAAGTTATAGTCCTCTGCAAACCTGTGATCTTGCATTTTACCTTTCAAGGTCACTCATGGTCACTCATTTAAGGTCAAGGGTCATGGTACCAATTAAAAACCCATATCGGACTTTCTATAAGCTGATAATAGTAAACATCTCTAGTTTCAACCAGTTTCTAGTTGTAGCCCCCTGAATAACCGTGACCTTGAGTTTGACCTTTCAAGGTCACTTAAGGTCGAAGGTCATGGTACCAATTAAAAGCCCATATGGGACTTCCTATACGTTGAAAATAGTAAATATCTCTCTACAAAAAGTTTCGGGTTATAGTCCCACTGAGTATCCACGACCTCGAGTTTGACATTTTAAGGTCACTCAGGGTCAGAGGTCTTGGTGCCAAATGACAGCCCATATGGAAGTTACTGTGTGTTGATGGCAGAAAATATATCTTCAACCGGTGTTAAGTTATAGCCCTCTGAAAATCCCTAACCTTGATTTTAACCTTTCAGGGTCAGTCGATTACATCCCAAATTTAATCACTTTCTTTTAGGACCAGTGCCCACATATCCTGAAAGTTTCATGTAATTTCATTAAGCCGTTTTTCCGTAATGTTAACAAACAAAGAAATAAAGGAACTTAACCAAAAACAGTACCTCGTCGGACTCCGTCCGGGCTAGGTAATTATGAATTACGTTGTAAAAAAGAGAAATTATGAAGATGACTGGAGATGCGGATTGGGTGAAACGATGACCATCTGGAGAAAGGCAAAAAGAATATGGGATAGGTGTCTGTCTTTAAAAGTGAATGAAAGCGATCGAACGAGGGTTAGATTTTTTTTTTTTTTTTTAAATAACGGAACAAAGGAAAAAAAATGGAAAAAAATAATCCATACACCAGATTACTGATGACCTCTGTTCATAAAATGTCACAATTAGACTTGAATAGCTGTAAGTTAAAGTTTGGAGGGAAACAACTCTGGGGAAGCGAGTTCCAGAGAGGTGCAGTTCGGGGAATGAAAGAATTCTGATAGGTAGAAGTTCTGCAATATGGTTGAGCGACATTCCAGTCATGAGCGCTACCAGATGCCCGTGTAGCACGAGGGAAGGGAAGGCATGGAGAGGTGGCACCATGGACGCAACTTCGTTTGAGCATTTACCATAAAAATATCTGTAATATAATGCAAGGGAGGCAACGTTCCTTCTTCCTTGTAGGGGAGGTAGTCTATTTGTAATGGCAGGTTTGTTAATAATTCTGACAGGTTTGTTCTGAATTTTGTCTAGTTGTGTTAATGCAACCTCTCCACACCCATTCCACAAGGGTGAGCAATATTCAAGCTGAGAGCGCACATGACTCTTATAAATTATAGCTAACTGCTCGCCAGTGAAGAAGTTACGGACTGTACAATAATCCAAGTTTCTTTGAGGCGGGTTTAGCAAGTGATCTAACATGAGAGGTCCAGCATTATGATAGTGAGAAAATGGGTTTAAAATGTTAGAGAATGTGAGAATTATAATTGGGTGACAATGAAAGTCTGAATACAAATGCAGTGTGTGTGTGTGTGTGTGTGTGTGTGTGTGTGTGTGTGTGTGTGTGTGTGTGTGTGTGTTTTCCAGCTGATGACAGGGAATCGAGAGTAAAGAAGCTTTGGAAAGATATCACATTTTCCATGGATTATTTAGCTCTAGTGGGTGGGTGATTTCATGCGTGCTGTGAATGCAGAATAAAGTGGAAGGGGTGTTCAGTGGCTCAGGAGTGCGAGGAGTGAATGAAAATGAAATATTTGTGTTAGAAGTTGGTTGTCTATCATAAATACTTTCAGCACTAATAAAAAAAAAAGTGGCTGGTGGAAAGGAGATTTTTAGAAGTGACAGAGCAGAAGGAAATAACTGATTTTGCTGTATGGAAGACCAACTATGGAGAATGGCTTTAGATACAAAAGCATATAAAGAGACGTAGAGTATTAGACTACACTGCAGTTTTCTCAAACATTAAACTCAAAGTAAAGGACAGGCAGCACAGTGAAAGTATAAACCATAACGTCAAGAGGAAGGCGAAGATGCTCAGAGTGAAAACGTTGGGGGAAGAGGACGAAAGTCAAAGTGAAACAGAAACAGAGTGGTAGGTAAGTAGATGAAAACAAATAAGGAAGGGTACATATAGAGGTTTGGGTGTGGGTCATGCAAGGATGTGTGTGGTGTGTGGAAAAGAAGAGAGCGTGAGGTAGTAAGAAAGCAGAGTGGACAGTGGAGGATGTGTAGAGAAGCAATCTTGGTGGTGTGAGGAAATGAGAGTGGGCAGAGTGGATAATGTGTGAATTTTGGAAGTGTCGTGTGTTATAAAGAGAAGCCTGACAACCAGGAAATGGCTGTAACTTTGAATACTGTGCTAAGCGGGGAGAGGGGATTCTATGCCAAGAAGTTGTAGGCCTATACTTTCTTGATCTCTTGATTGTTAGGGTATATTGCTAGGTATTACAATCACCTGTTGACCACTTACTGCACATGCGTCGTGCCGGCATATTTGTCAACCAGCAAAGCCGCCACAGGAACGACAATCGAAGCGGCTTATTATTGTTATTGCTATTATTATTATTATTATTATTATTAATGATTGACTATCGGATACGTCTATTTGAAGCTACAGAATGTGGTGAATATTTTTGTCGTATCAGATACAGGATTCCGGGGGCTTGAATGATGAGTGAATGGAAGCGTGGCCAATGTGAGTGGGCAAACTCAGGCTATCTGGACGTTGCTACTCGTCACCCTGCCGTAGGGTACGAAAAGAGGTCCGGATGATGATGATGATGATGATGATGATGATGATGATTATCATTATTATTAGTAGTAGTAGTTGTAGTAGTAGTAGATCATTATTATTATTATTATTATTATTATTATTTGTGTGTTGTTCGTATTAAAAAGTCTTAGGCCACTTCAGAGCTATTCCATTCCCCCACATTCATTGCCGTCCATTCAGGATAATTCAGGTCCATTCAAGCTACTTCAGATACGATGCGTTAGTTCATTTAGGTCGTTTTCCTCTTTTGCAGACCTCAGACCCTGTAAGAGTAGTTCAGGTCCATTTGTCACTTCAGACCCTTTTGCGTCAGTTCAGGCATATGCCGGTGAGTTTTGGTCAGGTAAGAACAGTTCAGGGTCATTCAGATCCCACTGGGTTCATTCACGTCACGGAGGTTCATTCGTCTCGGACAAGTCCATTCCACTCCTTAGATCGATTCAGATCCATTCTCGGTCGAATAATATCACTTTGCGTCGCTCTGAACAGAACACTAGAGTTACCTTAACCATGAGAGGGTTATTGGTGACATTGTTAACACTCAAGATTCTATGATACACTTTCAGATGAATAAGTTGGGTTGCCATTTCCTGGAATCTAATATACTATAGCACTAGCCGTGTGTGTGTGTGTGTGTGTGTGTGTGTGTGTGTGTGTGTGTGTGTGTGTGTTTTGGGCAGCCGAAACTACACATTCAAATCGCACCAAAATTAGCACAAAAATTGCAAAAAATTCGCTGATGTGAAAAAACTTGGTCCCATTACAATTGAAAAACTTTTACTATATTTAATGAGCGATCACATTTTGACCAAGAAATGCCGCTTCCGGCGCCAGACATAGGATCTCCGTAGATTTTTTTTTCCAACAGCTATAACTAAAATTTATTATGGAAGTGCGAGAGCTCTCTGCAGGAGCAAGTGCAAGGGGCCCGAAGAGCCCACGAGCATTTGTCCAATATACTATAGCAGTAGCTGTGTGTGTGTGTGTGTGTAATTTGGGCAGCCGAAACCACACATTCAAATCGCACTAAAACTGGCACAGAAATCGCCAAAAATTCGCTGATGTGAAAAAACTTGGTCCCGTCATGATTGAAAAACTTTTACTACATTTAATGAGTGATCACATTTTGACCAAAAAAGCGCCGCTCATGGCGCCCGGCATCGGATCTCCGTAGAATTTTTTGCCCACAGGTATAACTAAAGTATTTCAGACTTGCGTTCGGACAACTTGGGTTCCATTCCCGAAGCTGCAAATAACACGATCAATTGGTTATCTGCAAAAAAATTCAAGTGACAACGTTACACTAGAACGGCAAATAAACGCGAGATCCCTCCGCGGGAGCAAGTGCGAGGGACCCGAAGGGCCCACGAGCACTTGTAGAATACTAAAGTTCTTATATATATATATATATATATATATATATATATAGCCTCTGTGGTACTGTGGTAGAGTGTGTGCCTCGCACGCTGGTGGACGCGGGTTCGCCTCCCGCTAGAGTTGTAAAAATTTAGGGAAGCGTTCACCGAGCCAATGATCTCTTTGGTAGATATAAGGGGTGCTGTGGTTGAACCAGTGTCGCCTACTAGTATGCTTGCACCCAGTCGGCTTAAGACGGGACGATTACACTTGGTTCACAGACTACAGTACACACACATCCAGAGCCACTACAGTACTACAATCACACTCACAAGCACTTCTCACACTACATAGTCTCTACCAGACAGGCTAAGCCACTGGGTAGAGATACATTGGTTGTATCGTCCCTACTTCAGTAGGGATAGGTCGGTCCTGCAGTGGACCTCAACGGATGATGATTCTACAGTATATATATATATATATATATATATATATATATATATATATATATATATATATATATATATATATATATATATATACGTATGTATATATTCTCACTGCGTGTATATACTTTAGAGAGAGAGAGAGAGAAAAAGGAGATTTTATGTACAGTACATATATATATATATATATATATATATATATATATATTCTCTCTGCGTGTATATATTTTAGAGAGAGAGAGAGAGAGAGAGAGAGAGAGAGAGAGAGAGATTTTATATACTGTACATATATATTTATGTGGGGTTGGTGGAGGATTAGTGCCCCTCCGTGTAAAACAATTAACTCTAAGCCCTTGGCCACCCCGTTTGGGATACATGGCGTCTGGCAATGAATGAATGAATATATATATATATATATATATATATATATATATATATAGATAGATAGATAGATAGATAGATAGATAGATATATATATAGATAGATAGATAGATAGATATAGATATATATATATAGATAGATAGATAGATAGATATAGATATATAGATATAGATATATAGATATATATATTCCCACTGCGTGTATATACTTTAGAGAGAGAGAGAGAGAGAGAGAGAGAGAGAGAGAGAGAGAAGGAGATTTTATGTACTATTGCGGCCACCCTCTTCCAGCCAACCCGTGTACGTGGCAGCGTCGCAGTCACGAGCACAGAAGTTGCCTTCGATGCATTTCTGTTGAAAAATATCCCTTCAGCTTTGGGCTTGTACTATTGGATAAAGCAATAGTAATTTTTACTTTGAAGGTTTGACTCTGATAACACGAATATATCATACTGATTATTTAATAACCTTGTTTCTCGTATAGAGCCAAACAAGTGACAAATATGTATATTTGGTTCCACTCCACGACTTCCTGTAGGTTTGAACCAGCAACACAGAGTGAACAAGTTCGAAACATTCATTTGTTACCAGGAGAGAGAGAGAGAGAGAGAGAGAGAGTGTGTATGGTGGGCGCCTGTGAATTTTGGAATAATGAGGTGGAGGCAGACTGGAGCAGGGAAATGCAAGGGATGAGAAACCCTGGATTCGTGATCCATTAAGCAGACCACAGTGTGAATAATTCTTTCATCAGTCACTCTAACTTGCCTTGCTTTGTGATATATATATATATATATATATATATATATATATATATATATATATATATATATATATATATATATATATATATATATATATATATATATATATATATATATATATATATATATATATATATATACATATATATATATATATATATATATATATATATATATATATATATATATATATATATATATATATATATATATATATATATATATATATATATATATATATATATATATATATATATATATATATATTGGGGGGGATTGCTTTCGTTGGAATAGTGAATTAGAAGATAAATGCTGTTGATTTAACAAAAAGCTGTGCTTAAGAAAGTAATTTGCCTCTCTGTCCAGAGAGAGATATCCAGTTAATGAGAAAAATACTCATGAGTTTGCCAATAATTTCCAGGTGCCAACCACCAGAGAGAGAGAGAAAGAAAAATGGAAACATAAGGTATTTAACAGAAGTAAGGTGGCCTGCCAAATTATTTGACAAAGTCATCTGGTGTTATCCAGAATAAAACCCATCTTTCATTTTGTACGACGAGACGTTATCCTGGGATAAACTCTTTCATCAGCCAAAGGAAAAATTCCCTGTTTAGCTCGAGCACCTTATTCACTCGTATCGCATAGTCATGTGTATGTAGCCGGAATGAAGCCCCTTACCTACGGCCTGGCAAACTCCCTGTAAAGAGTACCCGGTACTATTTTCTACCGACAGACTGAGTTAAGCGGTGAGACTCATCTTTCGTGTAAGGAAATCCACCCCGCCTCTGTGTGTGTGTGTGTGTGTGTGTGTGTGTGTGTGTGTGTGTGTGTGTGTGTGTGTGTTGAATTGAGTCATCTGACTTGTGGAGCATGGTATGAGGGTTGGTAGGTTGGTGACTGGGTGGGTGAATTGGTTAGTGTAGGCTGGTTGTTTCACAGGCGGATTAGGTGGAGTGGGTGGGCGAGAGGGAGGGAAAGGGTTGTTGGGCTGGTTAAGTGGGGTGGAGTGGGGTTCGTGCATTGTTTAAGTGGGGTGGGTGGTGGGGCTACCTGTAGGACAAGGCAAGAGACGGGTTTGTGTCGTCCTACTTTTGAGACACGCTGTATTGAGTAAGGTTGTAGGTATGTGCGTTGATGGGTGGGTGTGTATGTGGATGGACGGACTAAGGGAAAACAGGCCACTGGGGTTAGGTGATTTGAGTTAATGTCCGTGTTGGGAAAATCGGTGCACAGGGGATATTATTCTGGAATTATGCCTAAGTAGGTATATATATCCAGTGGGTTACAACAGGTCTATCATGCAATACGTCTATTGGGTAAGAGGTCTGTGTTTCAACTGCACGCATCAGTGGGTGATATAACCACGTCGGATGACAGGTTTATGAGGAAAATAGGTTCATTATGAAAATTACAGCCATGGGTATACGTCCATGTAGGAAACCTGGATCCATGGAGAGATTCAAGGTCGACGGAGAAATTGGTCCGTGGGGAGAAAATACATCAATGGGGAAAATTAGTTCTTGGGAATATAGGTTACGTAGAAAAGTAGGCGTCTTTGAAAAAAAAAAAGTCATTAAGGAAAATAGGTCCATGGGGGATCGTGCTCCGAGTGGTGAAAATGTCCATTGATAAAAATATTCATGGGGTGAAAATAGGTCCATAGGGGCATACACGTACTGTAAACATACATGGAGATATTTACAATAAATGGGACCTAAAATATCCAACTTTTAACAACGATCGTTGCCTGCATTTAGGCTTACCACTGCACACCTTGGACCAAATAACCAGTAGCCAGACCCTATTACCACTTCGTCATCGAGTCATTATATTTCATAATTTACCTTCATTTAGTCATTTAGGCATAGAAAGCCAACCGAAACGAAAGGAAAAATCCCTGTTTAACTGTGTTGAGCACCACATTTCTCCACCTCATTCCTCTAAAATTCACAGACACCCGCTACTCACTGTCTGTCTGTCTGTCTGTCTCTCTCTCTCTCTCTCTCTCTCTCTCTCTCTCTCTCTCTCTCTCTCTCTCTCTCTCTCTCTCTCTCTCTCTCTCTCTCTCTCTCTCTCTCTCTCTCTCTCTCTCTCTCTCTCTCTCTCTCTCTTCTGGTAACAAATGAGTGCTTCGAACTTGTTCACTCTGTGTTCCCTGGTTAAAACCTACAGGAAGTTGTGTAGTGGAACCAAATATACATATTTGTCACTTGCTTGGCTCTATACGAGAAAAAAGTTATTAAATAATAAGTATGATATATTCGTGTTATCAGAGTCAGACCTTCTGAGTAAATATTACTATTACCTTATCCATTAGTACAAGCCTAAAGCTGAAGGGATGTTTTTCAACAGAAATGCATAGAAGGCAGCTTCTGTGCTCGTGAATGCGACCCTGCCACGTACACGGATTGGCTGGACGAGGGTGGCTAACAACTACTGGCCGAAATAGTACATATATATATATATATATATATATATATATATATATATATATATATATATATATATATATATATATTATATATATATATATATATATATATATATATATATATATATATTGTTACATAGCCTATGATTTCATCATCCTTTGTATAATTCTAACGTACAGTATGCTACATGTTTGATCACGATTCGCCTCGTGGCTTCCATAGTGACCAAGCTTCCGTGTTCTACCTCACTCCCCCCTTCTCCTCCCTTATAGTAGAGTAAGTCGTCCTTTCTGTTGTTCAGAACAGGAGTGTCAACTCTTTGTCCCCTATGGCTTCATTTGCGCGTCCTTCTTACAAATTGTATCAAGCTCTGCCGGCCCCTATATAATGAGATCAGTCTCTGCATTAATTGCCACTTAGATCTGCTGCTCATTTTGTTCACATCTCTGTCCTCCCCTGTACAGTTATTATTTTTGTAAGTGCTCAGGAAGTCTCCAACCATCTAGCTGCTGTGTAATTTGAGTACAAGTGTTATTACATTTTTTCTTGTACTGTATAGCATAAGGAGTTAATTCGTAGGTCTGATGAGGTTTTTGTGATTAATGTAAAGTTTTCTCTGTCAGCCAGTAGTAATAATATTTTGTAACTAATAATATATCTTGCATTAACTGAGCGTTATCCGGTTTTCTCATTTTATCAGGGCTGACAGATAAATTTACTCTTGCTAATTTCGTGTTAATAGAGGCTATTGCAGTTAACCATATATTTAACCTGTTTTTTGCCATTACATTATCCTTATGAGTCCTGAATGTTTAGTTGTTAGTTTGAGCATTAAACTTTAACTTGTAATTTTACCTAACTCTTTTGTTTTGAACCTGGAACTTTGCGGGACAGTAGAGATTTTCGTATTCTTACTTGAAGTGTTCATTCTCTCTCTCTTTTCCGTAACATAAATTTGGCGACCTCTTATCAGGATATTCAGGATATTATCATAAGGATATTGCTTGATATTTTGTGACTGTGATTTATTCATGATGTCTACTATTACTACGCTTGATGAAGCCAAAGATTTTTTGTCAAATGTGCAAACAGTGTGTGACATAGAAAACAGAACAAAGAATGAACTTAAGCTTGTTGCTCAACAATTGGGAATTGCTGTTCACTCTAATCATTCTAAAGATCAAATTGTTGACATGATTAATAAAAGCTTGTTTGATATAACTCCTCCAGATGAGCAAACGCAGATTGAAATAGCTAAATTACAGCTAGCCCTGCAGGAGGCTTGTGCTAAGGAGGCTGAATTTCGGGCACGTTCTAAGGAGGCTGAGTCTCAGGCTCGTACTCAGGAGGCACAGGCACAGGCTCAGGCACAAGTTGAACTTGCTAGGATTCAGGTAGACCATGAGTATAGCATGAAACAAGGTGGAACTGGATCATCTAGCTCTGATGATTTTGATGTGGCTAAAAATGTTAAACTTGTCCCTCCTTTTAATGAATCTGATTTAACAAAGTGTTTTCAGTTGTTTGAGAGGGTAGCTACAGGTTTTAATTGGCCCAAAAAGTATTGGCCAGTACTCCTTCAAACTGTTCTCACCGGTAAAGCTCAAGTAACTTATGCATCTTTGCCTCAGGATCAATCTGATAATTATGATGTAGTTAAGAGCTTGATTCTTAAGGCCTATGAGCTTGTTCCTGAAGCCTATAGAGTAAAATTTAGGACAACTTATAAGCAAGATAAGCAATCTCATGTTGAGTATGCAAAAATCAAAGAAGATCTGTTAGAGCAGTGGTTAAATTCTAAGAATGTGAATTCTGATTTTGTTAAATGTAAGCAGATAATTTTGCTGGAGGACTTCAAAAGGTGTATTAATAAAGACGTAAGCCTATATCTTGATGAGAAAAGAATAGATAATTTGTCTGATGCTACAGTTTTGGCTGATGAATATGTTCTCACTCACAAGAGATATTCTAAAGAAAAAAGGAAAGCTGAGAGTAAGTACGTTGCCTCTACTCAGAGTACAGGTAACAGGAAAGAGAATAAAGATGATGTTTCTCAGGCAGTAAACACCAGCTCCACCTCTAGATTTCAGAAAAGTAAATGTACTTATTGTAGTAAGCTTGGTCATACTACGGAGAAATGTTTCAGGAGACAGCGTGATGTGAACAAAAAGGAGTCTTTAAATATTCAGTCAATTGGTCTAGTGTCCACCCTTGAGAGTTCCCATAATTCTTTAACCGAGTTAACTGAACCTGCTTTGAGGGGTAAATTAAATTCTCATGAAGCTCCTCTTTTGAGCAGTAACGTGGGTGACACTCTCAAGAGTTTATGTGCTAATTTCCTGTCTGATGGTTTTGTCAGTCCTCTGGACAGTAATGACAGGAAATCAGTTAAAATATAATACAGGTGCCTGCCAATCCCTTATGCTGACCAGTGTTCTAGGCTCTAATGTTAATTCCTCTGATGAAACCGTAATCTTACAAGGTGTAGGGAATAATTACTTCTATGTCCCTCTGTGCAGAGTGAATTTAGAGTCTGGTTTTGTTAATGGTTCCGTTATGGTTGGGTTGGTTGAGACACTCCCAATGTCAGGTGTAACTTTCTTACTTGGAAATGATATTGGTGGAAGTCAAGTGTGTCCATCTCCTCAGTTGTCTAGTGAGCAAGTGACTGCGGCCAAGGATTGTGATATCCCTGATGTGTTCTCTGCATGTGCTGTCACTAGGGCTAAGTCTAAAGTTACTGGTGTTTTAGAGGATAATGATGTTATCCTAGCTGACACTTTTCTTACTAATTTGGGCCACTCACCAGATGAGGCAGTACCCCGTAATGTTGATAATTTGTCTCGTCAAGAGTTGGTTGAGTTGCAGGTTGCTGACTCTGAGTTGAAAGGTCTAGCTAACTCTGCTTGCAGTGAGGAAGAGTCAGCTAGTGCTTCTACTTGTTATTATATAAAGTCAGGAGTACTTATGAGGAAGTGGAGACCCCCAACAGCATCAGCCGACTGTGAATGGCAGGTTGTACATCAAGTTGTCATCCCTCGTGTTTGTAGGCAGGATATCATTAGAGTGGCTCATGATTCCAGTTTGGCAGGACACCTTGGAGTGAGGAAGACTGTGGCATGCATTTTGAAACACTTCTACTGCCCAGGTATCTTCAGAGATGTTTCCTGGTACTGTAAGTCTTGTCACACCTGTCAAGTTGTTGGGAAGTGTAATCAGAACGAAAAGGTTGCACCTCTAGTTCCCATTCCTCCTTTTGAGGCGCCATTCACCCGTGTGTTGGTGGATATTGTGGGCCCTCTTCCTAAGACTTCTTCAGGATTTTCTTATGTGTTGACCCTGATTGATATGGCTACTCGTTATCCTGAAGCCATTCCACTTCTAAATATCTCAGCAAAGAACGTGGTTAAGGAAATGCTAGGGTTCTTCACCAAGTTTGGTCTGCCCAAGGAGGTACAGTCAGACCGGGGAAGTAATTTCATGTCAAATGTTTTCAAGCAGTCTCTGAAAGAGTTGGGCATCACCCAGATCACGTCTTCAGCTTACCATCCCCAGACCCAAGGAGCGTTGGAGAGATATCATCAAACACTCAAATCGATGCTCAGGAAATACTATTTGGAACATCAGAAAGACTGGGATAAAGGTCTTCCATTCGTTGTATTTGCCGCAAAAGAATCTCCAAATGAATCACTGGGCTTCTCACCCTTTGAACTACTGTTTGGCCATGAAGTACTTAAGGAATACTGGCTGTCGGAGGAAGATGACGTCAACCTGCTGGAGTATGTGATGAAGTTCAAAAAACGGCTGTCCACTGCTTTACAGCAGGTGAGAGAGAATTTAGGAGCTGCCCAGGAGATGATGAAGACTTGGTATGATAAGAAGTCCAGGTTACGCCACTTTCAGCCAGGAGATCAGGTTTTGATTCTGCTACCTGTGCATGGGCAACCTCTTCAAGCCAAGTTTAGTGGTCCTTATTTCGTGGAGAAGAAACTCAGTGATGTCAACTATGTCATCACCACACCAGATCGTAGAAAGAACAAGCAACTTTGTCACATCAACATGCTAAAGTTATATCACAGGCGGGACGAAAATAACCCAGTCTGCACTGTAGCTGTTCCACCCGAGTCTGCAAGTGAAGCTCTCCCATGCAGCATGAGCCTGAGTGATAGTTTGGAGACGAATCCTGATATCATGAATGATCTCCAGACTAAGCTTTCTCATCTAGCTCCCGAGGAAAGGCAGGAGTTTTCGGCATTACTGCAGGATTACCCGCAAGTGGTCCGTGCCACTCCAGGAAGAACCACTGAGTTGGTGCATGATGTCGATGTTGGAGACACAAAGCCAATTAAACTGCCTCCTTACCGTGTGAACCCAGTGAAAGTTCCTCTCATCCAGAAGGAGCTTGGCTACCTGTTGGACCACAAGATGATTGAGCCCTGTCAGAGCGAGTGGAGTTCTCCTGTCACTCTAGTCCCTAAGCCAGGTGGGTCACAGCGGCTTTGCATCGATTACAGACGTGTTAATCAGATAACCAAAACAGACACTTACCCTCTCCCTCGCGTGGAAGATTGCATAGACAAGATCGGAAAGACTAGTTACATAAGTAAGTTTGATTTGTTAAGGGATACTGGCAAGTACCTATGACTGAACATGCTAGGGAGATCTCATTTTTTGTAACACTAGGAAAGACTTTTGCATGTTCTGTAATGCCATATGGTATGAAGAATGCACCAGCCACTTTTCAGAAGCTCATGAATGTTATAACAGAGGGTTTGGCAGGGTGTGTTGTTTATATTGATGATGTATTAATCTTCAGTGACAACTGGATAGATCACCTATGACACGACAGTAAATTTCTTGAGCGTTTGTTTCAGGCTAATCTTGTAGCTAATTTATCAAAGTGTGAGTTTGGTCAAGCTAAAGTTCAGTACCTTGGGTACGTAATTGGTGATGGACACGTTGCACCACCGGGAGCTAAGGTTCAGGTTATAAGTGATCTTCCCAGACCTAAAAGTAGAAAGAGCTACAGAGATTTTTGGGAATGGTAGGTCATTACAGGAGATTTGTTCTTAACTTTTCAATTCTTGTACCACCACTTACAGACCTACTGAAAAATGAAGTTAATTTTGTCTGGACCGATTACTGTGAATCCTCTTTCAGCAAACTTAAAGCTATCCTGTTAAGTCAGCCAGTGCTCGCTACTCCAAATTTTGCTAAGCCTTTTAAGATGGCTGTTGACGCAAGTGATAGAGGAGCTGGGGCTGTTTTGCTGCAAGAGGATGATCAGGGTATTGAACACCCTGTATCTTATTACAGTAAGAAGTTCACTCCACCTCAAAAGAACTACTCACCTATTGAGAAAGAGCTTTTGGCCTTGATTTTGGGTTTACAGCATTTTTCATTTTATTTGTGTTCTGGTTTTGACCCCATAGTCATTTATACCAATCATAACCCACTGAAATTCCTTAGTAAGTTTAAAGATAAAAATCAGAGATTGACAAGATTGAGTCTATTTCTTCAGTATTCATTAGACATACAACATGTCAAGGGGAAAGAAAATGTCATTGCAGATTGCTTATCTTGACTTAGACAGATTTTTTTAGAGTAATAAATTTCCTTTGTAAATTTCTTTTTTTTTGTGGGGAGGTGTTACATAGCCTATGATTTCATCATCCTTTGTATAATTCTAACGTGTTTAATCCTATACAGTACTAGAAAAATGTAATAACACTTATACTCAAATTACACAACAGCTAGATGGTTGGAGACTTCCTGAGCACTCACAGAAATAATAACAACTGTACAGGGCAGGACAGAGATGTGAACAAGATGAGGAGTAGATCTAAGTGGCAATTAATGCAGAGACTGAGCTAATAATATAGGGGCCGGCAGAGCTTGATACAACTTGTAAGAAGGACGCGCAAATGAAACCATAGGGGACAAAGGGTTGACAATCCTGCTCTGAACAACAGAAAGAACGACTAAATGTACTATAAGAAGAGAAGGGGGGAGTGAGGTAGAACACGCTCGTAATGAAACATGCAGCATACTGTACGTTAGAATTATACATTGGATGATGAAATCATAGGCTATGCAACACCTCCCCACAAAGAAAAAGAAATTTACAAAGGAAATTTCTTATTACTCTAAAACAATCTGTCTTAAAGTCTAGATAAGCAATCTGCAATAACATTTTGTTTCCCCTTGATATGTTGTATGTCTTATGAATACTCCTGAAGAAGTAGACTCCATCTTGTCAATCTCTGATTTTTATCTTTAAACTTAATAAGGAATTTCAGTGGGTTATGATCGGTATAAATGACTATGAGGTCAAAACCAGAACACAAATAAAATGAAAAATGCTGTAAACCCAAAATCAAGGCCAAAAGCTCTTTCTCAATAGTGGAGTAGTTCTTTTGAGGTGGAGTGAACTTCTTACTGTAATATGATACAGGGTGTTCAATACCCTGATCATCCTCTTGCAGCAAAACAGCCCCAGCTCCTGTATCACTTGCGTCAACAGCCATCTTAAAAGGCTTAGCAAAATTTGGAGTTGCGAGCACTGGCTGACTTAATAGGATAGTTTTAAGTTTGCTGAAAGAGGATTCACAGTCATCGGTCCAGACAAATTTAACTCACTTTTTCAGTAGGTCTGTAAGTGGTGGTACAAGAATTGAAAAGTTAAGAACAAATCCCCTGTAATAACCTACCATTCCCAAAAATCTTTGTAGCTCTTTCTACTTTTAGGTCTGGGAAGATCACTTATAACCTAAACCTTAGCTCCTAGTGGTGCAACATGTCCATCACCAATTACGTACCCAAGGTACTGAACTTAAACTTGACCAAACTCACACTTTGATAAATTAGCTACAAGATTAGCCTGAAACAAACGCTCAAGAAATTTACTGACATGGCATAGGTGATGTTTCCAGTTGTCACTGAAGATTAATACATCAATATAAACAACACACCCTGCCAAACCCTCTGTTACAACATTCATCAGCTTCTGAAATGTGGCTGGTGCATTCTTCATACCATATGGCATTACAGAACATGCAAAAGTCTTTCCTAGTGTTACAAAACATGAGATCTCCCTAGCACGTTCTGTCATAGGTACTTGCCAGTATCCCTTTAACAAATCACTTACTTATGTACCTAGCCTTTCCGATCTTGTCTATGCAATGTTCCACGCGAGGGTGAGGGTAAGTGTCTCTTTTGGTTATCTGATTAACACGTCTTTAGTTGATGCAAAGCCGCTGTGACCCACCTGGTTTATGGAGTAGAGTGACAGGAGAACTCCACTCGCTCTGACAGGGCTCAATCATCTTGTGGTCCAACAGGTAGCCAAGCTCCTTCTGGATGAGAGGAACTTTCACTGGGTTCACACGGTAAGGAGGCAGTTTAATTGGCTTTGCGTCTCCAACATCGACATCATGCATCAACACAGTGGTTCTTCCTGGAGTGGCACGGAACACTTGCGGGTACTCCTGCAGTAATGCCGAAAACTCCTGCCTTTCCTCGGGGGATAGATGAGAAAGCTTAGTCTGGAGATCATTCATGATATCAGGATTCTTCCCACAACTATCACTCAGGCTCATGCTGCATGGGAGAACTTCACTTGTAGACTCGGGTGGAACAGCTACAGTGCAGACTGGGTTATTTTCGTCCCGCCTGTGATATAAATTTTTGCAGGTTGATGTGACCAAGTTGCTTGTTCTTTCTACGATCTGGTGTAGCGATGACATAGTTGACATCGCTGAGTTTCTTCTCCACGAAATAAGGACCACTAAACTTGGCTTGAAGAGGTTGCCCATGCACCGGTAGCAGAATCAAAACCTGATCTCCTGGCTGAAGGTGGCGTAACCTGGATTTCTTATCATACCAAAGTCTTCATCTTCTTCTGAGCATCTCCTAAATTCTTTCTTGCCAGCTGTAAAGCAGTGGACAGCCGTTCTTTGAACTTCATCACATACTCCAGCAGGTTGACGTCATCTTCCTCCGACAGCCAGCATTCCTTGAGTAGCTTAAGGAGTCCTCTTACTTCACGGCCAAACAGTAGTACAAAAAGGTGAGAAGCTCCGTGATTCGTTTGGAGATTCTCTTGCGGCAAATACAACGAATGGAAGACCTTTATCCCAGTCTTTCTCATGTTCCAAACAGTATTTCCTGAGCATCGATTTGAGTGTTTGATGATATCTCTCCAACGCTCCTTGGGACTGGGGATGGTAAGCTGAAGATATGATCTGGGTGATGCCCAACTCTTTCAGAGACTGTTTGAGAACATTTGACATGAAATTACTTCCCGGTCTGACTGTACCTCCTTGGGCAGACCAAACTTGGTGAAGAACCCTAGCATTTCCTTAACCACGTTCTTTGCTGAGATATTTCTAAGTGGAATGGCTTCAGGATAACGAGTAGCCATATCAATCAGGGTCAACACATAAGAAAATCCTGAAGTCTTAGGAAGAGAGCCCACAATATCCACCAACACACAGGTGAATGGCGCCTCAAAAGGAGGAATGGGAACTAAAGGTGCAACCTTTTCGGTCTGATTACACTTCCCCACAACTTGACAGGTGTGACAAGACTTACAATACCAGGAAACATCTTTGAAGATACCTGGCCAGTAGAAGTGTTTCAAAATGCGTGCCAGTCTTCCTCACTCCAAGGTGTCCTGCCAAACTGGAATCATGAGTCACTCTAATGATATCCTGCCTACAAACACGAGGGATGACAACTTGATGTACAACCTGCCATTCACAGTCGGCTGATGCTGTTGGGGGTCTCCACTTCCTCATAAGTACTCCTGACTTTATATAATAACAAGTAGAAGCACCAGCTGACTCTTCCTCACTGCAAGCAGAGTTAGCTAGACCTTTCAACTCAGGGTCAGCAACCTGCAACTCAACCAACTCTTGACGAGACAAATTATCAACACTACGGGGTACTGCCTCATCTGGTGAGTGGTTCAAATTAGCAAGAAAAGTGTCAGCTAGGATAACATCATCATCATTATCCTCTAAGTCACCAGTAACTTTAGACTTAGCCCTAGTGACAGCACATGCAGAGAACACATCAGGGATATCACAATCCTGGGCCGCAGCCATTGGCTCACTAGACAACTGAGGAACTGGACACACTTGAATTCCACCAATATCATTTCCAAGTAAGAAAGTTACACCTGACATTGGGTGTGTCTCAACCAACCCAACCATAACGGAACCATTAACAAAACCAGACTCTAAATTCACTCTGCACAGAGGGACAGAGAAGTAATTATTCCCTACACCTTGTAAGATCACAGTTTCATCAGAGGACTTAACATTAGAGCCTAGAACACTGGTCAGCATAAGGGATTGGCAAGCACCTGTATCACGATATATTTTAACTGATATCATGTCATTACTGTCCAGAGGACTGACAAAACCATCAGACAGGAAATTAGCACATGAACTCTTGAGAGTGTCACCCACGTTACTGCTCAAAAGAGGAGCTTCATCATGAGAATTTAATTTACCCCTCAAAGCAGGTTCAGTTAACTCGGTTAAAGAATTCTGGTAACTCTCAAGGGTGGACACTAGACCAATTAACTGAATATTTAAAGACTCCTTTTTGTTCACATCACGCTGTCTCCTTAAACATTTTTCCGTAGTATGACCAAGATTACTACAATAAGTACATTTACTTTTCTGAAACCTAGAGGTGAAGCTGGTATTTACTTCCTGAGAAATATCATCTTTATTCTCTTTCCTGTTACCTGTACTCTGAGTAGAGGCAACGTACTTACTCTCAGCTTTCCTTTTTTCTCTAGAATGTCTCTTGTGAGTGAGAATATATTCATCAGCCAAAACTGCAGCATCAGACAAATTATCATTTCTTCTCTCATCAAGATATAGGCTTACATCTTCATTAATACACCTTTTGAAGTCCTCCAGCAAAATCATCTGCTTAAATTTAGCAAAATCAGAATTTACATTCTTAGAATTTAACCACTGCTCTAATAGATCTTCTTTGATTTTTGCATACTCAACATGGGATGGCTTATCTTGCTTATAAGTTGTCCTAAATTTTACTCTATAGGCTTCAGGAACAAGCTCATAGGCCTTAAGAATCAAGCTCTTAAATACATCATAATTATCAGATTGATCCTGAGGCAAAGATGCATAAGTTACTTGAGCTTTACCGGTGAGAACAGTTTGAAGGAGTACTGGAAAATACTTTTTGGGCCAATTAAAACCTGCAGCTACTCTCTCAGACAACTGAAAATACTTTGTTATATCAGATTCATTAAAAGGAGGGACAAGTTTAACATTTTTAGCCACATCAAAATCATCAGAGCTAGATGATCCAGTTCCACCTTGTTTCATGCGATACTCATGGTCTGCCTGAATCCTAGCAATTTCAACTTGTTCCTCAGCCTCCTTAGCACGAGCCTGAAACTCAGCCTCCATAGCTTTTGCCTGAAACTCAGCCTCCATAGCATTTGCCTGAAACTCAGCCTCCTTAGCACGAGCCCCCTGCAGGGCTAGCTGTAACTTAGCCATTTCAATCTGCGTTTGCTCATTTGGAGGAGTTATATTAAACAAGCTTTCATTAATGATGTCAACAATTTGATCTTTAGAATAATGAGAGCGAACAGCAATTCTCAATTGTTGAACAACAAGCTTAAGTTCATTCTTTGTTCTGTTTTCTATATCATACACTGTTTACACATTTGACAAAAAATCTTTGGCTTCATCAAGCGAAGTAATAGTAGACATCATGAATAAATCAGTCACAAAAAATCAAGCAGTATCCTTATGATAATATCCTGAATATCCTGATAAGAGGTGGCCAAATTTATGTTACGGAACAGAGAGAGATAATGAACACTTCAAGTGAGAATACTAAAATCACTACTGTCCCGCAAAGTTCCAGGTTCAAAACAAAAGAGTTAGGTAAAATTACAAATTAAAGTTTAATGCTCAAACTAACAACTAAACATTCAGGACTCATATGGATAATGTAATGGCAAAAACAGGTTAAATATATGGTTAACTGCAATAGCCTCTATTCACACGAAATTAGCAAATGTAAATTTATCTAAGTCAGCCCTGATAAAATGAGAAAACCGGATAATGCTCAGTTAATGCAAGATACATTATTTCAGATACAAAATATTATTACTACTGGCTGACAGCAAAAACTCCAAATTAATCACAAAAACCTAACCAGGCCTACGAATTAACACCTTATGCTTTACAGTACTAGAAAAATGTAATAACACATACTCAAATTACAGAGCAGCTAGATGGTTGGAGACTTCCTGAGCACTCACAAAAATAATAACAACTGTACAGGGCAGGACAGAGATGTGAACAAGATGAGGAGTAGATCTAAGTGGCAATTAATGCAGAGACTGAGCTCAATATATAGGTTCTGGCAGAGCTTGATACAACTTGTAAGTAGGACGCGCAAATGAAACCATAGGGGACAAAGAGTTGACACTCCTGCTCTGAACAACAGAAAGAACGACTTACTCTACAATAAAGAGAGAGGGGGGAGTGAGGTAGAACACGCTCGTGATCAAACATGCAACATACTGTACCTTAGAATTATACAAAGGATGATGAAATCATAGGCTAAGTAACAATATATATATATATATATATATATATATATATATATATATATATATATATATATATATATATATATATATATATTGTTACGGAACAGAAAAAACTGTCCCGCAAAGTTCCAAGTTCAAAACAAAAGTTAGGTAAAATAACAAGTTTAATTCTCAAACTAACAACTAAACATTCAAGACTCATAAGGATAATGTAATGGCAAAAACAGGTTAAATATATGGTTAACTGCAATAGCCTCTATTAACACGAAAGTAGCAAGAGTAAATTTATCTAAGCCCTGATAAAATGAGAAAACCGGATAATGCTCAGTTAATGCAAGATATATTATTGCAGATACAAAATATTATTACTACTGGCTGACAGCAAAAACTTCACATTAATCACAAAAACCTCACCAGGCCCACGAATTAACACCTTATGTTATGCAGTAGAAAAAAAAAAATGTAACAACACCAATACTCAAATTACAGAGCAGCTAGATGGTTGGAGACTTCCTGAGCACTCACAAAAATAATAACTGTACAAGGGAGGACAGAGATGTGAACAAAATGAGGAGTAGATCTAAATGGCAATTAATGCAGAGACTGAGCTCAGTATATAGGGTCCGGCAGAGCTTGATACAATTTGTAAGAAGGACGCGCAAATGAAACCATAGGGGACAAAGAGTTGACACTCCTGCTCTGAACAACAGAAAGAACGACTTACTCTACTGTAAGGGAGGAGGGGGGGAGTGAGGTAGAACACGCACTATGAAAGCCACGAGGCGAATCGTGATCAAACATGCAGGATACTGTACGTTAGAATTATACAAAGGATGATGAAATCATAGGCTGTGTAACACCTCCCCACAAAGAAAAAGAAATTTACAAGTCTAAAGTCTAGATACGCAATCTGCAATAACATTGTCTTTCCGCTTGACATGTTGTATGTCTAATGAATACTCCTGAAGAAGTAGACTCCATCTTGTCAATCTCTGATTTTTATCTTTAAACTTACTAAGGAATTTCAGTGGGTTGTGATCGGTATAAATGACTATGGGGTCAAAACCAGAACACAAATAAAATGAAAAATGCTGTAAACCCAAAATCAAGGCCAAAAGCTCTTTCTCAATAGGTGAGTAGTTCTTTTGAGGTGGAATGAACTTCTTACTGTAATAAGATACACAGTGTTCAATACCCTGATCATCCTCTTGCAGCAAAACAGCCCCAGCCCCCGTATCACTTGCGTCAACAGCCATCTTAAAAGGCTTAGCAAAATTTGGAGTAGGAGCACTGGCTGACTTAATAGGACAGCTTTAAGTTTGCTGAAAGAGGATTCACAGTCATCTGTCCAGACAAATTTAACTCCCTTTTTAGTAGGTCTGTTAGTGGTGATACAAGAATTGAAAATTTAAGAACAAATCTCCTGTAATAACCTACGATTCCCAAAAATCTTTGTAGCTCTTTCCTACTTTCAGGTCTGGGAAGATCATTTATAACCTGAACCTTAGCTCCTGGTGGTGCAACATGTCCATCACCAATTATGTACCCAAGGTACTGAACTTTAGCTTGACCAAACTCACACTCACTTTGATAAATTAGTTACAAGATTAGCCTGAACCAAACGCTCAAGAAATTTACTGACATGTCATAGGTGATGTTTCCAGTTGTCACTGAAGATTAATACATCAATATAAACAACACACCCTGCCAAACAAAACATGAGATCTCTCTAGCACGTTCAGTCATAGGTACTTGCCAGTATCCCTTTAACAAATCAAACTTACTTATGTACCTAGCCTTTCCGATCTTGTCTATGCAATCTTCTACACGAGGGAGAGGGTAAGTGTCTGTTTTGGTTATCTGATTAACACGTCTTTAGTTGATGCAAAGCTGCTGTGACCCACCTGGCTTAGGGACTAGAGTGACAGGAGAACTTCACTCGCTCTGACATGGCTCAATCATCTTGTGGTCCAACAGGTAGACAAGCTCCTTCTGGATGAATGGAACTTTCACTGGGTTCACACTGTAAGGAGGCAGTTTGGCTTTGCGTTTCCAACATCGACATCATGCATCAACACAGTGGTTCTTCCTGGAGTGGCACGGAACACTTGCGGGTACTCCTGCAGTAATGCCGAAAACTCCTGCCTTTCCTCGGAAGGTAGATGAGAAAGCTTAGTCTGGAGATCATTCATGATATCAGGATTCTTCTCCAAACTATCACTTAGGCTCATGCTGCATGGGAGAACTTCACTTGTAGACTCGGGTGGAGCAGCTACAGTGCAAACTGGGTTATTTTCATCCCGCCTGTGATATAACTTTAGCATGTTGATGTGACAAAGTTGCTTGTTCTTTCTACGATCTGGTGTGGCGATGACATAGTTGACATCACTGAGTTTCTTCTCCACGAAATCAGGACCAATAAACTTGGCTTGAAGAGGTTGCCCATGCACCGGTAGCAAAATCAAAACCTGATCTTCTGGCTGAAAATGGCGTAACCTGGACTTCTTATCATACCAAGTCTTCATCTTCTCCTGAGCAGCTCCTAAATTCTCTCTCGCCAGCTGTAAAGCAGTGGACAGCCTTTCTTTGAACTTCATCACATACTCCTGCAGGTTGACGTCATCTTCCTCCAAGAGCCAGCATTCCTTGAGTAGCTTAAGGGGACCTCTTACTACATGGCCAAACAGTAGTTCAAAGGGTGAGAAGCCCAGTGATTCATTTGGAGATTCTCTTACGGCAAATACAACGAATGGAAGACCTTTATCCCAGTCTGTCTGATGTTCCAAACAGTATTTCCTGAGCATCGATTTGAGTGTTTGATGATATCTCTCCAACGCTCCTTGGGTCTGGGGATGGTGATCTGGGTGATGCCCAACTCTTTGAGAAACTACTTGAAAACATTTGACATGAAATCACTTCCCCCTTCTGACTGTACCTCCTTGGGCAGACCAAACTTGGTGAAGAACCCTAGCATTTCCTTAACCACGTTCTTGCTGAGATATTTCTAAGTGGAATGGCTTCAGGATAACGAGTAGCCATATCAATCAGGGTCAACACATAAGAAAATCCTGAAGAAGTCTTAGGAAGAGGGCCCACAATATCCACCAACACACGGGTGAATGGCGTCTCAAAAGGAGGAATGGGAACTAAAGGTGCAACCTTTTCGGTCTGATTACACTTCCCCACAACTTGACAGGTGTGACAAGACTTACAATACCAGGAAACATCTCTGAAGATACCTGGCCAGTAGAAGTGTTTCAATATGCGTGCCACAGTCTTCCTCACTCCAAGGTGTCTTGCCAAACTGGAATCATGAGCCATTCTAATGATATCCTGCCTACAAACACGAGGGATGACAACTTGATGTACAACCTGCCATTCACAGTCGGCTGATGCTGTTGGGTCTCCAATTTCTCATAAGTACTCCTGACTTTATATAATAACAAGTAGAAGCACCAGCTGACTCTTCCTCACTGCAAGCAGAGTTAGCTAGACCTTTCAACTCAGGGTCAGCAACCTGCAACTCAACCAACCCTTGACGAGACAAATTATCAACACTACGGGGTAATGCCTCATCTGGTGAGTGGCCCAAATTAGCAAGAAAAGTGTCAGCTAGGATAACATCATCATCATCATTATCCTCTAAGTCACTAGTAACTTTAGACTTAGCCCTAGTGACAGCACATGCAGAGAACACATCAGGGATATCACAATCCTGGGCCGCAGCCATTGGCTCACTAGACAACTGAGGAGCTGGACACACTTGACTTCCACCAATATCATTTCCAAGTAAGAAAGTTACACCTGACATTGGGTGTGTCTCAACCAACCCAACCATAACGGAACCATTAACAAAACCAGACTCTAAATTCACTCTGCACAGAGGGACAGAGAAGTAATTATTCCCTACACCTTGTATGATCACAGTTTCATCAGAGGACTTAACATTAGAGCCTAGAACACTGGTCAGCATAAGGGATTGGCAAGCACCTGCATCACGATATATTTTAACTGATATCATGTCATTACTGCCCAGAGGACTGACAAAACCATCAGACAGGAAATTAGCACATGAACTCTTGAGAGTGTCACCCACGTTACTGCTCAAAAGAGGAGCTTCATCATGAGAATTTAATTTACCCCTCAAAGCAGGTTCAGTTAACTCGGTTAAAGAATTCTGGTAACTCTCAAGGGTGGACACTAGACCAATTAACTGAATATTTAAAGACTCCTTTTTGTTCACATCACGCTGTCTCCTTAAACATTTTTCCGTAGTATGACCAAGATTACTACAATAAGTACATTTACTTTTCTGAAACCTAGAGGTGAAGCTGGTATTTACTTCCTGAGAAATATCATCTTTATTCTCCTTCCTGTTACCTGTACTCTGAGTAGAGGCAACGTACTTACTCTCAGCTTTCCTTTTTTCTCTAGAATGTTTCTTGTGAGTGAGAATATATTCATCAGCCAAAACTGCAGCATCAGACAAATTATCATTTCTTCTCTCATCAAGATATAGGCTTACATCTTCATTAATACACCTTTTGAAGTCCTCCAGCAAAATCATCTGCTTAAATATAGCAAAATCAGAATTTACATTCTTAGAATTTAACCACTGCTCTAATAGATCTTCTTTGATTTTTGCATACTCAACATGGGATGGCTTATCTTGCTTATAAGTTGTCCTAAATTTTACTGTATAGGCTTCAGGAACAAGCTCATAGGCGTTAAGAATCAAGCTCTTAAATACATCATAATTATCAGATTGATCCTGAGGCAAAGATGCATAAGTTACTTGAGCTTTACCGGTGAGAACAGTTTGAAGGAGTACTGGAAAATACTTTTTGGGCCAATTAAAACCTGCAGCTACCCTCTCAGACAACAGAAAATACTTTGTTATATCAGATTCATTAAAAGGAGGGACAAGTTTAACATTTTTAGCCACATCAAAATCATCAGAGCTAGATGATCCAGTTCCACCTTGTTTCATGCGATACTCATGGTCTGCCTGAATCCTAGGAATTTCAACTTGTTCCTCAGCCTCCTTAGCACGAGCCTGAAACTCAGCCTCCTTAGCTTTTGCCTGAAACTCAGCCTCCATAGCATTTGCCTGAAACTCAGCCTCCTTAGCACGAGCCCCCTGCAGGGCTAGCTGTAACTTAGTCATTTCAATCTGCGTTTGCTCATTTGGAGGAGTTACATTAAACAAGCTTTCATTAATCATGTCAACAATTTGATCTTTAGAATAATGAGAGCGAACAGCAATTCTCAATTGTTGAACAACAAGCTTAAGTTCATTCTTTGTTCTGTTTTCTATATCACACACTGTTTACACATTTGACAAAAAATCTTTGGCTTCATCAAGCGAAGTAATAGTAGACATCATGAATAAATCAGTCACAAAAAATCAAGCAGTATCCTTATGATAATATCCTGAATATCCTGATAAGAGGTGGCCAAATTTATGTTACGGAACAGAGAGAGATAATGAACACTTCAAGTGAGAATACTAAAATCACTACTGTCCCGCAAAGTTCCAGGTTCAAAACAAAAGAGTTAGGTAAAATTACAAATTAAAGTTTAATGCTCAAACTAACAACTAAACATTCAGGACTCATATGGATAATGTAATGGCAAAAACTGGTTAAATATATGGTTAACTGCAATAGCCTCTATTCACATGAAATTAGCAAATGTAAATTTATCTAAGTCAGCCCTGATAAAATGAGAAAACCGGATAATGCTCAGTTAATGCAAGATACATTATTGCAGATACAAAATATTATTACTACTGGCTGACAGCAAAAACTCCAAATTAATCACAAAAACCTAACCAGGCCTACGAATTAACACCTTATGCTATACAGTACTAGAAAAATGTAATAACACATACTCAAATTACAGAGCAGCTAGATGGTTGGAGACTTCCTGAGCACTCACAAAAATAATTACAACTGTACAGGGCAGGACAGAGATGTGAACAAAATGAGGAGTAGATCTAAGTGGCAATTAATGCAGAGACTGAGCTCAATATATAGGTTCTGGCAGAGCTTGATACAACTTGTAAGAAGGACGCGCAAATGAAACCATAGGGGACAAAGAGTTGACACTCCTGCTCTGAACAACAGAAAGAACGACTTACTCTACAATAAGGAGAGAGGGGGGAGTGAGGTAGAACACGCTCGTGATCAAACATGCAGCATACTGTACGTTAGAATTATACAAAGGATGATGAAATCATAGGCTAAGTAACAATATATATATATATATATTGTTACGGAACAGAAAAAACTGTCCCGCAAAGTTCCAGGTTCAAAACAAAAGTTAGGTAAAATAACAAGTTTAATTCTCAAACTAACAACTAAACATTCAAGACTCATAAGGATAATGTAATGGCAAAAACAGGTTAAATATATGGTTAAGTGCAATAGCCTCTATTAACACGAAAGTAGCAAGAGTAAATTTATCTAAGCCCTGATAAAATGAGAAAACAAACCGGATAATGCTCAGTTAATGCAAGATATATTATTGCAGATACAAAATATTATTACTACTGGCTGACAGCAAAAACTTCACATTAATCACAAAAACCTCACTAGGCCCACGAATTAACACCTTATGTTATGCAGTAGAAAAAAAAAATGTAACAATACCAATACTCAAATTACAGAGCAGCTAGATGGTTGGAGACTTCCTGAGCACTCACAAAAATAATAACTGTACAAGGGAGGACAGAGATGTGAACAAAATGAGGAGTAGATCTAAGTGGCAATTAATGCAGAGACTGAGCTCATTATATAGGGTCCGGCAGAGCTTGATACAATTTGTAAGAAGGACGCGCAAATGAAACCATAGGGGACAAAGAGTTGACACTCCTGCTCTGAACAACAGAAAGAACGACTTACTCTACTGTAAGGGAGGAGGGGGGGAGTGACGTAGAACACGCACTATGAAAGCCACGAGGCGAATCGTGATCAAACATGCAGGATACTGTACGTTAGAATTATACAAAGGATGATGAAATCATAGGCTATGTAACACCTCCCCACAAAGAAAAAGAAATTTACAAGTCTAAAGTCTAGATAAGCAATCTGCAATAACATTGTCTTTCCGCTTGACATGTTGTATGTCTAATGAATACTCCTGAAGAAGTAGACTCCATCTTGTCAATCTCTGATTTTTATCTTTAAACTTACTAAGGAATTTCAGTGGGTTGTGATCGGTATAAATGACTATGGGGTCAAAACCAGAACACAAATAAAATGAAAAATGCTGTAAACCCAAAATCAAGGCCAAAAGCTCTTTCTCAATAGGTGAGTAGTTCTTTTGAGGTGGAATGAACTTCTTACTGTAATAAGATACACAGTGTTCAATACCCTGATCATCCTCTTGCAGCAAAACAGCCCCAGCCCCCGTATCACTTGCGTCAACAGCCATCTTAAAAGGCTTAGCAAAATTTGGAGTAGGAGCACTGGCTGACTTAATAGGACAGCTTTAAGTTTGCTGAAAGAGGATTCACAGTCATCTGTCCAGACAAATTTAACTCCCTTTTTAGTAGGTCTGTTAGTGGTGATACAAGAATTGAAAATTTAAGAACAAATCTCCTGTAATAACCTACGATTCCCAAAAATCTTTGTAGCTCTTTCCTACTTTCAGGTCTGGGAAGATCATTTATAACCTGAACCTTAGCTCCTGGTGGTGCAACATGTCCATCACCAATTATGTACCCAAGGTACTGAACTTTAGCTTGACCAAACTCACACTCACTTTGATAAATTAGTTACAAGATTAGCCTGAACCAAACGCTCAAGAAATTTACTGACATGTCATAGGTGATGTTTCCAGTTGTCACTGAAGATTAATACATCAATATAAACAACACACCCTGCCAAACAAAACATGAGATCTCTCTAGCACGTTCAGTCATAGGTATTTGCCAGTATCCCTTTAACAAATCAAACTTATGTACCTAGCCTTTCCGATCTTGTCTATGCAATCTTCTACACGAGGGAGAGGGTAAGTGTCTGTTTTGGTTATCTGATTAACACGTCTTTAGTTGATGCAAAGCTGCTGTGACCCACCTGGCTTAGGGACTAGAGTGACAGGAGAACTCCACTCGCTCTGACATGGCTCAATCATCTTGTGGTCCAACAGGTAGACAAGCTCCTTCTGGATGAAAGGAACTTTCACTGGGTTCACACTGTAAGGAGGCAGTTTGGCTTTGCGTCTCCAACATCGACATCATGCATCAACACAGTGGTTCTTCCTGGAGTGGCACGGAACACTTGCGGGTACTCCTGCAGTAATGCCGAAAACTCCTGCCTTTCCTCTGAAGGTAGATGAGAAAGCTTAGTCTGGAGATCATTCATGATATCAGGATTCTTCTCCAAACTATCACTCAGGCTCATGTTGCATGGGAGAACTTCACTTGTAGACTCGGGTGGAGCAGCTACAGTGCAAACTGGGTTATTTTTATCCCGCCTGTGATATAACTTTAGCATGTTGATGTGACAAAGTTGCTTGTTCTTTCTACGATCTGGTGTGGCGATGACATAGTTGACATCACTGAGTTTCTTCTCCACGAAATAACGACCAATAAACTTGGCTTGAAGAGGTTGCCCATGCACCGGTAGCAAAATCAAAACCTGATCTTCTGCCTGAAAGTGGCGTAACCTGGACTTCTTATCATACCAAGTCTTCATCTTCTCCTGAGCAGCTCCTAAATTCTCTCTCGCCAGCTGTAAAGCAGTGGACAGCCTTTCTTTGAACTTCATCACATACTCCTGCAGGTTGACGTCATCTTCCTCCGAGAGCCAGCATTCCTTGAGTAGCTTAAGGGGACCTCTTACTTCATGGCCAAACAGTAGTTCAAAGGGTGAGAAGCCCAGTGATTCATTTGGAGATTCTCTTACGGCAAATACAACGAATGGAAGACCTTTATCCCAGTCTGTCTGATGTTCCAAACAGTATTTCCTGAGCATCGATTTGAGTGTTTGATGATATCTCTCCAACGCTCCTTGGGTCTGGGGATGGTGATCTGGGTGATGCCCAACTCTTTCAGAAACTACTTGAAAACATTTGACATGAAATTACTTCCCCCTTCTGACTGTACCTCCTTGGGCAGACCAAACTTGGTGAAGAACCCTAGCATTTCCTTAACCACGTTCTTGCTGAGATATTTCTAAGTGGAATGGCTTCAGGATAACGAGTAGCCAAATGAATCAGGGTCAACACATAAGAAAATCCTGAAGTCTTAGGAAGAGAGCCCACAATATCCACCAACACACGGGTGAATGGCGCCTCAAAAGGAGGAATGGGAACTAAAGGTGCAACCTTTTCGGTCTGATTACACTTCCCCACAACTTGACAGGTGTGACAAGACTTACAATACCAGGAAACATCTCTGAAGATACCTGGCCAGTAGAAGTGTTTCAAAATGCGTGCCAGTCTTCCTCACTCCAAGGTGTCCTGCCAAACTGGAACCATGAGTCACTCTAATGACATCCTGCCTACAAACACGAGGGATGACAACTTGATGTACAACCTCCCATTCACAGTCGGCTGATGCTGTTGGGGGTCTCCACTTCCTCATAAGTACTCCTGACTTTATATAATAACAAGTAGAAGCACCAGCTGACTCTTCCTCACTGCAAGCAGAATTAGCTAGACCTTTCAACTCAGGGTCAGCAACCTGCAACTCAACCAACTCTTGACGAGACAAATTATCAACACTACGGGGTACTGCCTCATCTGGTGAGTGGTTCAAATTAGCAAGAAAAGTGTCAGCTAGGATAACATCATCATCATTATCCTCTAAGTCACCAGTAACTTTAGACTTAGCCCTAGTGACAGCACATGCAGAGAACACATCAGGGATATCACAATCCTGGGCCGCAGCCATTAGCTCACTAGACAACTGAGGAACTGGACACACTTGACTTCCACCAATATCATTTCCAAGTAAGAAAGTTACACCTGACATTGGGTGTGTCTCAACCAACCCAACCATAACGGAACCATTAACAAAACCAGACTCTAAATTCACTCTGCACAGAGGGACAGAGAAGTAATTATTCCCTACACCTTGTAAGATTACAGTTTCATCAGAGGAATTAACATTAGAGCCTAGAACACTGGTCAGCATAAGGGATTGGCAAGCACCTGTATCACGATATATTTTAACTGATATCATGTCATTACTGTCCAGAGGACTGACAAAACCATCAGACAGGAAATTAGCACATGAACTCTTGAGAGTGTCACCCGCGTTACTGCTCAAAAGAGGAGCTTCATCATGAGAATTTAATTTACCCCTCAAAGCAGGTTCAGTTAACTCGGTTAAAGAATTCTGGTAACTCTCAAGGGTGGACACTAGACCAATTAACTGAATATTTAAAGACTCCTTTTTGTTCACATCACGCTGTCTCCTTAAACATTTTTCCGTAGTATGACCAAGATTACTACAATAAGTACATTTACTTTTCTGAAACCTAGAGGTGAAGCTGGTATTTACTTCCTGAGAAATATCATCTTTATTCTCTTTCCTGTTACCTGTACTCTGAGTAGAGGCAACGTACTTACTCTCAGCTTTCCTTTTTTCTCTAGAATGTCTCTTGTGAGTGAGAATATATTCATCAGCCAAAACTGCAGCATCAGACAAATTATCATTTCTTCTCTCATCAAGATATAGGCTTACATCTTCATTAATACACCTTTTGAAGTCCTCCAGCAAAATCATCTGCTTAAATTTAGCAAAATCAGAATTTACATTCTTAGAGTTTAACCACTGCTCTAATAGATCTTCTTTGATTTTTGCATACTCAACATGGGATGGCTTATCTTGCTTATAAGTTGTCCTAAAATTTACTCTATAGGCTTCAGGAACAAGCTCATAGGCCTTAAGAATCAAGCTCTTAAATACATCATAATTATCAGATTGATCCTGAGGCAAAGATGCATAAGTTACTTGAGCTTTACCGGTGAGAACAGTTTGAAGGAGTACTGGAAAATACTTTTTGGGCCAATTAAAACCTGCAGCTACTCTCTCAGACAACTGAAAATACTTTGTTATATCAGATTCATTAAAAGGAGGGACAAGTTTAACATTTTTAGCCACATCAAAATCAACAGAGCTAGATGATCCAGTTCCACCTTGTTTCATGCGATACTCATGGTCTGCCTGAATCCTAGCAATTTCAACTTGTTCCTCAGCCTCCTTAGCACGAGCCTGAAACTCAGCCTCCTTAGCTTTTTCCTGAAACTCAGCCTCCATAGCATTTGCCTGAAACTCAGCCTCCTTAGCAGGAGCCCCCTGCAGGGCTAGCTGTAACTTTGCCATTTCAATCTGCGTTTGCTCATTTGGAGGGGTTACATTAAACAAGCTTTCATTAATCATGTCAACAATTTGATCTTTAGAATAATGAGAGCGAACAGCAATTCTCAATTGTTGAACAACAAGCATAAGTTCATTCTTTGTTCTGTTTTCTATATCACACACTGTTTACACATTTGACAAAAAATCTTTGGCTTCATCAAGCGAAGTAATAGTAGACATCATGAATAAATCAGTCACAAAAAATCAAGCAATATCCTTATGATAATATCCTGAATATCCTGATAAGAGGTCGCCAAATTTATGTTACGGAACAGAGAGAGATAATGAACACTTCAAGTGAGAATACTAAAATCACTACTGTCCCGCAAAGTTCCAGGTTCAAAACAAAAGAGTTAGGTAAAATTACAAGTTAAAGTTTAATGCTCAAACTAACAACTAAACATTCAGGACTCATATGGATAATGTAATGGCAAAAACAGGTTAAATATATGGTTAACTGCAATAGCCTCTATTCACACGAAATTAGCAAATGTAAATTAATCTAAGTCAACCATGACAAAATGAGAAAACCGGATAATGCTCAGTTAATGTAAGATACATTATTGCAGATACAAAATATTATTACTACTGGCTGACAGCAAAAACTCCAAATTATATCACAAAAACCTAACCAGGCCTACGAATTAACACCTTATCCTATACAGTACTAGAAAAATGTAATAACACATACTCAAATTACAGAGCAGCTAGATGGTTGGAGACTTCCTGAGCACTCACAAAAATAACAACTGTACAGGGCAGGACAGAGATGTGAACAAGATGAGGAGTAGATCTAAGTGGCAATGAATGCAGAGACTGAGCTCAATATATAGGTTCTGGCAGAGCTTGATACAACTTGTAAGAAGGACGCGCAAATGAAACCATAGGGGACAAAGAGTTGACACTCCTGCTCTGAACAACAGAAAGAACGACTTACTCAACAATAAGGAGAGAGGGGGGAGTGAGGTAGAACACGCTCGTGATCAAACATGCAGCATACTGTACATTAGAATTATACAAAGGATGATGAAATCATAGGCTAAGTAACAATATATATATATATATATATATATATATATATATATATATATATATATATATATATATATATATATATATATATATATATATTGTTACGGAACAGAAAAAACTGTCCCGCAAAGTTCCAGGTTCAAAACAAAAGTTAGGTAAAATAACAAGTTTAATTCTCAAACTAACAACTAAGCATTCAAGACTCATAAGGATAATGTAATGGCAAAAACATTTTAAATATATGGTTAACTGCAATAGCCTCTATTAACACGAAAGTAGCAAGAGTAAATTTATCTAAGCCCTGATAAAATGAGAAAACAAACCGGATAATGCTCAGTTAATGCAAGATATATTATTGCAGATACAAAATATTATTACTACTGGCTGACAGCAAAAACTTCACATTAATCACAAAAACCTCACCAGGCCCACGAATTAACACCTTATGTTATGCAGTACAAAAAAAAAAATGTAACAACACCAATACTCAAATTACAGAGCAGCTAGATGGTTGGAGACTTCCTGAGCACTCAAAAAAATAATAACTGTACAAGGGAGGACAGAGATGTGAACAAAATGAGGAGTAGATCTAAGTGGCAATTAATGCAGAGACTGAGCTCATTATATAGGGTCCGGCAGAGCTTGATACAATTTGTAAGAAGGACGCGCAAATGAAACCATAGGGGACAAAGAGTTGACACTCCTGCTCTGAACAACAGAAAGAACGACTTACTCTACTGTAAGGGAGGAGGGGGGGAGTGACGTAGAACACGCACTATGAAAGCCACGAGGCGAATCGTGATCAAACATGCAGGATACTGTACGTTAGAATTATACAAATGATGATGAAATCATAGGCTATGTAATACCTCCCCACAAAGAAAAAGAAATTTACAAGTCTAAAGTCTAGATAAGCAATCTGCAATAACATTGTCTTTCCGCTTGACATGTTGTATGTCTAATGAATACTCCTGAAGAAGTAGACTCCATCTTGTCAATCTCTGATTTTTATCTTTAAACTTACTAAGGAATTTCAGTGGGTTGTGATCGGTATAAATGACTATGGGGTCAAAACCAGAACACAAATAAAATGAAAAATGCTGTAAACCCAAAATCAAGGCCAAAAGCTCTTTCTCAATAGGTGAGTAGTTCTTTTGAGGTGGAATGAACTTCTTACTGTAATAAGATACACAGTGTCCAATACCCTGATCATCTTCTTGCAGCAAAACAGCCCCAGCCCCCGTATCACTTGCGTCAACAGCCATCTTAAAAGGCTTAGCAAAATTTGGAGTAGGAGCACTGGCTGACTTAATAGGACAGCTTTAAGTTTGCTGAAAGAGGATTCACAGTCATCTGTCCAGACAAATTTAACCCCCTTTTTAGTAGGTCTGATAGTGGTGATACAAGAATTGAAAATTTAAGAACAAATCTCCTGTAATAACCTACGATTCCCAAAAATCTTTGTAGCTCTTTCCTACTTTCAGGTCTGGGAAGATCATTTATAACCTGAACCTTAGCTCCTGGTGGTGCAGCATGTCCATCACCAATTATGTACCCAAGGTACTGAACTTTAGCTTGACCAAACTCACACTCACTTTGATAAATTAGTTACAAGATTAGCCTGAACCAAACGCTCAAGAAATTTGCTGACATGTCATAGGTAATGTTTCCAGTTGTCACTGAAGATTAATACATCAATATAAACGACACACCCTGCCAAACAAAACATGAGATCTCCCTAGCACGTTCTGTCATAGGTACTTGCCAGTATCCCTTTAACAAATCACTTACTTATGTACCTAGCCTTTCCGATCTTGTCTATGCAATGTTCCACGCGAGGGAGAGGGTAAGTGTGTCTTTTGGTTATCTGATTAACACGTCTTTAGTTGATGCAAAGCTGCTGTGACCCACCTGGTTTATGGAGTAGAGTGACAGGAGAACTCCACTCGCTCTGACAGGGCTCAATCATTTTGTGGTCCAACAGGTAGCCAAGCTCCTTCTGGATGAGAGGAACTTTCACTGGGTTCACACGGTAAGGAGGCAGTTTAATTGGCTTTGCGTCTCCAGCATCGACATCATGCATCAACACAGTGGTTCTTCCTGGAGTGGCACGGAACACTTGCGGGTACTCCTGCAGTAATGCCGAAAACTCCTGCCTTTCCTCGGGGGATAGATGAGAAAGCTTAGTCTGGAGAACATTCATGATATCAGGATTCTTCCCACAACTATCACTCAGGCTCATGCTGCATGGGAGAACTTCACTTGTAGACTCGGGTGGAGCAGCTACAGTGCAAACTGGGTTATTTTCGTCCCGCCTGTGATATACATTTTTGCAGGTTGATGTGACAAAGTTGCTTGTTCTTTCTACGATCTGCTGTGGCGATGACATAGTTGACATCGCTGAGTTTCTTCTCCACGAAATAAGGACCACTAAACTTGGCTTGAAGAGGTTGCCCATGCACCGGTAGCAGAATCAAAACCTGATCTCCTGGCTGAAAGTGGCGTAACCTGGACTTCTTATCATACCAAGTCTTCATCTTCTTCTGAGCATCTCCTAAATTCTTTCTTGCCAGCTGTAAAGCAGTGGACAGCCGTTCTTTGAACTTCATCACATACTCCAGCAGGTTGACGTCATCTTCCTCCGACAGCCAGCATTCCTTGAGTACCTTAAGGAGTCCTCTTACTTCATGGCCAAACAGTAGTACAAAAAGGTGAGAAGCTCCGTGATTCATTTGGAGATTCTCTTGCGGCAAATACAACGAATGGAAGACCTTTATCCCAGTCTTTCTCATGTTCCAAACAGTATTTCCTGAGCATCGATTTGAGTGTTTGATGATATCTCTCCAACGCTCCTTGGGTCTGGGGATGGTAAGCTGAAGATGTGATCTGGTTGATGCCCAACTCTTTCAAAGACTGCTTGAGAACATTTTGACATGAAATTACTTCCCCGGTCTGACTGTACCTCCTTGGGCAGACCAAACTTGGTGAAGAACCCTAGCATTTCCTTAACCACTTTCTTGCTGAGATATTTCTAAGTGGAATGGCTTCAGGATAACGAGTAGCCATATCAATCAGGGTCAACACATAAGAAAATCCTGAAGAAGTCTTAGGAAAAGAGCCCACAATATCCACCAACACACGGGTGAATGGCGTCTGAAAAGGAGGAATGGGAACTAAAGGTGCAACCTTTTCGGTCTGATTACACTACCCCACAATTTGACAGGTCTGACAAGACTTACAATACCAGGAAACATCTCTGAAGATACCTGGCCAGTAGAAGTGTTTCAATATGCGTGCCACAGTCTTCCTCACTCCAAGGTGTCTTGCCAAACTGGAATCATGAGCCATTCTACTGATATCCTGCCTACAAACACGAGGGATGACAACTTGATGTACAACCTGCCATTCACAGTCGGCTGATGCTGTTGGGTCTCCACTTTCTCATAAGTACTCCTGACTTTATATAATAACAAGTAGAAGCACCAGCTGACTCTTCCTCACTGCAAGCAGAGTTAGCTAGACCTTTCAACTCAGGGTCAGCAACCTGCAACTCAACCAACCCTTGACGAGACAAATTATCAACACTACGGGGTACTGCCTCATCTGGTGAGTGGCCCAAATTAGCAAGAAAAGTGTCAGCTAGGATAATATCATCATCATCATTATCCTCTAAGTCACTAGTAACTTTAGACTTAGCCCTAGTGACAGCACATGCAGAGAACACATCAGGGATATCACAATCCTGGGCCGCAGCCATTGGCTCACTAGACAACTGAGGAGCTGGACACACTTGACTTCCACCAATATCATTTCCAAGTAAGAAAGTTACACCTGACATTGGGTGTGTCTCAACCAACCCAACCATAACGGAACCATTAACAAAACCAGACTCTAAATTCACTCTGCACAGAGGGACAGAGAAGTAATTATTCCCTACACCTTGTAAGATCACAGTTTCATCAGAGGACTTAACATTAGAGCCTAGAACACTGGTCAGCATAAGGGATTGGCAAGCACCTGTATCACAATATATTTTAACTGATATCATGTCATTACTGTCCAGAGGACTGACAAAACCATCAGACAGGAAATTAGCACATGAACTCTTGAGAGTGTCACCCACGTTACTGCTCAAAAGAGGAGCTTCATCATGAGAATTTAATTTACCCCTCAAAGCAGGTTCAGCTAACTCGGTTAAAGAATTCTGGTAACTCTCAAGGGTGGACACTAGACCAATTAACTGAATATTTAAAGACTCCTTTTTGTTCACATCACGCTGTCTCCTTAAACATTTTTCCGTAGTATGACCAAGATTACTACAATAAGTACATTTACTTTTCTGAAACCTAGAGGTGAAGCTGGTATTTACTTCCTGAGAAATATCATCTTTATTCTCTTTCCTGTTACCTGTACTCTGAGTAGAGGCAACGTACTTACTCTCAGCTTTCCTTTTTTCTCTAGAATATCTCTTGTGAGTGAGAATATATTCATCAGCCAAAACTGCAGCATCAGACAAATTATCATTTCTTCTCTCATCAAGATATACGCTTACATCTTCATTAATACACCTTTTGAAGTCCTCCAGCAAAATCATCTGCTTAAATTTAGCAAAATCAGAATTTACATTCTTAGAATTTAACCACTGCTCTAATAGATCTTCTTTGATTTTTGCATACTCAACATGGGATGGCTTATCTTGCTTATAAGTTGTCCTAAATTTTACTGTATAGGCTTCAGGAACAAGCTCATAGGCCTTAAGAATCAAGCTCTTAAATACATCATAATTATCAGATTGATCCTGAGGCAAAGATGCATAAGTTACTTGAGCTTTACCGGTGAGAACAGTTTGAAGGAGTACTGGAAAATACTTTTTGGGCCAATTAAAACCTGCAGCTACCCTCTCAGACAACTGAAAATACTTTGTTATATCAGATTCATTAAAAGGAGGGACAAGTTTAACATTTTTAGCCACATCAAAATCATCAGAGCTAGATGATCCAGTTCCACCTTGTTTCATGCGATACTCATGGTCTGCCTGAATCCTAGCAATTTCAACTTGTTCCTCAGCCTCCTTAGCACGAGCCTGAAACTCAGCCTCCTTAGCTTTTGCCTGAAACTCAGCCTCCATAGCATTTGCCTGAAACTCAGCCTCCTTAGCACGAGCCCCCTGCAGGGCTAGCTGTAACTTAGCCATTTCAATCTGCGTTTGCTCATTTGGAGGAGTTACATTAAACAAGCTTTCATTAATCATGTCAACAATTTGATCTTTAGAATAATGAGAGCGAACAGCAATTCTCAATTGTTGAACAACAAGCTTAAGTTCATTCTTTGTTCTGTTTTCTATATCACACACTGTTTACACATTTGACAAAAAATATTTGGCTTCATAAGCCGAAGTAATAGTAGACATCATGAATAAATCAGTCACAAAAAATCAAGCAATATCCTTATGATAATATCCTGAATATCCTGATAAGAGGTCGCCAAATTTATGTTACGGAACAGAGAGAGATAATGAACACTTCAAGTGAGAATACTAAAATCACTACTGTCCCGCAAAGTTCCAGGTTCAAAACAAAAGAGTTAGGTAAAATTACAAGTTAAAGTTTAATGCTCTAACTAACAACTAAACATTCAGGACTCATATGGATATTGTAATGGCAAAAACAGGTTAAATATATGGTTAACTGCAATACCCTCTATTCACACGAAATTAGCAAATGTAAATTTATCTAAGTCAGCCCTGATAAAATGAGAAAACCGGATAATGCTCAGTTAATGCAAGATACATTATTGCAGATACAAAATATTATTACTACTGGCTGACAGCAAAAACTCCAAATTAATCACAAAAACCTAACCAGGCCTACGAATTAACACCTTATGCTATACAGTACTAGAAAAATGTAATAACACATACTCAAATTACAGAGCAGATAGATGGTTGGAGACTTCCTGAGCACTCACAAAAATAATAACTGTACAGGGCAGGACAGAGATGTGAACAAGATGAGGAGTAGATCTAAGTGACAATTAATGCAGAGACTGAGCTCAATATATAGGTTCTGGCAGAGCTTGATACAACTTGTAAGAAGGACGCGCAAATGAAACCATAGGGGACAAAGAGTTGACACTCCTGCTCTGAACAACAGAAAGAACGACTTACTCTACAATAAGGAGAGAGGGGGGAGTGAGGTAGAACACGCTCGTGATCAAACATGCAACATACTGTACGTTAGAATTATACAAAGGATGATGAAATCATAGGCTAAGTAACAATATATATATATATATATATATATATATATATATATATATATATATATATATATATATATATATATATATATTGTTACGGAACAGAAAAAACTGTCCCGCAAAGTTCCAGGTTCAAAACAAAAGTTAGGTAAAATAACAAGTTTAATTCTCAAACTAACAACTAAACATTCAAGACTCATAGGGAGAATGTAATGGCAAAAACAGGTTAAATATATGGTTAACTGCAATAGCCTCTATTAACACGAAAGTAGCAAGAGTAAATTTATCTAAGCCCTGATAAAATGAGAAAACCGGATAATGCTCAGTTAATGCAAGATATATTATTGCAGATACAAAATATTATTACTACTGGCTGACAGCAAAAACTTCACATTAATCACAAAAACCTCACTAGGCCCACGAATTAACACCTTATGTTATGCAGTAGAAAAAAAAAAATGTAACAACACCAATACTCAAATTACAGAGCAGCTAGATGGTTGGAGACTTCCTGAGCACTCACAAAAATAATAACTGTACAAGGGAGGACAGAGATGTGAACAAAATGAGGAGTAGATCTAAGTGGCAATTAATGCAGAGACTGAGCTCATTATATAGGGTCCGGCAGAGCTTGATACAATTTGTAAGAAGGACGCGCAAATGAAACCATAGGGGACAAAGAGTTGACACTCCTGCTCTGAACAACAGAAAGAACGACTTACTCTACTGTAAGGGAGGAGGGGGGGAGTGAGGTAGAACACGCACTATGAAAGCCACGAGGCGAATCGTGATCAAACATGCAGGATACTGTACGTTAGAATTATACAAAGGATGATGAAATCATAGGCTATATAACACCTCCCCACAAAGAAAAAGAAATTTACAAGACTAAAGTCTAGATAAGCACTCTGCAATAACATTGTCTTTCCGCTTGACATGTTGTATGTCTAATGAATACTCCTGAAGAAGTAGACTCCATCTTGTCAATCTCTGATTTTTATCTTTAAACTTACTAAGGAATTTCAGTGGGTTGTGATTGGTGTAAATGACTATGGGGTCAAAACCAGAACACAAATAAAATGAAAAATGCTGTAAACCCAAAATCAAGGCCAAAAGCTCTTTCTCAATAGGTGAGTAGTTCTTTTGAGGTGGAATGAACTTCTTACTGTAATAAGATACACAGTGTTCAATACCCTGATCATCCTCTTGCAGCAAAACAGCCCCAGCCCCCGTATCACTTGCGTCAACAGCCATCTTAAAAGGCTTAGCAAAATTTGGAGTAGGAGCACTGGCTGACTTAATAGGACAGCTTTAAGTTTGCTGAAAGAGGATTCACAGTCATCTGTCCAGACAAATTTAACTCCCTTTTTAGTAGGTCTGTTAGTGATGATACAAGAATTGAAAATTTAAGAACAAATCTCCTGTAATAACCTACGATTCCCAAAAATCTTTGTAGCTCTTTCCTACTTTCAGGTCTGGGAAGATCATTTATAACCTGAACCTTAGCTCCTGGTGGTGCAACATGTCCATCACCAATTATGTACCCAAGGTACTGAACTTTAGCTTGACTAAACTCACACTCACTTTGATAAATTAGTTACAAGATTAGCCTGAACCAAACGCTCAAGAAATTTACTGACATGTCATAGGTGATGTTTCCAGTTGTCACTGAAGATTAATACATCAATATAAACAACACACCCTGCCAAACAAAACATGAGATCTCCCTAGCACGTTCAGTCATAGGTACTTGCCAGTATCCCTTTAACAAATCAAACTTATGTACCTAGCCTTTCCGATCTTGTCTATGCAATCTTCTACACGAGGGAGAGGGTAAGTGTCTGTTTTGGTTATCTGATTAACACGTCTTTAGTTGATGCAAAGCTGCTGTGACCCACCTGCCTTAGGGACTAGAGTGACAGGAGAACTCCACTCCCTCTGACATGGCTCAATCATCTTGTGGTCCAACAGGTAGACAAGCTCCTTCTGGATGAAAGGAACTTTCACTGGGTTCACACTGTAAGGAGGCAGTTTGGCTTTGCGTCTCCAACATCGACATCATGCATCAACACAGTGGTTCTTCCTGGAGTGGCTCGGAACACTTGCGGGTACTCCCGCAGTAATGCCGAAAACTCCTGCCTTTCCTCGGAAGGTAGATGAGAAACTTAGTCTGGAGATCATTCATGATATCAGGATTCTTCTCCAAACTATCACTCAGGCTCATGCTGCATGGGAGAACTTCACTTGTAGACTCGGGTGGAGCAGCTACAGTGCAAACTGGGTTATTTTCATCCCGCCTGTGATATAACTTTATCATGTTGATGTGACAAAGTTGCTTGTTCTTTCTACGATCTGGTGTGGCGATGACACAGTTGACATTACTGAGTTTCTTCTCCACGAAATAAGGACCAATAAACTTGGCTTGAAGAGGTTGCCCATGCACCGGTAGCAAAATCAAAACCTGATCTTCTGGCTGAAAGTGGCGTAACCTGGACTTCTTATCATACCAAGTCTTCATCTTCTCCTGAGCAGCTCCTAAATTCTCTCTCGCCAGCTGTAAAGCAGTGGACAGCCTTTCTTTGAACTTCATCACATACTCCTACAGGTTGACGTCATCTTCCTCCGAGAGCCAGCATTCCTTGAGTAGCTTAAGGGGACCTCTTACTTCATGGCCAAACAGTAGTTCAAAGGGTGAGAAGCCCAGTGATTCATTTGGAGATTCTCTTACGGCAAATACAACGAATGGAAGACCTTTATCCCAGTCTGTCTGATGTTCCAAACAGTATTTCCTGAGCATCGATTTGAGTGTTTGATGATATCTCTCCAACGCTCCTTGGGTCTGGGGATGGTGATCTGGGTGATGCCCAACTCTTTCAGAAACTACTTGAAAACATTTGACATGAAATTACTTCCCCCTTCTGACTGTACCTCCTTGGGCAGACCAAACTTGGTGAAGAACCCTAGCATTTCCTTAACCACGTTCTTGCTGAGATATTTCTAAGTGGAATGGCTTCAGGATAACGAGTAGCCATATCAATCAGGGTCAACACATAAGAAAATCCTGAAGAAGTCTTAGGAAGAGGGCCCACAATATCCACCAACACACGGGTGAATGGCGTCTCAAAAGGAGGAATGGGAACTAAAGGTGCAACCTTTTCGGTCTGATTACACTTCCCCACAACTTGACAGGTGTGACAAGACTTACAATACCAGGAAACATCTCTGAAGATACCTGGCCAGTAGAAGTGTTTCAATATGCGTGCCACAGTCTTCCTCACTCCAAGGTGTCTTGCCAAACTGGAATCATGAGCCATTCTAATGATATCCTGCCTATAAACACGAGGGATGACAACTTGATATACAACCTGCCATTCACAGTCGGCTGATGCTGTTGGGTCTCCACTTTCTCATAAGTACTCCTGACTTTATATAATAACAAGTAGAAGCACCAGCTGACTCTTCCTCACTGCAAGCAGAGTTAGCTAGACCTTTCAACTCAGGGTAAGCACCTGTAACTCAACCAACCCTTGACGAGACAAATTATCAACACTACGGGGTACTGCCTCATCTGGTGAGTGGCCCAAATTAGCAAGAAAAGTGTCAGCTAGGATAACATCATCATCATCATTATCCTCTAAGTCACTAGTAACTTTAGACTTAGCCCTAGTGACAGCACATGCAGAGAACACATCAGGGATATCACAATCCTGTGTCGCAGCCATTGGCTCACTAGACAACTGAGGAGCTGGACACACTTGACTTCCACAAATATCATTTCCAAGTAAGAAAGTTACACCTGACATTGGAAGTGTCTCAACCAACCCAACCATAACGGAACCATTAACAAAACCAGACTCTAAATTCACTCTGCACAGAGGGACAGAGAAGTAATTATTCCCTACACCTTGTAAGATTACGGTTTCATCAGAGGAATTAACATTAGAGCCTAGAACACTGGTCAGCATCAGGGATTGGCAAGCACCTGTATCACGATATATTTTAACTGATTTCCTGTCATTACTGTCCAGAGGACTGACAAAACCATCAGACAGGAAATTAGCACATGAACTCTTGAGAGTGTCACCCACGTTACTGCTCAAAAGAGGAGCTTCATGAGAATTTAATTTACCCCTCAAAGCAGGTTCTGTTAACTCGGTTAAAGAATTCTGGGAACTCTCAAGGGTGGACACTAGACCAATTTAAAGACTCATTTTTGTTCACATCACGCTGTCTCCTAAACATTTCTCCGTAGTATGACCAAGCTTACTACAATAAGTACATTTACTTTTCTGAAATCTAGAGGTGGAGCTGGTATTTACTTCCTGAGAAACATCATCTTTATTCTCTTTCCTGTTACCTGTACTCTGAGTAGAGGCAACGTACTTACTCTCAGCTTTCCTTTTTTCTCTAGAATATCTCTTGTGAGAACATATTCATCAGCTAAAACTGCAGCATCAGACAAATTATCTATTCTTTTCTCATCAAGATATAGGATTACATCTTTATTAATACACCTTTTGAAGTCCTCCAGCAAAAACATCTTAAATTTATCAAAATCAGAATTTACATTCTTAGAATTTAACCACTGCTCTAACAGATCTTCTTTGATTTTTGCATACTCAACATGGGATTGCTTATCTTGCTTATAAGTTGTCCTAAATTTTACTCTAAAGGCTTCAGGAACAAGCTCATAGGCCTTAAGAATCAAGCTCTCAACTACATCATAATTATCAGATTGATCCTGAGGCAAAGATGCATAAGTTACTTGAACTTTACCGGTGAGAACAGTTTGAAGGAGTACTGGCCAATACTTTTTGGGCCAATTAAAACCTGTAGCTACCCTCTCAAACAACTGAAAATACTTTGTTAAATCAGATTCATTAAAAGGAGGGACAAGTTTAACATTTTTAGCCACATCAAAATCATCAGAGCTAGATGATCCAGTTCCACCTTGTTTCATGCGATACTCATGGTCTGCCTGAATCCTAGCAAGTTCAACTTGTGCGTGAAACTCGGCCTCCTGAGCACGAGCCTCCTGCAGGGCTAGCTGTAACTTAGCTAATTCAATCTGCGTAGCTCATCTGGAGGAGTTACATTAAACAAGCTTTTATTAATTATGTCAACAGTTTGATCTTTAGAATGATGAGAGCGAACAGCAATTCCCAATTGTTGAGCAACAAGCTTAAGTTCATTCTTTGTTCTGTTTTCTACATCACACACTGTTTGCATATGACAAAAAAATCTTTGGCTTCGTCAAGAGTAGTAATAGTAGACATCATGAATAAATCACAGTCACAAATATCAAGCAATATCCTTATGATAATATCCTGAATATCCTGGCGAGGTGGCCAAATTTATGTTACGGAACAGAGAAAACTGTCCCGCAAAGTTCCAGGTTCAAAACAAAAGTTAGGTAAAATTACAAGTTAAAGTTTAATGCTCAAACTAACAACTAAACATTCAGGACTCATAAGGATAATGTAATAGCAAAAAACAGGTTAAATATATGATTAACTCCAATAGCCTCTATTAACACAAAATTAGCAAGAGTAAATTTATTTGTCAGTCCTGATAAAATGAGAAAACCGGATAATGCTCAGTTAATGCAAGATATATTATTACAGATACAAAATATTATTACTACTGGCTGACAGCAAAAACTTCACATTAATCACAAAAACCTCACCAGGCCCACGAATTAACACCTTATGCTATACATTACAAGAAAAAATGTAACAACACTTATACTCAAATTACACTGCAGCTTGATGGTTGGAGACTTCCTGAGCACTCACAAAAATAATAACAGATGTGAACAAAATGAGGAGTAGATCTAAGTGGCAATTAATGCAGAGACTGAGCTCATTATATAGGGGCCAGCAGAGCTTGATACAACTTGTAAGAAGGACGCGCAAATGAAGCCATAGGGGACAAAGAGTTGACACTCCTGCTCTGAACAACAGAAAGAACGACTTACTCTACCATAAGGGTGGAGGGGGGGAGTGAGGTAGAACACGCACTAGTGAAGCCACGAGGCGAATCGTGATCAAACATGCAGCATACTGTACGTTAGAATTATACAAAGGATGATGAAATCATAGGCTATGTAAGAATATATATATATATATATATATATATATATAGTCTCTCTCTCTCTTTCTGGACTTACCCTCTGCTATATTTTGCTTCTTTTTCTTCTTACTCCACTATGCTAAATGAAATGACAAAGTTTACAAAGGTGTATTAATACTGATGGGGTTTAGGGACTGTTTCTAGCACATTTATGAAGAGAGATCCTGCTTAAAGTGATTAAAAACGTCTGGTGGCAGAAAAACAATGTACTTGACTTGATTCACTCTACTAAATACTGAAAATCATTATGACTGGCCTTTACCGAAAGCTAAGTGTATGTGTAACGTACCAAAGGGAAAAATGACTTGGTTACCACATGCGACACGCATAAGCTGTGATGTGCAACGGAACACTCATACAGCTATCGTATTCCTCCGTTCACCAGAATATACTGTAATTCAATACTCTACTGAGAGGATGTAATAATTAACTGTCACCCAATAACTCAGTTTTTCTGATTGTAAGAACATTATTTAAAATACATACAAAAAATTTACTTACTAACCTTTATGATAAAATTTGCATTATAGCCCAAGAGGGTTATAGTAAACAAGTCTATACAAGTGAAAAAAAAAAATCCAGGATTAGGAGAAGCGTCCTTGTAACTCTTGTCATCACTACAAACTTGAAAAGAAGGAAATGTGCCTCATTTATTTAACTGACAGTGAATACAGTATAAAATCTTTTGAGTCATGGACCAGCCAAGATTGGGTAAGCCAGTTAGCTATCTCTATTTCCATTTTTCCACCAGCCAACTCTGAATCAGGCAATCAGGCCCTAAAGTATGGTCATAAACTATCTGACCTTGGAATACCGACATGTGAAGTGTTGGAGAAGTGCTCTCTCTCTCTCTCTCCTCTCTCTCTCTCTCTCTCTCTCTCTCTCTCTCTCTCTCTCTCTCTCTCTCTCTCTCTCTCTCTCTCTCTCTCTCTCTCTCTCTCTCTCTCTCTCTCTCCGAATGAGTCTTGGTGCTCAATTAGAGATTGTTTTATGGCACAGCTGACAAGGTTTGTGCACTGAAGGCCAGTCAGGTCAACAATGTCTCAATCTAAATGGTTCACACGAGAGACAACGGCAACAATTCGGGAGAGAAATCCAGTGTACCACAAGTTCAAAGACACTAGTAGTATAGCAGTCCAAACTGACTACATCTACTTGCGTAGTAGGATTAAATCATTTGTATATAGGACTAAGTGCAATGAGGAACCTCGAATAGCAGCCGTAAATAAGGGAAATCCGAAGTTCTTTGACTGTGTGAACAGCAGAAATCTGATTAGGAACAAAACTGGACCATTGTTTGAATCATGCAGGATTTTGCGAAACTATGATCATGAGACAGCAGGCATTCTGAATCCTCACTTCTCTTCAGTGTTCCCTACAAAGGCAGGAGACAACATCCCTGAGTCAGACATTACTCATGGGGATGTAACTCGAGGGAATGTTCAGCGTATCAAAGCAGAAGTGTCTGAAAGACACTCCCATGCAACACCCTGTCATCTTTTGTCCCACTGATTTCCTCATATCTCAGAGCAGATAGATAAGGGTAAAGGTAGATTATATGTATTCCAATTTCCTCAGAATTATTGCTGGCCTGCCACAAGGATCAGTTCTGGCTTCAGCCCCGTTCCTCGTTCATTTTAAGGATCTCTTGTCTGTCACCCATAATCCCATTCACTCATATGCAGATGAATCAGTGCTTCACAGTTTCTTCACATTTAAGCACCCATTCACAAAATTTGATCTCTAACTCCCAACTCAGCACAGTAATTTACATGAATCAAGATTTATCTAAGATCACTGAATGGGGACAAAATAGCTTTGTCTCATTTAATACAAGGAAAACCAAATATATCGATTTTATTCATTGTCTGATTCGTATATTACCATCAGTGAAACTAATATTCATATATCTGAAATTATTGAAATTCTCGGTGTTTTGCTTAACAATACCCTCATTTGGACCTCTCACATTAGATCACTTGCTAAAACCTCCTTAAAGAGAGTTGATTATTGTTACTTCCTCACTGACGATTGATTAGTTATGACTTCTTTTTAATGCAAGAAGGAAAGAACCAAAGGCTAAAAGCCCACAAACCGTCCGTTCCAAGAAAAAAAAAAAAAAAAAAGAGCCAAATTCAAAATCCGTTCATTTCGAGAAGCCGGGACACACTGTTCGAAAGACTAGAGATCATAGGAAGTAGGAAATACAGACAGAGGGAGACAGTTCCAGAGATAACCTGTTGCATAAATGAAGGACTGGGAGTAAAGGTTAACTCTTGCATTAAAGAGATGGACATAAAAGGGAGGAGAGTCTGTTGCTAGACGGGTGCTACGCGCCCGTCGTAGAGGTGTAGGGATGCAAGCAGACATTTCAGAGGAGCAGTGACCATTGAAGCAGTGACCATTGAAGCAGATAGAAAAGAAATAATGATGCAACAGTGCGGTGAAGAGACAGAGGTTGAAGGGAGCCAGTAAGAGGAGAGTTAATGGGATGAAAAGCCTTTGACTCCACCCTATTGAGAAAAGCTGTATGTGGGAAGCCTCCCCACACATGAGAGTTGTACCCTATACAGGGGCGAATAAAACCAGTGTATTGTCAACAACTGTGCCGGGGTGAAGAAGGTACAGAGTCGGCCCAACACACCTGATCTCTTGGAAGCAGATTTCACAAGAGATGTAATATGATCTTTCCAAGATAAGCCCCGAGAGAATGAAACCCCAAGCATGTTCAAGGATGATGCTGGATTGAGCTGGGCATTATTAAACATTAGTGGGTACTCCTGTGGAAGGTTTTGTCAGGTTGATAGATATAAGAACTGAGTTTTTGATGCACAGAAACCAACAAGATTACTTTTATCCAAGTCATAGATACAAGCCAAGTCAGACATTAGGTGTGTCATAGCCTCATCCCTTGTTTGTTGAAGTAACTGCTGAGATGGACGTTGCTGGAACAGAATGAAAAGGTGAAGGGTGGAGTCATCAGCGTATGAGTGAATAGGGATAGATGTACAGCTTAGAAGGTCATTGATGAATTAAAGGACTAGAGTTAGTGATAGGACAGGGCCCTGAGGAACACCGCTGTTGATAGATCTAGAAGAACGGTGGCTATCTACAACAGCAGCTATAGAATGACCAGAAAGGAAGCTATAGATGAAAGCACAGATCGAAGGATAGAAACCGTAAGAGAGCAGTTTGGAAATTAAAGATTTATCCCAGACTCGATCAAAAGCCTTTGAGATGTCACGTGCAATGGCATGGCTTTCGCCAAAGTCCGAAAAGGAGGATGACCAGGAGTCTGAAAGGTAAAGATCGCCAGTGGAACGTCCTTGATGGAACCTATACTGACGATCAGAAAGAAGCTCGTGATAGGAAAGATGCTTTAAAATTTTTCTGTTTAGAAGGGACTCAAAAACTTTTGAGAAGAGTTAAAGCAACTGAGCGATAGTTAGAGGGTTGGAAATGGTCACCCTTCTTTGGGACTGGCTGAATGAGAGCAAACTTCTAGCAAGAAGGAAAGGTAGAAGCTGACAGACAAAGGCGAAAGAGTATACCTAGGCAGGGTGTAAGCACAGAAGCACAGATATTGAGGACAACAGAAGGGACCCCATCAGGCCCATATGCTTTGTTATTACTGAGGCCAGTGATGGCAGAAAATACATCAGCTGAAGAAATTTTTATGTCAGCCATGAGGAAGTCAGAGAGGAGAAAGTGATGGAGGAACAGCACCGGAATCGTCTAAGGTGGAATTGAAGGAGAAAGTCTGACTTACAAGAGGCATGTGAGCTCTCAGTTCCAGTATCGCTCACCCTTGTGGTTTGGATGTGGGGAGGTTGCACTAAAACAACTGTGCAAAATTCAGAACAAAGCTATAAGAATTATTAATAACCCTGCAGTTTCAAATAAACTACCTCCCCTACAAGTAAGACGAATGTTGCCTCCCTTTTATTTTTTTAAAGAAATACGTACTTTTACGACAAATGCTCGGACGAAGTTGCATCCATTGTGCTACCTTTCCACGCCTTCCTTCGTGCTACACGGAGATCTGGTAGCGCTCATGGCTGGACTATCAGACTGACATACTACAGAACTTCTACCTAACAGAATTCTTTTATTCCTCGATCTGCTTCTCTCTCGAACTCGCTTTCTCAGATTATTTCCATCCCAAACTTCAATTTACAGCATTTTCAAGTCCAGCTATTACAATTCTTTTTAATGAATGGAAGACACCTGTAATATGGTGACTTTTTCTTTCTTTCTTTTTTTCTTCCTCTTCATCTTGCGAAAAAAAGAAGAAGAATCCCTTGGTTTTGATGCTGGCTGCAGAAGTTACTGTAAGGAAGCAAATGTGGCACCCATACTCAACTGCCAAGGAAAATACCGCCCAGTTATCCTTATCCTTATGTCTGTAGTAGCAAAGACATTGGAAGGTATTGTTGCAGACAGGACTGTACAGTAGATCATCTAGAACAGCGGTTCCCAAGCTTTTCCAGGTCATTCCTCACATTCGCCAGAATATCTATAATGTCTTCCCCTAACTTCAGACTCTATTAACCATCTGTTACAGGTTAAAGTAAGACAAATTTCGCCATTTAGTGATTAACTCCACACACACAAAAATGAAATAATTGTGTCACTATAAAAAAGAGTTAGATATAATATAATGAGTTTGACAATGCTGTTTCAAAACACAAATACTCCCACCGCGACACTGTCATGAGCTATGTTAGCACCATCTTTACGATGGCATTATGTTTACACACCTAAGTGTGATCCCTGCACCTGTTTTCTTGCAGACAAATAGAAGAGCTGGCTCTGCTTTTTGTCGGGCTGTTGCAAACAGAGCACATCTTAGATCACATTCAACCTGGAGCATACTTCGAGTCTTCGACTTTATCATCAGAAAGGAATAAAAACTCGACTCACACAGAAACGTAGAAGATAATTGGAGTAACATACACAGAACATTTTTACCAGGTCCAAGATTAATCACAAAACGGGACACATTTTCGCCCAGAATTCACTTCAACTTAGAACGTAGGATTCAACTGTCGCTCATACTGACGATCAGAAAGAAGGTTGTGATAGGAAAGATGCTTTAAAAATTTTTTAAGAATAGACTCGAAAACTTTTGAGACAAAGGATGTTAAAGCAATTGGACGATAGTTAGAGGGTTGGGAATGGTCACCCTTCTTTGGGACTGGCCGAATGAGAGCAAACTTCCAGCAAGAAGGAAAGGTACAAGTTGAAAGACAAAGGTAAAAGAGTTTACCTAAGCAGGGTGTAAGCACAGAAGCTCAGTTCTTGAGGACAACAGGAGCGGGAAGAATTCGAGATGGAGAGATGAGAGCAATTAGTATGGATGAAATTATTATTAGCAGAGCGAAGAACAGACTTAGCTTGATTCCGGGCAGAAACATAAAAAAGATGTGATTCAGGGGTGGGTTGGTTCTGGTACCTTTTATAGGCCCTCTCCTTGTTGCGGACAGCATTAGAACAAGCGTGATTAAACCAAGGCTTTCTTGCATTAGTCAAAGGATATGAGAAAGGAATGTATGCTTCCATGCCCGAGAGAATAACCTCCGTAATGCGCAAGGCACACTCAGATGGCTCCCGGCCATGGAAGCAATAATCATTCCAGGGCCCCCCAATCCGCAGCTCCAAAGTGCCACAGTCGACGTTTCTTTGGAGGGTCTGCAGGCCGTACCGGAGCGATAGGACAGGTTAAGGTAATAAGGTTGTGATCAAAGGAGCCTAACGGAGAGGAAAGATTAACAGCATAAGCAGAAGGATTAGTTATAAGGAAGAGCTCAAGTATTTTGGAGCTCTCTCCAAGGCGGTCAGGGATACGGGTAATGTGCTGTACAAGCTGCTCTAGGTCATTAAGGATAGAAAAGATGTAGGCTTGCTCACCAGGTGGATCAGTGAAAGGAGAGGAGAGCCAAAGGTGGTGATGAACATTGAAATCTCCTAGAATGGAGATTTCAGAGAAAGGAGAAATGGATAAAATGTATTCCATCTTAGAAGTAAGATAGTCAAAGAATTTTTGATAGTAGAATTAGGGGATAAGTAAACAGCGCAGATATATTTAGTGAGAGAATGACAGGAGAGCCGAAGCCAGAGAGTAGAGAATTCAAAAGAATCAAGTTCAGGAACACAAGAGCAAGATAAATAGTTGCATACATATACACAACAGCCAGCTTTGGCTTTGAAATCTGTATAGAGAAAGTAGGAGGGTACAGAAAAGGATTTGCCGTCAGTTGCTTCAGACAGCTGAGTCTCGGTAAGGAAAAGAAGGTGAGGTTTAGAGGAGGAGAGATGATGTTCAACAGGGAGAAAGTTAGAGGAAAGGCTGCGAATGTTGCAGAAATGAAGAAGTGAGTCAGTGGTTCCAGGCAGCTCTTAGTCATCACTGGTGAGGGCATTTATGGTTCCCCCCGCTGGGGACTCCGAGGCATGATTTATCGATGCCATTTTTAATTTTTCAATTTTGAAAAGGAAGTGTAGTGTGTACTGTGCATGTAGTTTGGTGTTGACAGTTAGAGAAGCATGTATTAGAGAGCATGCTGGCCTACTCTTTGTGTTACTGAAACACTGAAAAAGTTCAGCAAAGTGGGATGGTCAAGAACTAGTCCCGAGGGCTGATGAAACGGGAGCTCCAGCTCTCCCTGTCATCAGCTTTCCACCCACCTTGGGAGTACTGCCCTGCTCGACTGATGCTACAGTCTACTCCTCATCCAGTCTCGGTCTCTTCAAACCACCTGATTCTATCATAACTCCTAAAAATAGCCAATTAAAAATCAAAGAGAATGTGACCATGAAGTATATAGTATCTATGGCCTACAATACATCAAAAAGGCTCTCTTGGCCGTCTTGACATCCTCTATTCATTCCCCCCTTGGACTATTAAATTTTCCCTCAGGGGGGAATATACCCCTGGTTGGGAACCCCTCTTAATCTAGGACGAAATAAATTTCTGTATGACTCGCAACATGGCCAGTTTGAATTATTCTTCCACTGCATGGTCTCTGAATACGACTATTGCCAGGCAAAGGATTTTCTTTATTTGGATGTTCAGAAGGCGTTCAATAAAATGACTCATCGAAGGATAATAAGAAAAACTTGTGCACTGAAAATTAGGGGAGAACTAGCTGCATGAACTGAAGATTGGCTGACTGGCCGGCGTCAAAGAGGGATGTAGTCATTGGGGAAACTTCTTACTGGGCGTCAGTTACAACTGGTGGTCTCCAGGGCTCAGTTTTAGGACAAATATAATTTATCATTAATTGCAGAGATGTGGACATCATCAGCCGAATAGCAAAATTTGTGGGCGACGTAAACCTAGGAAGTAAAGCCTCATCACCCAAGATAGATGAAATACGAAAGGACTTGGTTGAAATACGGCAGTGGTCTGAACAATGGCAAATGCCATTCACCCTGGACTGGATAAGTGCAAGATGATGCACATCAGTCGTGCAAATCCATGAACCAAGTACTCTGTCAGAAATTATTAATCAGCAGTCCTGATTTGGAGAAAGATTTCCATGAATTAAATTCTCTAAACAACGCATTGAAGCAGTGAATTAACACAGAGGCTTCTGAGTTATATGAAGAGGCAGTTTAGGTATAGAAAAAGAAAACATCTCTCTCTCTCTCTCTCTCTCTTGTATGGCCGCTTCCCATCTAGAATATGCGGTGAAATTCTGGCCGTCAGACCTGAAATTGGATATTACGAAGTTTCAGTAAGGCCAGGCACGGACTAGTACATTGATCCTGTCTATTAGGTCCTTACGTCCCTGTCCCACACTCCCATAGACTCCAACAGAAGTAGTTCAGTATGGGAATGACGTTGCCCAATGAGCTGAGTCGTTGTAAATAAACACTGGCTTCTTAAGTTCACTGTCTTTATTTTCCAAATAATTACACTTACTGCTTTCCAACTTCACTATTCTCACAAACACTGGAGCTATACAAACTTTACTAACTGCATTTACACTTAATGCTTGACAACACTTTAATTTCACAAGTACCGATGATATACAAACTTCAGTAACACTTCACTGTTTGCCAACAACACTTCTTTGTTTTCTCAAGTACCGAAAACTTCACTGACACTGCGCTATACACAAACTGAATTGAAAACCTACTGAACTTCTAGTCTCTTCTCTATCCTTATATAAGCTTGTATTATTCTAGAATTATCTTCACTTTTCCATAATTCTGGTGTATTCCAAAGAGAGAGGGCATCGGTTACAACAGTTACCAACTCGGAGACATCAGAACATCCAGAGTTCACCTACACTACATAACACTCTAAATTATTTAGCATGCAAACTGAAAGTAAATTACATATAATAACAAACAATCTAATAAATAAAACATTATAGAGAAAAAGAGCACAACTTACAAAATAACTACGCTCACAAACAGCAGGCTAACTGGCAACACTGACTCGTACCGGAGCTACGGCAAACATGGGAAATCGGTGAGAAACTTCCAGACTACCTAACAACCAAATCCAGTTTCTTAACAAGGTCTGTGGGATACCAGAGAGGGCTGCAAGCACTGGGCCTCTTTCGTTAGAGATTAGGCGTTTGCACAGACAGTTAGGTGAGGCTTGGAAATCCTTCATGGATTTGAAAATAATTGCTTACCAGCACATAATCACTTTAGACAGCAACTCGACGAGGAATCATGAATGGAAGCTTGACTTGAGCGATACCACCATCATACATTAGGTAATTTCGCCACATTTGAGATCTGAAAGTACAGTACGGTTTCCATCACAGGTAGCTTCCTCGAGAGAATAGTTCAGGGCTTTGTTAGGTATAACTTAGTGGTAACATTGAATGTTTCCACCTAGCCTTCAAAATTTCCTATATGACATTTTCCTCCACGTTAAGTATGCTTTTTGTTTTCGTGCCCGTTCTGTGAGTCGAGAAGGTGGTTGGGAAGAACCATCATCTTTACTATACTTTTCTCTCACTAGCAGAGTAGCAACGTGTATCATGTAACTTCATTCATGGTACCTTCTCGATACTGATCGTAAGACCTTTTGAGAAAATATTTGCCCTTGTAACTCTCTCTCTCTCTCTCTCTCTCTCCTAGCCATCAACTATACGTGTAGTTTGATGGGAAGATTTGATCACATGTACACTCGGTAAAAAAAGTATCGGTGCATAGAGGGTTCGATGTCTTCCGCAAATATTCATTCACGTGCTGGCTGTGGGGGAGGGTTGGTAACTTGTTATGCCTGGCTGTAGCAGGTTCAGAATGTTTATTTATATTTTAGCGAGGGGATACCCCAGATGACGTTATATGACACCTCCCAACACCTCCCAACACGTCGGACACAAATATTTCAGAGACCTTCGTACCGTGATCCAAAATGTTTCGTCAATGTTGTGCACCGATGCTTTTTTTACCGAGTGTACGTAGTGAAAGATTTGGTTATGTAAAGTCCTTGAAACTTATACTGGTCTTACCAGGAAAACTAATAAGTGTGAAATTCCGTCAGCCATCAGAGCGGTCACAATATCAACGACTGAACTGAAAATATTCCAGCAACAACCACAGCATTTTTCAGTTAACGAATCCTTCGATACAAATGCTTAAATACAGTTCTTTGCCCCACACATGAGAGTTGTACTCCACACAGGGGCGGATAAAACCCCTGTATAGAGTCAACAATTGTGAAGGGGTAAAGAAAGAGCAGAGTCGGCTTAGCACACCCAATCTCTTGGATGCAGATTTTACAAGAGATGTAATATGATCTTTCCAAGATAAGTCCCGAGTAAATGAAACCCCAAGCATGTTCAAGGATGATGAAGGATTAAGCTGAATATTATTAAACATTAGTGGGTATACCTGTGGAAGATTTTGTCGGGATGATAGGTGTAAGAACTGAGTCTTAGTTGTATTAAAAACAACCATATTATTTTTACCCCAGTCAGAGATACCAGCCAAGTCAGACATTAGGTGTGCCATAGCCTCATCCCTTGTTTGTTGAAGTAACTGTTGAGATGGGCGTTGCGGGAACCGAATGGAAAGGTGAAGGGTGGAGTCATCAGCGTATGAGTGGATAGGGTTAGATGTACACCCGAAAGCACTAATCTCTCCCTCCCTAATAGCCGAGGTCGCGGCCAGTGAGCGGCCAGGCGATCGAAAACCCCACATCCACCGCCCCTCCCTCAACCCCAGTGTAAGCGTTGTTGCATAGATGTGGAACGGACAAAGCTGGTGATGCAACAGTGTGTCATGATCGTTTGTATAAACAGTTCTTGAGAACAACAGGAGGGACCCCATCAGGCCCATATGCCTTGTTAGTACTTAGGCCAGTGATGGCAGAAAATACATCAACTGAAGAAATTTTAAAGTCAGCCATGAGGAAGTCAGAGGGGGGAAGTTGGAGAGTTGAGAGCATTTAGTATGGATGAAATTATTTTTAATAGAGCGAAGAACAGACTTAGCACGATTCCGGGCAGAAACGTAAAGATGATGTGATTCAGGGGTGGGTTGGCTCAGGTACCTTTTGTAGGCCCTCTCCTTGTTGCGGACATCATTAGAACAAGCGTGATAAAACCAAGGCTTTCTTGCGTTAGTCAAAGGATATGAGAAAGGAATGTATGCTTCCATGCCCGAGAGAATAACCTCCGTAATGCGCAAGGCACACTCAGATGGCTCCCGGCCATGGAAGCAATAATCATTCCAGGGAAAATCAAAGAATTACTGTTTGGTTGATGGTTTTCTTTAATACAGCTGTGTCATTATGATATCTCTTTTTCTTCATCAGGGCCGGATACAGCACTTTGGAAATAAGGGGGGGGGGATTCCCAACGGATATACCATAGTTTGAATGCATGATGACTCATTACCAAAATCCTCAATTTATTTCCAAATCCCTCATTTCATTGAAATGATTTTATGGTAACAGTAAGACTTCTATTGCTTACATTTTTGTAAATAACTCTATTCTATTATTGCATGGTTTGCCGAAAACAGAGAGGCGTACGCCCCTCACGCTCCCTCCCTCCCAAATCCATGCCTGTTCATGATCATGTTCCTTTCCTCAGAGGTTTCTTTGTACTCTCTGTCCACTGCTGTGGTTTCGGGGCGTCCTGCCTTCTACTTCTATAGCTGCATTATTTAAAATTCTTGGGGATTTTTTTTTCATTCATTTGTTCTAAGTCGACAGCTATTTCGTCCACCAGATTCAAGTATTTATTGTGAATTAACAACTAGACTCTGCTGTCCAGGCCCGCAGCCAGACTTTTCGAAGGGGAGGGGGGGAGGATCTTTTCTGCTGAATTGAGATTTACATAGCAGCCGGCTGGTCAAAGGTCTGCTGCATGCTTGCTATGGGAGTGGGGGTAGGCCCTATATATAAGCGATGAGAAGCAACACAATAATTTTGAACAGAGTGGCTTCTCGGATTGATATTAAAACACCGATTGTGAACAAATGAACCTATCGGCAGGTGGAGGGAGAGGTCGTCCGACCCTCTCGACCTCAGCCCCCCCCCCCTGGCTATGGGCCTGATTTCTTCTCTACAACAGGTACAAGTTTTGGATATTTCCTTTGAGTTAGTTAGGTGGCCCAATACCACCGGACTTCTCACCATATTGTGCTCACTTCCCTCAATTTTACTCTGCTCAGTGTAGTTACAGTTCATTCTTCATTGTACACGTGAGTTGTGACAGAAAGATGAAATACATTCTATTCTTTGTTCCAATTTTCATTTCTTTGGAAAGGAGTCATTTGTCATCCTAAGAATGTTCCTTTCCTGGAACTGGCCATTCCAGAAAGTCTCGCCTACTTTTTGTTGCCAACTTTTGCAATGAAATCTCCCATCACAAACGTATTGTGTGCTTTTTTCATACTTTCATCTTTTTCCTTATAAAACTTTTCTGTTTCTTCGTCCTCCCAAGCTGAGGTTGGAGTATATGCCTAAATTATCTTCATCTGTGCGTGATGCTAAAGTGGCAGCAGATGAGAGGTGGGGTAGGCGGTTGACTGAGAATTTTCAACAGAATAAGAAAATGTTCTGGAAGGAGGTGAAAAGGGTGCAAAAGGGAGAGTCTGGGAAGGAAAAGCGATTAAAAGCAGAGGATGGAAGGATGTTAATTGAGATGGATGCAGTAAGGAAGAGATGGGCAGAGTATTTTGAAAGATTGTTAAATGTAGAGGAGGAAAGGTGGCTGAGATTGTGGCGGATGGAAGGGTGCAATTCTTTGATCACGAAGGAGGATGTGGAGAAGGCAGTAAAGGAGATGAAAACAGGGAAGCTGCAGGTATGGATGGGTGTGCTGTGGAATGCCTGAAGGGTGGTGGAGTGACTATTGTTGACCGGTTAGTAAGATTGTTGAATGTGTGCTTTGTGAAAGATATGGTGCCTTTGGACTGGGCAAGTGCTTGTGTGGTCCCGTTGTATAAAGGCAGGGGTGATAAGTATGAATGTACTAGCTTTAGGGGTTTAAATCTGTTGAGTGTTGTAGGTAAGGTGTATGGTAGAGTTTTAATTATGAGAGTTAGAGAGGGTACAGAGGGAGTGATTGGTGATGAGCAGTGTGGCTTTAGGAGACGGAGGGGATGCGTGGATCAGGTGTTCGCCATGAGACAAGTGTGTGAAAAGTATTTAGCGAAAGGCAAGGATGTGTTTTGGGCATTCATGGATATAGAGAAAGCGTATGAGAGAATTGATAGGGAGGCTTTGTGGACTGTTTTAAGTGTATGGATTGATGGTAGGTTATTAAAAGAGGTAAAAAGTTTTCATGTAAATAGTAGAACGTGTGTAAGAGTGGGAAATGTTGTGAGTGATTGGTTTTCCGTGAGAGTGGGGCTGCGACAGGGATGTGTGATGTTGCCTTGGTTGTTTAATATTTATATGGATGGTGTTGTAAGGGAGGTAAATGCAAGAGTTTTAGGTGGAGGTCTGAGTCTGGTGAATGTTGATGGTGGAGAGTGGAATCTGAAGCAGCTGCTATTTGCAGATGATACTGCACTGGTGGCTGATTCAGAGGAGAGATTGAGACAGTTGGTAGAGTTTGGAAGGGTGTGTGAAAGGAGGAAATTGAAAGTAAATGAGATTAAGAGTAAAGTGATGAAGTGTACGAGGTTGGTAGATGGTAGGGGGATGAATATAGTTTTGAATGGTGAGTTGGTTGAGGAGGTAGAGTGTTTTAAATATTTAGGGTCACATGTTGCTGCGGATGGAACAATAGATGCAGAAGTGAAGTTTAGAATGAATGAAGTAGGTAAGGTGCTGGGAGGAATGAAAAAAGTGTTTAGATGTCGTTCGCTTAGAATGGATGTAAAGAGAAGTCTGAATGAGGGTGTTGTGGTACCGACTGCGATATATGGAGCTGAAACATGGAATATGGGTGTAGCAGAGAGGAAAAGTTTGAATGTAATGGAGATGAGGAGTCTGAGGAATATGCATATGGATCGAGTGCAAAATGATGAAGTGCGAAGGAGAACTGGAGTTGTTCGGGAGATGACTGGTAGAGTTGAGCAGAGGGTGTTGCGATGGTTTGGGCATATGGAGAGAATGGATAATGAGCGATTGGTGATAAAGATAACTAGATCTGATGTGAGAGGTGTATGGTTGAGAGGGAGACCACGAATAGGACAGTGTGAAGAGAGAGCTGGATGCGAGAGGGATGTCTGTTGAGCAAGGAAGAATGGCTGTGCATGACAGAAATAAATGGAGAGATATTGTGAATGAATAAATGATGACGCAGCCCTGAGGGGATATTCTCCCGCGTTTGGTCTGATCAGTTAGTCAGGTCAGGTGCGGGTAAGGGGATGGGTCTATCATGACGTGGTAGGGGTAAACCAGCTCTGCTGTCGGGCCCTGCTGCGGATGTCACTGATTGCACTGTGCAGTTGGCCCTTGAGCGGTGTGGTGTGGTGTGGATCTGTCCCTTCTCCCCTCTGGGGCTAAGATGCGAATGAATGTGTTTGAATAGATGAGTAAATTGGGAGTGTGTCGTCCTGTCTCGGCCACCTCCATTTCCTTGGGGGAAGCAGCCTAGGTACATAGATAGATTGTATTTCTCCTTCACTTTTATTATTAGACCTGCCACTACTTCTTTTGCACAAAGGCATTCTTCAGTGTCACCAATTAGTGCTTGTTGACCAAAAATCCTCCAGTATAACCCTTCTTTTTTTCCCCTCTCTTGCACAGTGAATGGCCCTCAAATATTTCCTTGAATGAATCGTCTGGTTTTCTGGCCTCACGAAGATCTGTGACATAATTTGCATCTCATTTCTCAAGAAGAACAGCCAGTTTAGCTTCAGTAGCAAGTTTCAGAAGGTTATACGTGTTAAGACAGTATTGAAAGGAGGCTAAATTGTGAAAATCATACATTCTTACCATACCTACCTCCACAGCAAGTCTAGTCTAATCTTCACCATGACCACTTATTGCTACTAGGGACTAAGGGCCGCGATATGGAAAAACTTGTCATTTGGTTTAGAAAGATATCAGAGCTAGTTAAACTGTAGGGTCACCTTAGTTCCATATTAAAAGGGGAAGCACTTTGCTCCTGACCCCTAACAGTAAACCTGTCCAGTAAGACAGCACATGCAATGTACAATTCCGTTGATTACTGGGATTACTGGGATGCACACGCTTCTTAGTCATACAGTGCACTAGTCTCTCGAAGAAGTTTTAGTGCTTTGTTGTCTTGTGTAATATACACGAATATAAGCTTCATTAATTTTATTTAGGTGTCATTTACATCAGGGGAGTCTGTCACTACACTCTTACAATATACTTGTACATTCAGTGGTTACCTTGAATAATAGCTTCGTGCAGTTATGATCGGTGAAACTAGTATAATGGCCGGCATTGAGAAAACTGTTTCTTTTAATTCCTCAGTCAGAATAATGGAATATATGATAGGACCTTGCAGTTTCAATGTCTCTCATGTGAGTAATACCATACCGTTCATTACTCTGGCGTCTCATCACACTCCTATCTTCAGACAGATGAAAGATGATCGCAACAAAACACAAACAGATGTTAAAAAGAAATTATGAAAATTAGGATATTAGTGCAGTCCAGGTGTGATGCACGCACCTACATAGACATAGTCATGCAAGTAATAAGCTTTGTGAGTTTGATTTGGGTGTGCATTTATTCGGTAATCTGATTTCTGCAGCTGAAACATTGGTATTCAGGTGGTGCAAAGTCCGTGGACAAGGAAGGTGCGGAGGCTGCAGGAGGCTAGCGCACACTGACTAAGTAATCTCCTGGACGGTCTTCTCACACACGTAGCTGGGTGCAAATGTAAATATATATTAACCATTTGAAGTAGAAAAAAAGTTAGGATTAAAGCCCATCCACTGCAACGGGGCCATGAAACCAAAGATTACTTTTCGAGCTGAAGGGGTCCGATATAACCCTCATAGGTTCCTTCAGTATGAAAAACTTCCCTAAGTTCAATATCATCTGACGGCAGTATGAATAAACTTCAGAGAGCGTCACCCGGATTCAAGGATTTAAAGCAATCATTTATTGCTAAGCCTCACTCTTCCCTTAGAATACGACCAAGAGTAGTCGGTTTACATCCAAGTTCCCAGTTATTCAGTTTGGTTTACAACAATGAGAAGGAGACAAACCACCCCATCGGTTCCCCTTTAACCACTTCATTTAGGTGACGTACGATTTACTCTAGTCTTGCTATCTTCAACATTTTATTTTTTTTTTTTTAGCTTAAGAGAAACTTATCGAGGAGCAGATGTTGGATTTAGGTAGCCATCATTAATCTCTTCACCAATAAAGGGCTCTTGCTGAATAACATTGTCTGGCAGCAGCAAGAGCATAATTTTTATGACGAATTCGAAGTGAAGGGGGTTAACGGCTATTGGTAAGCAGATTTTTTTTTCATTTTGTACCATTTTTTCATTGTATACTAATACCTTCTTCTTGACGTGAAAAAAATAGGCTGGTGGTCAGATTGAGATTTTTTAAAACGTCCTTTTACTGAAGGGATTTAGATGAGGTTCTTAGGTAAACATTGATACCTTTACAGCAATGTTGTACACTTTTACTCATATTTCATTTTTGGAGGGAAAAAAAACTTAAGGGATACTGGCAGTTTTAGATGCATTCTGAAATGGACTCTAGACTGGTCTAGTAGTATTCTGCAGTCCCCAGTTGACTCCAGTCGAAGAGAAGTGAAGGCTGTAAAACCTCCTCCCCTCAAATCTTAAACTCACAGCTGTTATCTGCCTTCTTGACTCTTGTACATTTCATAGGTATAAATCGTTTCTAACATGCCATCCTTTTTTGTCCCATCACGAGCGTAGGACCCAGGGGCTAGGTTACACGGTCTCGACAATGAGGTCAAGGTAACCAGCCTGCCTAACCTCTGAAAGGCGTCATGTAAGCAACAAGCCCCAACCAACCTTCGGATGTAAACCCTTACAGGCCTACAGTAATCCGGTTGGAACGCCTTAATTTCCTAGACCACCAGGTGTCATGTGATTTTATGGTTACCACTCAACGTAGTAAATGGTCCTCTGGGTTACAGGAAGGGGTTTCCTGGGTTACAGGAAACTATCTGAGTTGCCACTCAGTGCAGAGTCATCAAATGGCACTACATGGAGTGAGTGGATGATGGGTGCCACCGCCTGCCACTTTTAACTAACAAAAAACAAACTCAGCTCAGTATTCAAACTAACGCTAGTTCCAACTGCCCAAACACTCATTTCATCTAAGATCTTAATTGTGGCAAGACCTGGGATGAGATACACCAATAGGATTGTCATGAAATCCATGTCAAACTAAGATCTGTTTTGCAGGCGGGACAAGGTATTCCTCTGCGTCTTCCTCCTTCTTCCAAAACTAATGTCTGTTACGAGAATAAATCATTGTAAGTTATTTTGTGAATGTTGGTTCTTATGTTTCCTCATGACTGGCCCACTATGATCCTTGCCCTTGAAAATATAGGTTGTTGCGGGAAATGTGTTTATCAACATTGCTCTATGTCTCAGCCCCTAAGGAGTTATAATTACTCATGATCTTGATGGTGAATTATGAAGGAGACCATTTTCGCCCATAAGGTCAACAGTAGTTTTCCTAGACACCCTGTTTAACCCCTACTGGCAGCAAAACGTGTGACATCTTACCTGGCCACCCAAAAACAGCTGCTATCGTTCCAGTAGTACTCAATCAGGTCCCACATCAAGACGCAGTCTTCTCCATACAAGTTGCTGGGTTGACCAGGGCCCCACCTGCGGTACACGATATTTTTATGACACTCCTCTGGCCCAACCTACTGTTGCCCTTACCCCATTCTACACATTACAGGATGTATTTTTGGCAGTACAGGAGGCCTTTCAGTGCCTTCTCCTCTGCGACTTGCTTTGCCTACTACGTCTTTATATTCTCTCGTACGTTAAATCTTTTTCTTATCGATACAAAGTGTATCAGCAACTTACAAGAGGACATTAAGGTGCAACGAGCAGAATTAATAGCTGAAGAAGAGAGTCAGCGAAGTCTCTAGAGCCACATACCGTGCAAATCAAAGTGTCTCATACACACTCCACGTTCCTCCTTATACTGCCGCCATCCCGAAGATGAGTCTTAAGGCCATGTTATCCATGGCTTCGCAGCTTTCGTAACGCATTTTCCATAGTGATTTGTCTTGCATTTTACACAAATGTAATCCTCTTTTAGGTTACTAATACAAACCATGTCAATATTAAAATGAAAGAAAAACATTCGGGAGCCGAATGCTAGTTGCCACCAGAATATGCTGTAGGCCAAGATTTAGGCCATATCTTGATATCTTGGGGGTTTCATGTTGATAGCTCAAGCCGTTCATGAGATATAATGGTGCTAAAGGCGGACGATAAACAGTAGTTTACCTTTAGCAGCCATTATGGTGACCTTGACCGCGAGTTCCCATTGCCGAACTCATCCAAGATTTTGGCCATATCTTTTGATACCCTGAAGGTTTCATGTTGATAGCTCAAGCCGTTCATTAGATATAACGGCGCTAAAAGAGGGCGATAAAAACTACCTGACTTTTGACAGCCATTTTGGTGACCTTGACTTTGACCCTGAGAACCCATTTTCGAACTCGGCCAGGATTTTGGCAATATCTTGATATACCCTGAAGGTTTCATGTTGGTAGCTCTAGCCGCTCACGAAATATAAATGGTAAACACACACACACACACACACACACACACACACACACACACACACACACACACATACACACACACACACATACACACACACACACACACACACACACACACACACACACACACATACACACACACACACACACACACACACACACACACACACACACACACAGAGGCAGGCAAAAACATTAGCGCTTCGCCTTCAAAAGGCGGACGATAATATATATATATATATATATATATATATATATATATATATATATATATATATATATATATATATATATATATATATATATTTATTACGGAACAGAGAGAATGAACACTTCAAGTGAGAATACTAAAATCACTACTGTCCCGCAAAGTTCCAGGTTCAAAACAAAAGAGTTAGGTAAAATTACAAGTTAAAGTTTAATGCTCAAACTAACAACTAAACATTCAGGACTCATAAGGATAAAGTAATGGCAAAACAGGTTACATATATGGTCAACTGCAATAGCCTATATTAACATGAATTTAGCAAGAGCAAATTTATCTAAGTCAGCTCTGATAATTGAGAAAACCGGATAATGCTCAGTTAAAGCAAGATATATTATTACAGATACAAAATAATATTAATAATGGCTGACAATAATTCTACACGAATCACAAAAACCTCACCAGGCCTACGAACCAACGCACCAGGCTATACAGTACAAGAAAAATGGTAACAACACTTATACTCAAATTATACAGCAGTTAGATGGCTGGAGGCTTCCTGAGCACTAACACAAATAATAATACACTATACAGGGGAGGTCAGAGATGTGAACAAAATGAGGAGTAGATCTAAGTGGCAATTAATGCAGAGACTGAGCTCATCATATAGGGGCCGGCAGAGCTTGATACAACTTGTAAGAAGGACGTGCAAATGAAGCCATAGGAGACAAAGAGTTGACAATCCTGCTCTGAACAACAGAAAGAACGACTTACTCTACTAGAAGGGGGAGAAGGGGGGAGTGAGGTAGAACACGTAAGCCTGTCCACTATGGAAGCCACGACGCGAATCGTGATCAAACATGCAGCATACTGTACGTTAGAATTGTACAAAGGATGATGAAATCAAAGGCTATGTAACACCTCCCGACAAAGAAAAAGAAATTTACAAAGGAAATTTCTTATTACTCTAAAACAATCTGTCTAAAGTCTAGATAAGCAATCTGCAATAACATTTTCTTTCCCCTTGACATGTTGTATGTCTTATGAATACTCCTGAGGAAGTAGACTCCATCTTGTCAATCTCTGATTTTTATCTTTAAACTTACTAAGGAATTTCAGTGGGTTATGATCGGTATAAATGACTATGGGGTCAAAACCAGAACACAAATAAAATGAAAAATGCTGTAAACCCAAAATCAAGGCCAAAACCTTTTTCTCAATAGTGGAGTAGTTCTTTTGAGGTGGAGTGAACTTCTTACTGTAATAAGAAACAGGGTGTTCAATACCCTGATCATCCTCTTCCAGCAAAACAGCCTCAGCTCCTGTATCACTTGCGTCAACAGCCATCTTAAAAGGCTTAGCAAAATTTGGAGTAGCGAGCACTGGCTGACATCATAGGATAGCTTTAAGTTTACTGAAAGAGGATTCACAGTTATCGGTCCAGACAAATTTAACTCCCTTTTTCAGTAGGTCTGTAAGTGGTGATACAAGAATTGAAAAGTTAAGAACAAATCTCCTGTAATAACTTACCATTCCCAAAAATCTTTCTAGCTCTTTCCTACTTTTAGGTCTGGGATGATCACTTATAACCTGAACCTTAGCTCCTGGTGGTGCAACATGTCCATCACCAATTACGTACCCAAGGTACTGAACTTTAGCTTGACCAAACTCACACTTGATAAATTAGCTACAAGATTAGCCTGAACCAAACGCTCAAGAAATTTACTGACATGCCATAGGTGATCTTCCCAGTTGTCACTGAAGATTAATACATCATCAGTATAAACAACACACCCTGCCAAACCCTCTGTTACAACATTCATGAGATTCTGAAAAGTGGCTGGTGCATTCTTCATACCATATAGCATTACAGAACATGCAAAAGTCTTTCCTAGTGTTACAAAACATGAGATCTCCCTAGCACGTTCAGTCATAGGTACTTGCCAGTATCCCTTTAACAAATCAAACTTACTTATGTACCTAGCCTTTCCGATCTTGTCTATGCAATCTTCCACACGAGGGAGAGGGTAAGTGTCTGTTTTGGTTATCTGATTAACACCTCTGTAGTCGATGCAAAGCCGCTGTGACCCACCTGGCTTAGGGACTAGAGTGACAGGAGAACTCCACTCGCTCTGACAGGGCTCAATCATCTTGTGGTCCAACAGGTAGCCAAGCTCCTTCTGGATGAGAGGAACTTTCACTGGGTTCACAGCGTAAGGAGGCAGTTTAATTGGCTTTGCGTCTCCAACATCGACATCATGCATCAACACAGTGGTTCTTCCTGGAGTGGCACAGAACACTTGCGGGTACTCCTGCAGTAATGCCGAAAACTCCTGCCTTTCCTCGGGAGCTAGATGAGAAAGCTTAGTCTGGAGATCATTCATGATATCAGGATTCTTCCCCAAACTATCACTCAGGCTCATACTGCATGGGAGAGCTTCACTTGCAGACTCGGGTGGAACAGCTACAGTGCAGACTGGGTTATTTTCGTCCCGCCTGTGATATAACTTTAGCATGTTGATGTGACAAAGTTGCTTGTTCTTTCTACGATCTGCTGTGGCGATGACATAGTTGACATCACTGAGTTTCTTCTCCACGAAATAAGGACCACTAAACTTGGCTTGAAGAAGTTGCCCATGCACAGGTAGCAGAATCAAAACCTGATCTCCTGGCTGAAAGTGGCGTAACCTGGATTTCTTATCATACCAAGTCTTCATCTTCTCCTGAGCATCTCCTAAAGTCTTTCTCGCCAGCTGTAAAGCAGTGGACAGCCGTTCTTTGAACTTCATCACATACTCCAGCAGGTTGACGTCATCTTCCTCCGACAGCCAGCATTCCTTGAGTAGCTTAAGGGATCCTCGTACTTCATGGCCAAACATTAGTTCAAAGGGTGGGAAGCCTAGTGATTCATTTGGATATTCTCTTGCGGCAAATACAACGAATGGAAGACCTTTATCCCAGTCTGTCTGATGTTCCAAACAGTATTTCCTGAGCATCGATTTGAGTGTTAGATGATATCTCTCCAGCGCTCCTTGGGTCTGGGAATGGTAAGCTGAAGACGTGATCTGGGTGATGCCCAACTCTTTCAGAGACTGCTTGAAAACATTTGACATGAAATTACTTCCCCGGTCTGACTGTACCTCCTTGGGCAGACCAAACTTGGTGAAGAACCCTAGCATTTCCTTAACCACGTTCTTTGCTGAGATATTTCTAAGTGGAATGGCTTCAGGATAACGAGTAGCCATATCAATCAGGGTACACACAAGAAAATCCTAAAGAAGTCCTAGGAAGAGGGCCCACAATATCCACCAACACACCGGTGAATGGCACCTCAAAAGGAGGAATGGGAACTAGAGGTGTAACCTCTTCGGTCTGATTACACTTCCCCACAACTTGACAGGTGTGACAAGACTTACAGTACCAGGAAACATCTCTGAAGATACCTGGCCAGTAGAAGTGTTTCAAAATGAGTGCCACAGTCTTCCTCACTCCAAGGTGTCCTGCCAAACTGGAATCATGAGCCACTCTAATGATATCCTGCCTACAAACACGAGGGATGACAACTTCATGTACGTACAACCTCCCATTCACAGTCGGCTGATGTTGTTGGGGGTCTCCACTTTCTCATAAGTACTCCTGACTTTATATAATAACAAGTGGAAGCACTAGCTGACTCTTCCTCACTGCAAGTAGCTAAACCTTTCAACTCAGGGTCAGCAACCTGCAACTCAATCAACTCTTCACGAGACAAATTATCAACACTACGGGGTACTGCCTCATCTGGTGAGTGGTTCAAATTAACAAGAAAAGTGTCAGCTAGGATAACATCATAATCATTATCCTCTAAGTCACCAGTAACTTTAGACTTAGCCCTAGTGACAGCACATGCAGAGAACACATCAGGGATATCACAATCCTGGGTCGCAGTCACTGGTTCACTTGACAACTGAGGAGCTGGACACACTTGACTTCCACCAATATCATTTCCAAGTAAGAAAGTTACACCTGACATTGGGAGTGTCTCAACCAACCCAACCATAACGGAACCATTAACAAAACCAGACTCTAAATTCACTCTTCACAGAGGGACATAGAAGTAATTATTTCCTACACCTTGTAAAATTGCAGTTTCATCAGAGGAATTAACATTAGAGCCTAGAACACTGGTCAGCATAATGGATTGGCAAGCACCTGTATCACGATATATTTTAACTAATTTCCTCTCATTATTGTCCAGAGGACTGACAAAACCATCAGACAGGAAATTAGCACATGAACTCTTTAGAGTGTCACCCACGTTACTGCTCAAAAGAGGAGCTTCATCATGAGAATTTAATTTACCCCTCAAAGCAGGTTCAGTTAACTCGGTTAAAGAATTCTGGGAACTCTCAAGGGTGGACACTAGATCAATTGACTGAATATTTAAAGACTCCTTTTTGTACATCACGCTGTCTCCTGAAACATTTCTCCGTAGTATGACCAAGCTTACTACAATAAGTACATTTACTTTTCTGAAATCTAGAGGTGGAGCTGGTATTTACTTCCTGAGACACATCATCTTTATTCTCTTTCCTGTTACCTGTACTCTGAGTAGAGGCAACGTACTTACTCTCAGCTTTTCTTTTTTCTTTAGAATATCTCTTGTGAGAGAGAACATATTCATCAGCTAAAACTGCAGCATCAGACAAATTATCTATTCTTTTCTCATCAAGATATAGGCTTACATCTTTATTAATACACCTTTTGAAGTCCTCCAGCAAAATCAGCTGCTTAAATTTATCAAAATCAGAATTTACATTCTTAGAATTTAACCACTGCTCTAACGGATCTTCTTTGATTTTTGCATACTCAACATGGGATTGCTTATCTTGCTTATAAGTTGTCCTAAATTTTACTCTATAGGCTTCAGGAACAAGCTCATAGGCCTTAAGAATCAAGCTCTTAACCACATCATAATTATCAGATTGATCCTGAGGCAAAGATGCATAAGTTACTTGAGCTTTACCGGTGAGAACACTCTGCAGGAGTACTGGCCAATACTTTTTGGGCCAATTAAAACCTGTAGCTACCCTCTCAAACAACTGAAAATACTTTGTTAAATCAGATTCATTAAAAGGAGGGAAAAGTTTAACATTTTTAGCCACATCAAAATCATCAGAGCTAGATGATGCAGTTCCATTGTTTTTTTTGAGATACTCATGGTCTGCCTGAATCCTAGCAATTTCAATTTGTGCCTGTGCCTCCTGAATACGAGCGTGAGACTCAGCCTATTTAGCACGAGCCTCCTGCAGGGCTAGCTGTAACTTAGCTATTTCAATCTGCGTTTGCTCATCTGGAGGAGTTACATTAAACAAGCTTTTATTAATCATATCAACAATTTGATCTTTAGACTGATGAGAGCGAACAGCAATTCCTAATTGTTGAGCAACAAGCTTAAGTTCATTCTTTGTCCTGTTTTCTACATCACACACTGTTTGCACATTTGACAAAAAATCTTTGGCTTCGTCAAGACTAGTAATAGTAGACATCATGAATAAATCACAGTCACAAAATATCAAGGAATGTGCTTATGATAATATCCTGAATATCCTGATAAGAGGTCGCCAAATTTATGTTACGGAACAGAGAAAGATAATGAACACTTTAAGTGAGAATACTAAAATCACTACTTTCCCGCAAAGTTCCAGATTCAAAACAAAAGAGTTAGGTAAAATTACAAGTTAAAGTTTAATGCTCAAACTAGCAACTAAGCATTCAGGACTATGGCAAAACAGGTTACATATATGGTTAACTGCAATAGCCTCTATTAACATGAATTTAGCAAGAGCAAATTTATCTAAGTCAGCCCTGATAAATGAGGAAACCGGATAATGCTCAGTTAAAGCAAGATATTTTATTTCAGATACAAAATATTATTAATAATGGCTGACATTAAAAACTCTACACGAATCACAAAAACCTCACCAGGCCTACGAACCAACGCACCAGGCCATACAGTACAAGAAAAATGGTAACAACACTTATACTCAAATTATACAGCAGCTAGATGGCTGGAGACTACCTGAGCACTAACACAAATAATAATACATTATACACGGGAGGGCAGAGATGTGATCAAAATGAGGAGTAGATCTAAGTGGCAATTAATGCAGAGACTGAGCTCATCATATAGGGGCCGGCAGAGCTTGATACAACTTGTAAGAAGGACGTGCAAATGAAGCCATAGGGGACAAAGAGTTGACAATCCTGCTCTGAACAACAGAAAGAACGACTTACTCAACTAGAAGGGGGAGAAGGGGGGAGTGAGGTAGAACACGTAAGCCTGTCCACTATGGAAGCCACGACGCGAATCGTGATCAAACATGCAGCATACTGTACGTTAGAATTATACAATGGATGATGAAATCATAGGCTATGTAACACCTCCCGACAAAGAAAAAGAAATTTACAAAGGAAATTTCTTATAACTCTAAAACAATCTGTCTAAAGTCTAGATAAGCAATCTGCAATAACATTTTCTTTCCCCTTGACATGTTGTATGTCTAATGAATACTCCTGAAGAAGTAGACTCCATCTTGTCAATCTCTGATTTTTATCTTTAAACTTACTAAGGAATTTCAGTGGGTTATGATCGGTATAAATGACTATGGGGTCAAAACCAGAACACAAATAAAGTGAAAAATGCTGTAAACCCAAAATCAAGGCCAAAAGCTCTTTCTCAATAGTGGAGTAGTTCTTTTGAGGTGGAGTGAACTTCTTACTGTAATAAGATACAGGGTGTTCAATACCCTGATTATCCCCTTCCAGCAAAACAGCCTCAGCTCCTGTATCACTTGCGTCAATAGCCATCTTAAAAGGCCTAGCAAAATTTGGAGTAGCGAGCACTGGCTGACATAATAGGATAGCTTTAAGTTTACTGAAAGAGGATTCACAGTTATCGGTCCAGACAAATTTAACTCCCTTTTTCAGTAGGTCTGTAAGTGGTGATACAAGAATTGAAAAGTTAAGAACAAATTTCCTGTAATAACCTACCATTCCCAAAAATCTTTGTAGCTCTTTCCTACTTTTAGGTCTGGGAAGATCACTTATAACCTGAACCTTAGCTCCTGGTGGTGCAACATGTCCATCACCAATTACGTACCCAAGGTACTGAAATTTAGCTTGACCAAACTTACACTTTGATAAATTAGCTACAAGATTAGCCTGAACCAAACGCTCAAGAAATTTACTGACATGCCATAGGTGATCTTTCCAGTTGTCACTGAAGATTAATACATCATCAGTATAAACAACACACCCTGCCGAACCCTCTGTTACAACATTCATGAGATTCTGAAAAGTAGCTGGTGCATTCTTCATACCATATGGCATTACAGAACATGCAAAAGTCTTTCCTAGTGTTACAAAACATGAGATCTCCCTAGCACGTTCAGTCATAGGTACTTGTCAGTATCCCTTTAACAAATCAAACTTACTTATGTACCTAGCCTTTCCGATCTTGTCTATGCAATCTTCCACACGAGGGAGAGGGTAAGTGTCTGTTTTGGTTATCTGATTAACACCTCTGTAGTCGATGCAAAGCCGCTGTGACCCACCTGGCTTAGGGACTAGAGTGACAGGAGAACTCCACTCGCTCTGACAGGGCTCAATCATCTTGTGGTCCAACAGGTAGCCAAGCTCCTTCTGGATGAGAGGAACTTTCACTGGGTTCACAGCGTAAGGTGGCAGTTTAATTGGCTTTGCGTCTCCAACATCGACATCATGCATCAACACAATGGTTCTTCCTGGAGTGGCACAGAACACTTGCGGGTACTCCTGCAGTAATGCCGAAAACTCCTGCCTTTCCTCGGGAGCTAGATGAGAAAGCTTAGTCTGGAGATCATTCATGATATCAGGATTCTTCCCCAAACTATCACTCAGGCTCATACTGCATGGGAGAGCTTCACTTGCAGACTCGGGTGGAACAGCTACAGTGCAGACTGGGTTATTTTCGTCCCGCCTGTGATATAACTTTAGCATGTTGATGTGACAAAGTTGCTTGTTCTTTCTACGATCTGGTGTGGCGATGACATAGTTGACATCACTGAGTTTCTTCTCCACGAAATAAGGACCACAGGTAGCAGAATCAAAACCTGATCTCCTGGCTGAAAGTGGCGTAACCTGGACTTCTTATCATACCAAGTCTTCATCTTCTCCTGAGCATCTCCTAAATTCTTTCTTGCCAGCTGTAAAGCAGTGGACAGCTGTTCTTTGAACTTCATCACATACTCCAGCAGGTTGACATCATCTTCCTCTGACAGCCAGCATTCCTTGAGTAGCTTAAGGGGTCCTCTTACTTCATGGCCAAACAGTAGTTCAAAGGGTGAGAAGCCCAGTGATTCACTTGGAGATTCTCTTCCGGCAAATACAACGAATGGAAGACCTTTATCCCAGTCTTTCTGATGTTCCAAACAGTATTTCCTGAGCATCGATTTGAGTGTTTGATGATATCTCTCCAGCGCTCCTTGGGTCTGGGGATGGTAAGCTGAAGACGTGATCTGGGTGATGCCCAACTCTTTCAGAGACAGCTTGAAAACATTTGACATGAAATTACGTCCCCAGTCTGACTGTACCTCCTTGGGCAGACCAAACTTTGTGAAGAACCCTAACATTTCCTTAACCACGTTCTTTGCTGAGATATTTCTGTGGAATGGCTTCAGGATAACGAGTAGCCATATCAATCAGGGTCAACACAAGAAAATCCTGAAGAAGTCTTAGGAAGAGGGCCCACAATTTCCACCAACACACGGGTGAAAGGCGCCTCAAAAGGAGGAATGGGAACTAGAGGTGCAACGTTTTCGGTCTGATTACACTTCCCCACAACTTGACAGGTGTGACAAGACTTACAGTATCAGGAAACATCTCTGAAGATACCTGGCCAGTAGAAGTGTTTCAAAATGCGTGCCACAGTCTTCCTCACTACAAGGTGTCCTGCGAAACTGAAATCATGAGCCACTCTAATGATATCCTGCCTACAAACACGAGGGATGACAACTTGATGTACAACCTCCCATTCACAGTCGGCTGATGCTGTTGGGGGTCTCCACTTTCTCATAAGTACTCCTGACTTTATATAATAACAAGTGGAAGCACTAGCTGACTCTTCCTCACTGCAAGTAGAGTTAGCTAGACCTTTCAACTCAAGGTCAGCAACCTGCAACTCAATCAACTCTTCACGAGACAAATTATCAACACTACGGGGTACTGCCTCATCTGGTGAGTGGCCTAAATTAGCAAGAAAAGTGTCAGCTAGGATAACATCATCATCATTATCCTCTAAGTCACCAGTAACTTTAGACTTAGCCCTAGTGACAGCACATGCAGAGAACACATCAGGGATATCACAATCCTGGGTCGCAGTCACTGGTTCACTTGACAACTGAGGAGCTGGACACACTTGACTTCCACCAATATCATTTCCAAGTAAGAAAGTTACACCTGACATTGGGAGTGTCTCAACCAACCCAACCATAACGGAACCATTAACAAAACCAGACTCTAAATTCACTCTGCACAGAGGGACAGAGAAGTAATTACTCCCTACACCTTGTAAGATTACAGTTTCATCAGAGGAATTAACATTAGAGCCTAGAACACTGGTCAGCATAAGGGATTGGCAAGCACCTGTATCACGATATATTTTAACGATTTCCTCTCATTATTGTCCAGAGGACTGACAAAACCATCAAACAGGAAATTAGCACATGAACTCTTGAGAGTGTCACCCACGTTACTGCTCAAAAGAGGAGCTTCATCATGAGAATTTAATTTACCCCTCAAAGCAGGTTCAGTTAACTCGGTTAAAGAATTCTGGGAACTCTCAAGGGTGGACACTAGACCAATTGACTAAATATTTAAAGACTCCTTTTTGTTCACATCACGCTGTCTCCTGAAACATTTCTCCGTGGTATGACCAACCTTACTACAATATGTACATTTACTTTTCTGAAATCTAGAGGTGGAGCTGGTATTTACTTCCTGAGAAACATCATCTTTATTCTCTTTCCTGTTACCTGTACTCTGAGTAGAGGCTTTCCTTTTTTCTTTAGAATATCTCTTGTGAGTGAGAACATATTCATCAGCTAAAACTGCAGCATCAGACAAATTATCTATTCTTCTCTCATCAAGATATAGGCTTACATCTTTATTAATACACCTTTTGAAGTCCTCCAGCAAAATCAGCTGCTTAAATTTATCAAAATCAGAATTTACATTCTTAGAATTTAACCACTGCTCTAACAGATCTTCTTTGATTTTTGCATACTCAACATGGGATTGCTTATCTTGCTTATAAGTTGTCCTAAATTTTACTCTATAGGCTTCAGGAACAAGCTCATAGGCCTTAAGAATCAAGCTCTTAACTACATCATAATTATCAGATTGATCCTGAGGCAAAGATGCTTAAGTTACTTGAGCTTTACTGTTGAGAACACTGTAGGAGTACTGGCCAATACTCTTTGGGCCAATTAAAACCTGTAGCTACCCTCTCAAACAACTGAAAATACTTTGTTAAACCAGATTCATTTAAAGGAGGGACAAGTTTAACATTTTTAGCCACATCAAAATCATCAGAGCTAGATGATCTAGTTCCACTGTTTTTTTGCAATACTCATGGTCTGCCTGAATCCTAGCAATTTCAATTTGTGCCTGTGCCTCCTGAATACGAGCCTAAGACTCAGCCTATTTAGCACGAGCCTCCTGCAGGGCTAGCTGTAACTTAGCTATTTCAATCTGCGTTTGCTCATCTGGAGGAGTTACATTAAACAAGCTTTTATTAATCATGTCAACAATTTGATCTTTAGACTGATGAGAGCGAACAGCAATTCCCAATTGTTGAGCAACAAGCTTAAGTTCATTCTTTGTTCTGTTTTCTACATCACACACTGTTTGCACATGACAAAAAATCTTTGGCTTCGTCAAGAGTAGTAATAGTAGACATCATGAATAAATCACAGTCACAAAATATCAAGCAATATCCTTATGATAATATCCTGAATATCCTGATAAGAGGTCGCCAAATTTATGTTACGGAACAGAGAGAGATAATGAACACTTCATGTGAGAATACTAAAATCACTACTGTCCCGCAAACTTCCAGGTTCAAAACAAAAGGGATAGGTAAAATTACAAGTTAAAGTTTAATGCTCAAACTAACAACTAAATATTAAGGACTCATAAGGATAATGTAATGACAAAACCGGTTACATATATGGTTAACTGCAATAGCCTCTATTAACATGAATTTAGCAAGAGCAAATTTATCTAAGTCAGCCCTGATAAATGAGAAAACCGGGTAATGCTCAGTTAAAGATACAAAATATTATTAATAATGGCTGACAATAAAAACTCTACACGAATCACAAAAACCTCACCAGGCCTACGAATCAACGCACTAGGCCATACAGTACAAGAAAAATGGTAACAACACTTATACTCAAATTATACAGCAGCTGGAGACTTCCTGAGCACTCACAAAAATAATAATACACTATACACGGGAGGGCAGAGATGTGATCAAAATGAGGAGTAGATCTAAGTGGCAATTAATGCAGAGACTGAGCTCATTATATGGGGACCGGCAGAGCTTGATACAACTTGTAAGAAGGACGCGCAAATGAAGCCATAGGGGACAAAGAGTTGATAATCCTGCTCTGAACAACAGAAAGAACGACTTACTCTACTATAAGGGGGAGAAGGGGGGAGTGAGGTAGAACACGCAAGCCTGGTCACTATTGAAGCCACGACGCAAATCGTGATCAAACATGCAGCATACTGTACGTTAGAATTAAACAAAGGATGATGAAATGATAGGCTATGTAACTATATATATATATATATATATATATATATATATATATATATATATATATATATATATATATATATAAAATATGCAAGAAGATACAAATGTGGAGTATGCACAAGAAATCGCTGAGAAAGAAGTCTTCCGAAGAGTCCTGTGCCACAAGGAGTCAGACCCTCGATCTTATCCCTTATTTCTCCCGCTTCCATTCTTATAGAAGTACCGTATCAGAAAAAGAAACAAAAACAACCTTACTGGGCCTTACGACGTCACATATAACAGAGTGGGACATCATCATCTATACTACAATCAAGGGCGGGGGCATGCCTGCTTGTGTGTGTGTGTGTGTGTGTGTGTGTGTGTGTGTGTGTGTGTGTGTGTGTTCTTACCTAATTTTATCTTTACAGGAATGAGTCAAGCTCGTACTGTCCCGTGTCTTAAACCATATTTATCGTACATATCCTTAAATTTGTGAATTGTTTTGACACACACTATTTCATTCGGTAGTGCATTCCATTGATCAATTGCTCTGTTTGGGAAACTGAATTTCCTTACATCTTTATCACCTCTCTTCTTATGCAGTTTTTTGCAGTGTCCTCTTGCTGATGCTTCTCCATATGTTAAGTAATCATTTATGTCTATTTTCTCCTTTCCTGATATGCACTTATATAGCATTATCATGTCACCTCTTTTCCTTCTCTCCTGTAGTGTTGGTAGATTCAGTTTATTTAGTCTTTCTTCGTAGCTTAGGTCCCTTAAGCTTGGTATCCATCTTGTAGCGGCCCTTTGAACTTTTTCAATCTTGTCTATATGGTTTTTGAGATGAGGACTCCAGACTACTATTGCATATTCCAGGGTTGGTCTAATGAATGATGTTATGATCCTTCTTAGCATGTCTTCATTTATGTATGTGAATGCTATTCTCATATTTGCAAGCAGTGTATACATGTTCCGTACCTTCTCGCTGATTTGGTCAGCTGGAGATAGTCTATTATTGATAATCACACCTAGGTCTTTCTCTCTTTCTGATGTGTATAGGGTTTTATTTCCTAACTTATACTCCCAATCAGTTCTTTCTCCACTTTTACCAAACTTGATTACATGACACTTGTCCACATTGAATTCCATTTGCCATGTACTACTCCATTCATGAAGTTTATTTAATTCTTCTTGTAGCTCCCTACAAGAGTCTGTGCTAGTAATTCTCCTTTGTATTTTTGCATCATTTGCAAACATATTCAGATAGCTCTCATTTCCAGTGTTACTGTTTATATCATTTATATACACTAAAAACATGATTGGTGCCAGCACCGAACATTAGTCACTTCTTTCCATGATGAGTAGTTTCCTCTTAGTACTGTCCTCATTTCTCTTTTAATGAGAAAGTCTTGCAGCCAACAAAACAGTTTGCCTCGAATTCCTCCTTGATGGTACAGTTTCCAGAAAAGTCTGGTGTGGTACTGTCAAAAGCTTTCTTGAAATCTAAATAGATACTGTCCACCCATCCTTCCCTTTTCTGTATTGTGTTTGTTACTCTGTCATAGTAGCTCAACAGATTAGTAACACATGATTTTCCTTTTCTGAAACCAAACTGTCTTTCTGTTATCATACTGTGTTCTTCTAGATGATTTACCCAAGCTTTTCTTATAAGTTTTTTTAATATCTTGCTTACAACACTGGTCAGTGATACTGGTCGGTAGTTGAGAGGATTTTGTCTATTTCCTTTCTTGAATAAGGGGACTATACTTGCTTTTTTCCAAATATCAGGTAGTTTCCCTTGACTCAAGGATTTCTTGAAAATTAAAAATAATGGTTTACTTAACTCCTTTGCACATTCTCGTAATACCCAACATGAAATTTCATCAGGACCACTTGCTTTTCCTCTGTCTAATCTACTTAATTCCTCATGTATTACTTTTTCTGCTATTTGTACATCTGGTAGTATATGTGGACATGCGTGTTCCACATAGTCCCTCTCAAAATTTTTTTCTTCTGTAAAAACTAATGGGAAATTCTTATTTAGTGCTTCACAAATATCTTTCTCTTGTGTATGATTCCCTCGTCCGTAATGGATTGTATTATATCTTTTACTTTGGTTTTGCTTCTGATATAGCTGTAAAACAGCTTTGGTTGATCACCACTTTTATTTATTATATCCTCCTCAAACTGTTTTTGGGCTTCCCTCCTTATTCTTGTATAGTCGTTTCTTGCCTGTTTGTAATTATTATACGCCCTTTCACTATTGTGTCTTCTGTATCTATTCCACAACAATCTCTTCTTTCTTTTGATTTTTTACATTCTGTATTGAACCATTTCTGTATTTTCTTATCTGCTTCTTTGTGCTGTGGGATCTACTGCTGGACTCCTATTTCATAAAATTCACAGAATTTTTTATATACAGCATTTAAATCTTGTCCTCTAAGCTCATTTTCCCAATCAACTTCTAAGAAATACTTCTTTAGGTCTCGATAATTTCCCTTTTTATAGTTTAGGCTCTTTTTGTAACTGTCATTGCTGTTAACTATGTCATATGCTATCCTGATGTTATAATTTAGTACTGCATGATCGCTTTTGACGAGTGGAGGGTGATATATTAAACTGTCAATGTCATTTTCTTGCCTAGTAAATATTAGATCTAGCACTGAAGGTACATCAAGTCCTCTTTTTCTGGTGGTTTCCCTCACATGTTGTGTTAAGAAAAACTCTTGTACGAGATCCAGGAACTTTTGGTCCCAACAGCTTTCTTGGCTATTTATATCTAGAGTATTCCAATTTATATTTGTATTGAAGTCCCCAGTTAGTATAATTCTTTTCGATTTCTCTTCCATTTTATGTAGCAATGATCTTATACTCTGAATTGTACTCTCTGCCAGGTCCTCATATTCGTCTCTTTCCCATGTGTTTGATCTGGGTGGCATGTACAAATTGGCTACAATTACTTTACCTTCAGATGTGTCGATCTCTACTGCAATCAGTTCTACTTGTGATGGTATATCTAGGTTTATTTCCTGGACTTTTAGATTTTTCTTAGTTAATATTATAATTCCTCCTCCTTTTTTTAAATTTCTGTCTCTTCTCCATATATTGTATTCCTTTAAGTTTAGTATGTCATTGGATATCCTTGGTGTTAGTTTTGTCTCAGTTAGACATATTATGTGTGGTTCATTTTCTCTGACATAATCATTCATCTCTAGTAATTTAGATACCATTCCATCCACATTTGAGTACATCAACTTTATCATCTTGTTTATATACTTGTCATGACATGGTTCTACTACCTTCCTCCTTTTTCTTCCATCCTGTTTGTGTACCACTTTCGTACCTGCAATCCTATTACTTTGTAAAAAAATTTCTTCTTCTCCTCTTCTGATCTTCCCTCATTTTTTGTTTTTGCTTCCTCCCTTTTCTCTTTCAGTAATTCCAGTTTCTCTTGTGTTAGGCATCTTTTTATCCATACATTTTTGAACTCCTCTTTTTCCATAAGATTCTTTGCATTTTTTAGTATCTCTTCCACAGTGTTTACACTCTGGAAAGTCACCTTTAGAGGTCTTGTCTTGCTTTTCTCGTATTTCCCTAACCTTTTGTGTTCCTCTATGTCTTTACTACAGATTTCCTCTGATACTTCTTTCAGTAAGCTCATTACATTTGCCATCTCCTTTTTGCCTCTAGTGATCTTGTTTTTAACCTCTTCCTCTTCTATACCAGTGATTACTATTGATTTATTTATCTCTATTGAATCTTTGACTAACTTTGGATTGTTTTGGATTATTCTTTTCACTTCCTTTTTAATGCTATTTTCCTCCACCCTTGTTTCTAAGTCTTTCTTTACTTTCACCATTTCAGCATACGTGGTTTCTACATCATTTTTGTAGCTTTGCACAGCTTCATTCACCTGTGTTATCTTCTCCTCAATATCACTGCTCTGGTCCATAAGACTGCTTGCTTGCCTAATTGTCTCTGTGTTATTTTTGAACTCTTCCATAACACTCTTGTGATTGACTACTGTACTTGCCATTTCACTCACTTTCTTCCTAAGCGTACTCAATTCCACTGTTAGTTCACTGATGGTTGTGTCTTTCTTATTGGCCTCCCTTCCTAGTTTTTCTATTTCTTCCTTTTGCAAGTGCATTTGCTTCTTTATTTCATCAGTTTCATTTTTGAAAGCCATTTCTAGTTTGTGTACACGTTCAACCAGCCTATTGTGAGTCTCCATTTCAACCAGTTCTTGGTAGAAATCATCATTTTGCTTTTTACTTTTATCCCTTTTCTTTTCCAAATTTGTTTTACTGAAGTATGTATACATTTTCTAATACTAAATGAACAGCGTATGTACTTACAGAGTATGTACACTTTCCCTGTGTTGCTGTAGTCTAAACAAACCCAGCTGACTCAGCGCATCGTGGTTCTTTGTTCAGTTTGAACCTGTCTTATTTAAACTTATTTCTTTTCCTTTTAGTAATGAAAAATCATTTAGTCTAACCTGGTACAGAGCTTGACTCATTCAAAGACACTAATTTAGGTAATGCCACTGGTCGTGTTGGCCTGGTACGGAGCGCCGATGACGAACGTCTACCTCCGATGACTCCCTGTGTGTGTGTGTGTGTGTGTGTGTGTATGGGCACGAGGTGCTGTTTGTGGGCTATTGTGCTGTGTGAGACATTCCGGAGAGGTGCGAACGTCATTTCCTTTGGCCCTTAGGTTCGACATTGACCTAACCTCTAGACTATAAGTATGTTGCTAGCTATTATGTATTAAGATATTTTAGAGTCCTGACATTCCTCATAGAGCGTGTATTAATGTTCTAATAATACAGTAACTGCTTACCATAACAATGCTTCTACAAATAATGAAGCACTAAATACATCATTGTATATCATGGTCATCATCATCATCAACAACAACAACGGCAACAAAAACAACAACAACAACAATAACAACCGCCTAAACCAGTCTATTGTGTGAAAAAACCTGTCCAATCTTTCTTCACAATGACCTATTGACTATTAGCCTGTTCCATCCAGTCATAGCAAATCTCCGAATTTTATATATCCAGCTTGTTCTCTGCCTCTTCCTGTCACTCCTCTGGGCTGTCACTTATTTCCCTCTTTTGTTCTACAAAGGGCCTGACATTAATCTACCCACATATATAGCTGCTTCTTAAATGTAATTATTAAATCATCTTCTTTCATGTACTTCTTTTCCCAGGAAGCTTCCTTTAAATCACTCCATGTGACACCTAGCATCAGCTTTCCTGATTTTCTATTAGCTCTCCTATGTTTACTTTCTAAGGATTTTGTTAGACTCCAGGTTTACGATCCATAAAACAGAATAGGAAGGACATATTGATTGGAAAGCCGTTTCTTTCACATACAGGCACTGGCTTATTCCTCTTCTAATTACTTACTTACCATTCCTCACTCAGTTTATTCACTTAAGTTCCTTGTTGAGTTGCAGTTCTCTTAGCTGGCTGCCCTAAGCATATGTATTATTCAACTGCTTCTCGTTTTTCAGCTGCAAATTTTACCAGAAGGGACCGAACCTGTCAATCAATCATAACTTGCCTATATAAAAATTTTCAAGTCTGCTCTTATGCTAGATCAACTACCATTTCATCAGAAGTTCTAAGACTGTTCAGTTGCTCAGCGTTTATGTTAATGCCTCTGCCATCCCAATCAAAATGTGTGAAAACTTCCTCTAGACATGAATCACTTGGATGGAGTTGTACCTCTGCCTAACGCCTCTCGTTACTGGTATATATCGGACATCCTTTTGGAGCGCTTTGGGAGGACTGCTATCGCCATAAAATAATATCTTATAGTATTTTCACAAGTTTCTTCTACAAACTTCACGAATTGTTCTCATCGCTCCCGTAGTTTCAGTCGAGTGATACTCAGCAAATGCATTCGGAGAGAGCATACCTCACCAGATAAGTTCATAATCTCCATGATCTTGACCTTCGACTTCTCTGGTGCACTTCCATCCAGCAATTTTCCTGTAATGTTGCCAATAGATTGACAAGCGGACAGGCAGACAGAAAAAAAAATCATGTGGAAATTATAAATGTCGTGCACAAATGTTTCGTGTTTTCTGTTGTTTTCTCAGTTATTTGGTTAATGAATATGATCTGTTGTCGAGAAATTACTATGAAATCCAACTTGTTCTTTTGGCTGGTTTGCAATTAAAGCAGAAGTAATTCGAATGGACAGAATTTTTATGAATAATTTGCCTACAACAGGGAGAAGACTTGTCAGAGGGCAGTTCTTTATATCTATAATAGCTTCTTTTTAGTGGAGCAGGCATTTTTTTCATGACCGGGGAACTGCTAAGCACATTGTAAGAAGTATTAATAGTTCTTTTAATACAAAGTCACTTACATCTTTAGTAAGGTCAGTGGTGAAAAGATCATCACCTTCCATTTCTTACTTCATTCCTCTCAAGGCTTTCTTGCAATGCTGGGAACTGTTGTGCCTTCCACTTTTCTACCTCAGGTTGATTGTCCCCTCATATTATTACTCTTGTATAGTTCTGAATAAAGGTTTTATGCTTGTTTGATAGTTCCACTTTTGTTCTGTGTTCCTTCTCCATTATCATTTCTTTTTTTTTTTTTTCTTTTTTTTTCCAGTGCAAATATCCCATTTCTTTTCTATACCACCTTTACATTTGGGTACCTCCAGGTCTCCTCCATTTCTTAACGCTGCTTCAGTTTTGATCACTACAAGCCTTCGCATGGCTTCGTTGCCTGTTTTTTTTTTTTTTTATGCGAGGAAGAAGGAACCAAAGGCCATGAGCCCGCAGTAAACAGTTCCCTCCAAGAGAAAAACAAAATACAATAGAGAGCCAAATTCAAGATCCGATCATTTTGAGATGCCTGGACACACTGCGTTTGAAAGACTGGAGATAATAGGCAGCAGGAAATACAGACAAAGGGAGACAGTTCCAGAGCTGACCTGTTGCATAAATGAAAGACTGGGAGTAACGGTTAACTCTTGCATTAGAGAGTTGGACAGAAAAGGGATGAGAGGTTGCTGCCAGACGGGTGCTACGCACCCGTCGTAGAGGTGGAGGAATGCAAGCAGACAGTTCAGAGGAGCAGTGACCATTAAAGTAGCGATAGAAAAGAGATAAAGATGCAAAAGTGCGGCGAAGAGACAGAGGTTGAAGGGAGTCAGTAAGAGGAGGAGAGTTAATGAGACGAAAAGCCTCTGACTCCACCCTATTGAGAAGAGCTGTATGTGGGGAGCCTCCCCACACATGAGAGTTGTAATCCACACAGGGGGGGATAAAACCCCTGTATAGAGTCAACAATTGTGCAGGGGTAAAGAAAGAGCAGAGTCGGCTTAGCACACCCAATCTCTTGGAAGCAGATTTTACAAGAGATGTAATATGATCTTTCCAAGATAAGTCCCGAGTAAATGAAACCCCAAGCATGTTCAAGGGTGATGCAGGATTAAGCTGAATATTATTAAACATTAGTGGGTATACCTGTGGATGATTTTGTCGGGATGATAGGTGTAAGAACTGTCTTAGATGCATTAAAAACAACCATATGATTTTTACCCCAGTCAGAGATACGAGCCAAGTCAGACATTAGGTGTGCCATAGCCTTATCCCTAGTTTGTTGAAGTAACTGTTGAGATGGGCGTTGCGGGAACCGAATGGAAAGGTGAAGGGTGGAATCATCAGCGTATGAGTCGATAGGGTTAGATGTACAGCTTAGAAGATTATTGATGAATAAAAGGAAGAGAGTTGGTGATAGGACAGAGCCCTGAGGAACACCACTGTTGATAAATCTAGGAGAAGAACGATGGCCGTCTACAACAGCGGCTATAGAACGACCAGAAAGGAAGCTAGTGATGAAGGCACAGATAGAAGGATAGAAAGTGTAGGAGGGCAGTTTGGAAATTAAAGATTTATGCCAGACTCGATCGAAAGCCTTTGAGATGTGAAGTGCAATGGTAAAGCTTTCGCCAAAGTCCCGAAAGGAGGATGACCAGGAGTCTGAAAGGTAGGTGAGAAGATCGCCAGTGGAGCGTCCCTGACGGAACCCGTACTGACGATCGGAAAGAAGGTTGTGATAGGAAAGATGTCTTAAAATTTTTCTATTAAGAATTGACTAGAAAACTTTTGAAATAAAGGACGTTAAACCAATTGGACGATAGTTGGAGGGTTGGGAGTGGTCACCCTTCTTTGGGACTGGCTGAATGAGAGCAAACTTACAGCAAGAAGGAAAGGTACAAGTTGACAGACAAAGGCAAAAGAGTTTGCCTAGGCACAGTTCTTGAGAACAACAGGAGGGACCCCATCAGGCCCATATGCCTTGTTAGTACTGAGGCCAGTAATGGCAGAAAATACATCAACTGAAGAAATTTTAAAGTCAGCCATGAGGAAGTCAGAGGGGGGAAGTGATGGAGGAACAGCACCGGAATCGTCTAAGGTGGAATTGGAGGAGAATGTCTGTGCGAAGAGATCTGCTTTATCAGTAGAAGAAATAGCTATAGAACCATCGGAGTAGAAAAGAGGAGGGAAGGATGATGAGCTAAAAGTTGTTAGAAAGATTTTTGGCAAGGTGCCAGAAGGAGCGGGAAGTTGGAGAGTTGAGAGCATTTAGTATGGATGAAATTATTTTTAGTAGAGCGAAGAACAGACAGCACGATTCCGGGCAGAAACGTAAAGATGATGTGATTCAGGGGTGGGTTGGCTCAGGTACCTTTTGTAGGCCCTCTCCTTGTTGCGGACATCATTAGAACAAGTGTGATTAAACCAAGGCTTTCTTGCATTAGTCAAAGGATATGAGAAAGGAATGTATGCTTCCATGCCCGAGAGAATAACCTCCGTAATGCGCAAGGCACACTCAGATGGCTCCCGGCCATGGAAGCAATAATCATTCCAGGGAAAATCAAAGAATTACTCTTTGGTTGATGGTTTTCTTTAATACAGCTGTGTCATTATGATATCTCTTTTTCTTCATCAGGGCCGGATACAGCACTTTGGAAATAAGGGGGGGGGTGATTCGCAACGGATATACCATAGTTTGAATGCATGATGACTCATTACCAAAATCCTCAATTTATTTCCAAATCCCTCATTTCATTGAAATGATTTTATGGTAACAGTAAGACATCTATTGCTTACATTTTGGTAAATAACCCTATTCTATTATTGCATGGTTTGCCGAAAACAGAGGCGTACGCCCCTCACGCTCCCTCCCTCCCAAATCCATGCCTGTTCATGATCATGTTCCTTTCCTCAGAGGTTTCTTTGTACTCTCTGACTGTCCACTGCTGTTGTTTCGGGGCGTCCTGCTTTCTACTTCTATAGCTGCATTATTTAAAATTCTTAAGGATTTTTTTTTTCATTCATTTGTTCTAAGTTGACAGCTATTTCGTCCACCAGATTCAGGTATTTATTGTGAATTAACAACTAGACTCTGCTGTCCAGGCCCGCAGCCAGACTTTTCGAAGGGGAGGGGGGGGGGAGGATCTTTTCTGTTGAATTGAGATTTGCATAGCAGCCGGCTGGTCAAAGGTCTGCTGCATGCTTGCTATGGGAGTGAGGGTAGGCCCTATATATAAGCGACGTTGAGAAGCAGCACAATAATTTTGAACAAAGAAGAGTGGCTTCTCGGATTGATATTAAAACACCGATTGTGAACAAATGAACCTATCGGCAGGTGGAGGGAGGGGTCGTCCGACCCTCTCGACCTCAGCCCCCCCCCCCCCGGCTATGGGCCTGATTTCTTCTCTACAACAGGTACAAGTTTTGGACATTTCCTTTGAGTTAGTTAGGTGGCCCAATACCACCGGACTTCTCACCATATTGTGGTCACTTCCCTCAATTTTACTCTGCTCAGTGTAGTTACAGTTCATTCTTCATTGTACACGTGAGTTGTGACAGAAAGATGAAATACATTCTATTCTTTGTTCCAATTTTCATTTCTTTGGAAAGGAGTCATTTGTCATCCTAAGAATGTTCCTTTCCTCAAATTTCACAACCATCTTGTTTTTTGCATTCCTACTGGCCATTCCAGAAAGTCTCGCCTACTTTTTGTTGCCAACTTTTGCAATGAAATCTCCCATTACAAACATATTGTGTGCTTTTTTCATACCTTCATCTTTTTCCTTATAAAACTTTTCTGTTTCTTCGTCCTCCCAAGCTGAGGTTGGAGTATATGCGTAAATTATCTTCATCTGTGCGTGATGCTAAAGTGGCAGCAGATGAGAGGTGGGGTAGGCGGCTGACTGAGAATTTTCAACGGAATAAGAAAATGTTCTGGAAGGAGGTTAAAAGGATGCAAAAGGGAGAGTCTGGGAAGGAAGAGCGAGTAAAAGCAGAGGATGGAAGGATGTTAATTGAGATGGATGCAGTAAGGAAGAGATGGGCAGAGTATTTTGAAAGATTGTAAAATGTAGAGGAGGTGTTAGATGTAGAGGAGGAAAGGGTGGCTGAGATTGTGGCGGATGGAAGGGTGCAATGAATAAAGGTGTTGGGAGAGTTGAATGATTCTTTGATCACGAAGGAGGAAGTGGAGAAGGCAGTAAAGGAGATGAAAACAGGGAAGCTGCAGGTATATGGGTGTGCTGTGGAATGCCTGAAGGGTGGTGGAGTGACTATTGTTGACTGGTTAGTAAGATTGTTGAATGTGTGCTTTGTGAAAGGTATGGTGCCATTGGACTGGGCAAGTGCTTGTGTGGTCCCGTTGTATAAAGGCATGATAAGTATGAATGTAATAGCTTTAGAGGTATAAGTCTGTTGAGTGTTGTAGGTAAGGTGTATGGTAGAGTATTAATTATGAGAGTTAGAGAGGGTACAGAGGGAGTGATTGGTGATGAGCAGTGTGGCTTTAGGAGACGGAGGGGATGCGTGGATCAGGTGTTCGCCGTGAGACAAGTGTGTGAAAAGTATTTAGCGAAAGGCAAGGATGTGTTTTAGGAATTCATGGATTTAGAGAAAGCGTATGATAGAATTGATAGGGAGGCTTTGTAGACTGTTTTAAGATTGTATGGACTTGATGGTAGGTTACTAAAAGAGATAAAAAGTTTTCATGTAAATAGTAGAATGTGTGTAAGAGTGGGAAATGTTGTGAGTGATTGGTTTTCCGTGAGAGTGGGGCTGCGACAGGGATGTGTGATGTCGCCTTGGTTGTTTAATATTTATATGGATGGAGTTGTAAGGGAGGTAAATGCAAGAGTTTTAGGTGGAGGTCTGAGTCTGGTGAATGTTGATGGTGGAGAGTGGAATCTGAAGCAGCTGCTGTTTGTAGATGATACTGCACTGGTGGCTGATTCAGAGGAGAGATTGAGACAGTTGGTAGAGGAGTTTGGAAGGGTGTGTGAAAGGGAGAAACTGAAAGTAAATGAGATTAAGAGTAAAGTGATGAAGTGTGCGAGGTTGGTAGATGGTAGGGGGATAAATATAGTTTTGAATGGTGAGTTGCTTGAGGAGGTAGAGTGTTTTAAATATTTAGGGTCACATGTTGCTGCGGATGGAAGAATAGATGCAGAAGTGAAGTTTAGAATGAATGAAGTAGGTAAGGTGCTGGGAGGAATGAAAAAAGTGTTTAGATGTCGTTTGCTTAGAATGGATGTAAAGAGAAGTCTGTATGAGGGTGTTGTGGTACCGATTGCGTTATATGGGGCTGAAACATGGAATATGGTTGTAGCAGAGAGGAAAAGTTTGAATGTAATGGAGATGAGGTGTCTGAGGAATATGCGTGGAGTGACGCATATGGATCGAGTGCAAAATGATGAAGTGCGAAGGAGAACTGGAGTTGTTCGGGAGATGGCTGGTAGAGTTGAGCAGAGGGTGTTGCGATGGTTTGGGCATATGGAGAGAATGGATAATGAGCGATTGGTGAAAAGGATAACTAGATCTGATGTGAGAGGTGTATGGCTGAGAGGGAGACCACGAATAGGATGGATGGACAGTGTGAAGAGAGCGCTGGATGCGAAAAGGATGTCTGTTGAGCAAGGAAGAGTGGCTGTGCATGACAGAAATAAATGGAGAGAAATTGTGAATGAATAAATGATGACGCAGCCCTGAGGGGATATTCTCCCGCGTTTGGTCTGATCAGCTAGTCAGGTTAGGTGCGTGTAAGAGGATGGATCTATCATGACGTGGTAGAGATAAACCAGCTCTGCTGTCGGGCCCTGCTGCGGATGTCACTGATTGCACCGTGCAGTTGGCCCTTGAGCGGTGTGGTGTGGTGTGGATCTGTCCCTTCTCCCCTTTGGGGCTAAGATGCGAATGAATGTGTTTGAATGGATGAGTAAATTGGGAGTGTGTCGTCCTGTCTCGGCCACCTCCATTTCCTTGGGGGAAGCAGCCTAGGTACATAGATAGATTGTATTTCTCCTTCACTTTTATTATTAGACTTGCCACTCCTTCTTTTGCGCAAAGGGATTCTTCAGTGTCACCAATTAGTGCTTGTTGACCAAAAATCCTCCAGTATAACCCTTCTTCTTTTCCCCTCTCTTGCACAGTGAATGGCCCTCAAATATTTCCTTGAATGAATCGTCTGGTTTTCTGGCCTCACGAAGATCTATGACATAATTTGCATCTCATTTCTCAAGAAGAACAGCCAGTTTAGCTTCAGTAGCAAGTTTCAGAAGATTATACGTGTTAAGACTTAGTATTGAAAGGAGGCTAAATTGTGAAAATCATACATTCTTACCATACCTACCTCCACAGCAAGTCTAGTCTAATCTTCACCATGACCACTTACTGCTACTAGGGACTAAGGGCCGCGATATGGAAAAACTTGTCATTTGGTTTAGAAAGATATCAGAGCTAGTTAAACTGTAGGGTCACCTTAGTTCCATATTAAAAGGGGAAGCACTTTGCTTCTGACCCCGAACAGTAAACCTGTTCAGTAAGACAGCACATGCAATGTACAATTCCGTTGATTACTGGGATTACTGGGATGCACAAGCTTCTTAGTCATACAGTGCACTAGTCTCTCGAAGAATGTTTAGTGCTTTGTTGTCTTGTGTAATATACACGAATATAAGCTTCATTAATTTTATTTAGGTGTCATTTACATCAGGGGAGTCTGTCACTACACTCTTACAATATACTTGTACATTCAGTGGTTACCTTGAATAATAGCTTCGTGCAGTTATGATCGGTGAAACTAGTATAATGGCCGGCATTGAGAAAACTGTTTCTTTTAATTCCTCAGTCAGAATAATGGAATATATGATAGGACCTTGCAGTTTCAATGTCTCTCATGTGAGTAATACCATACCGTTCATTACTCTGGCGTCTCATCACACTCCTATCTTCAGACAGATGAAAGATGATCGCAACAAAACATAAACAGATGTTAAAAAGAAATTATGAAAATTAGGATATTAGTGCAGTCCAGGTGTGATGCACGCACCTACATAGACATAGTCATGCAAGTAATAAGCTTTGTGAGTTTGATTTGGGTGTGCATTTATTCGGTAATCTGATTTCTGCAGCTGAAACATTGGTATTCAGGTGGTGCAAAGTCCGTGGACAAGGAAGGTGCGGAGGCTGCAGGAGGCTAGCGCACACTGACTAAGGAATCTCCTGGGCGGTCTTCTCACACACGTAGCTGGGTGCAAATGTAAATATATATTAACCATTTGAAGTAGAAAAAAAGTTAGGATTAAAGCCCATCCACTGCAACGGGGCCATGAAACCATAGATTACTTTTCGAGCTGAAGGGGTCCGATATAACCCTCATAGGTTCCTTCAGTATGAAAAACTTCCCTAAGTTCAATATCATCTGACGGCAGTATGAATAAACTTCAAAGAGCGTCACCCGGATTCAAGGATTTAAAGCAATCATTTATTGCTAAGCCTCAATCTTCCCTTAGAATACGACCAAGAGTAGTCGGTTTACATCCAAGTTCCCAGTTATTCAGTTTGGTTTACAACAATGAGAAGGAGACAAACCACCCCATCGGTTCCCCTTTAACCACTTCATTTAGGTGACGTACGATTTACTCTAGTCTTGCTATCTTCAACATTTTTTTTTTTTTTTTTTAGCTTAAGAGAAACTTATCGAGGAGCAGATGTTGGATTTAGGTAGCCATCATTAATCTCTTCACCAATAAAGGGCTCTTGCTGAATAACATTGTCTGGCAGCAGCAAGAGCATAATTTTTATGACGAATTCGAAGTGAAGGGGGTTAACGGCTATTGGTAAGCAGATTTTTTTTTCATTTTGTACCATTTTTTCATTGTATACTAATACCTTCTTCTTGACGTGAAAAAAATAGGCTGGTGGTCAGATTGAGATTTTTTAAAACGTCCTTTTACTGAAGGGATTTAGATGAGGTTCTTAGGTAAACATTGATACCTTTACAGCAATGTTGTACACTTTTACTCATATTTCATTTTTGGAGGGAAAAAAAACTTAAGGGATACTGGCAGTTTTAGATGCATTCTGAAATGGACTCTAGACTGGTCTAGTAGTATTCTGCAGTCCCCAGTTGACTCCAGTCGAAGAGAAGTGAAGGCTGTAAAACCTCCTCCCCTCAAATCTTAAACTCACAGCTGTTATCTGCCTTCTTGACTCTTGTACATTTCATAGGTATAAATCGTTTCTAACATGCCATCCTTTTTTGTCCCATCACGAGCGTAGGACCCAGGGGCTAGGTTACACGGTCTCGACAATGAGGTCAAGGTAACCAGCCTGCCTAACCTCTGAAAGGCGTCATGTAAGCAACAAGCCCCAACCAACCTTCGGATGTAAACCCTTACAGGCCTACAGTAATCCGGTTGGAACGCCTTAATTTCCTAGACCACCAGGTGTCATGTGATTTTATGGTTACCACTCAACGTAGTAAATGGTCCTCTGGGTTACAGGAAGGGGTTTCCTGGGTTACAGGAAACTGAGTTGCCACTCAGTACAGAGTCATCAAATGGCACTACATGGAGTGAGTGGATGATGTGTGCCACCGCCTGCCACTTTTAACTAACAAAAAACAAACTCAGCTCAGTATTCAAACTAACGCTAGTTCCAACTGCCCAAACACTCATTTCATCTAAGATCTTAATTGTGGCAAGACCTGGGATCAGATACATCAATAGGATTGTCATGAAATCCATGTCATAACTAAGATCTGTTTTGCAGGCGGGACAAGGTATTCCTCTGCGTCTTCCTCCTTCTTCCAAAACTAATGTCTGTTACGAGAATAAATCATTGTAAGTTATTTTGTGAATGTTGGCTCTTATGTTTCCTCATGACTGGCCCACTATGATCCTTGCCCTTGAAAATATAGGTTGTTGCGGGAAATGTGTTTATCAACATTGCTCTATGTCTCAGCCCCTAAGGAGTTATAATTACTCATGATCTTGATGGTAAATTATGAAGGAGACCATTTTCGCCCATAAGGTCAACAGTAGTTTTCCTAGACACCCTGTTTAACCCCTACTGGCAGCAAAACGTCGGACATCTTACCTGGCCACCCAAAAACAGCTGCTATCGTTCCAGTAGTACTCAATCAGGTCCCACATCAAGACGCAGTCTTCTCCATACAAGTTGCTGGGTTGACCAGGGCCCCACCTGCGGTACACGATATTTTTATGACACTCCTCTGGCCCAACCTACTGTTGCCCTTACCCCATTCTACACATTACAGGATGTATTTTTGGCAGTACAGGAGGCCTTTCAGTGCCTTCTCCTCTGCGACTTGCTTTGCCTACTACGTCTTTATATTCTCTCGTACGTTAAATCTTTTTCTTATCGATACAAAGTGTATCAGCAACTTACAAGAGGACATTAAGGTGCAACGAGCAGAATTAATAGCTGAAGAAGAGAGTCAGCGAAGTCTCTAGAGCCACATACCGTGCAAATCAAAGTGTCTCATACACACTCCACGTTCCTCATTATACAGCCACCATCCCGAAGATGAGTCTTAAGGCCATGTTATCCATGGCTTCGCAGCTTTCGTAACGCATTTTCCATAGTGATTTGTCTTGCATTTTACACAAATGTAATCCTCTTTTAGGTTACTAATACAAACCATGTCAATATTAAAATGAAAGAAAAACATTCGGGAGCCGAATGCTAGTTGCCACCAGAATATGCTGTAGGCCAAGATTTAGGCCATATCTTGATATCTTGGGGGTTTCATGTTGATAGCTCAAGCCGTTCATGAGATATAATGGTGCTAAAGGCGGACGATAAACAGTAGTTTACCTTTAGCAGCCATTATGGTGACCTTGACCGCGAGTTCCCATTGCCGAACTCATCCAAGATTTTGGCCATATCTTTTGATACCCTGAAGGTTTCATGTTGATAGCTCAAGCCGTTCATTAGATATAACGGCGCTAAAAGAGGGCGATAAAAACTACCTGACTTTTGACAGCCATTTTGGTGACCGTTTTCGAACTCGGCCAGGATTTTGGCAATATCTTGATATACCCTGAAGGTTTCGTGTTGGTAGCTCTAGCCGCTCATGAGATATAAATGGTAAACACACACACACACACACACACACACACACACACACACACACACACACACACATACACACACACACACACACACACACACACACACACACACACACACACACACACACACACACATACACACACACACACACACACACACACACACACACACACACACACACACACACACACACACACACACACACACACACACACACACACACACACACACAGAGGCAGGCAAAAACATTCGCGCTTCGCCTTCCAAAGGCGGACGATAAATATATATATATATATATATATATATATATATATATATATATATATATATATATATATATATAAATTATATGCAAGAAGATACAAATGTGGAGTATGCACAAGAAATCGCTGAGAAAGAAGTCTTGTGAAGAGTCCTGTGCCACAAGGAGTCAGACCCTTGATCTCATCCCTTATTTCTCCCGCTTCCATTCTTATAGAAGTACCGTATCAGAAAAAGAAACAAAAACAACCTTACTGGGCCTTACGACGTCACATATAACAGAGTAGGACATCATCATGTATACTACAATCAAGGGCGGGGGCATGCCTGCTTGTGTGTGTGTGTGTAATTCACCGGGTCGGTCATGATCACTTGATGGTCGTGATCGTCAGCTTTTACCCTCCCGGAAGGGAGCTGAGAGCTCATATAGTCCGATCTAAGGGCAAGGCTGTGACCTTCACACACGCACACACCTGTCCCCTTGCTCAAGGGGGACAGTAACCACCCACTTCGTCAGTGAAACTTTTTCGCAACCTGAGCGAGGCGCGAACTCTCGTCCACAAGTTGGCAAGCGAGAGCGTTACCACTGCACCAGCGAGCGGTGTGTGTGTGTGTGTGTGTGTGTGTGTGTGTGTGTGTGTGTGTTCTTACCTTACCTAATTGTTCTTACCTAATTGTATCTTTACAGGAATGAGTCAAGCTCGTACTGTCCCGTGTCTTAAACCATATTTATCGTACATATCCTTAAATTTGTGAATTGTTTTGGCACACACTATTTCATTCGGTAGTGCATTCCATTGATCAATTGCTCTGTCTGGGAAACTGAATTTCCTTACGTCTTTATCACCTCTCTTCTAATGCAGTTTTTTGCAGTGTCCTCTTGCTGATGCTTCTCCATATGTTAAGTAATCATTTATGTCTATTTTCTCCTTCCCATATATGCACTTATATAGCATTATCATGTCACCTATTTTCCTTCTCTCCTGTAGTGTTGGTAGATTCAGTTTATTTCGTCTTTCTTCGTAGCTTAGGTCCCTTAAGCTTGGTATCCATCTTGTAGCGGCCCTTTGAACTTTTTCAATCTTGTCTATATGGTTTTTGAGATGAGGACTCCAGACTACTGATGCATATTCCAGGGTTGGTCTAATGAATGATGTTATTATCCTTTTTAGCATGTCTTCACTTATGTATGTGAATGCTATTCTCATATTTGTAAGCAGTGTATACATGTTCCGTACCTTCTCGCTGATGTCGTCAGCCGGAGATAGTCTGTTATTGATAATCACACCTAGGTCTTCCTCTCTTTCTGATGTGTATAGGGTTTTATTTCCTAACTTATAATCCCAATCAAGTCTTTTTCCACTTTTACCAAACTTGATTACATGTCACTTGTCCACATTGAATTCCATTTGCCGTGTACTACTCCATTCATGAAGTTTATTTAATTCTTCTTGTAGCTATTTACAAGAGTCTGTGTTAGTAATTCTCATTTGTATTTTTGCATCATCTGCAAATATTTTCAGATAGCTCTCATTTCCAGTATTACTGTTTATATCATTTATATACACTAAAAACATGATTGGTGCCAGCACTGAATCCTGTGGTACTCCACTAGTCACTTCTTTCCATGATGGGTAGTTTCCTCTTAGTACTGTTCTCATTTCTCTTTTTATGAGAAAGTCTTGCATCCAACAAAACAGTTTGCCTCGAATTCCTCCTTGATTGTACAGTTTCCATAAAAGTCTTTGGTGTGGTACTGTGTCAAAAGCTTTCTTGAAATCTAAATAGATACTGTCCACCCATCCTTCCCTTTCCTGTATTGTGTTTGTTACTCTGAAATAGTAGCTCAACAGATTAGTAACATGATTTTCCTTTTCTGAAACCAAACTGTCTTTCTGTTATCATACTGTGTTCTTCTAGATGATTTTCCCAAGCTTTTCTTATAAGCTTTTCTAATACCTTGCTTACAACGCTGGTCAGTGATGCTGGTCGGTAGTTGAGTGGATTTTGTCTATTTCCTTTCTTGAATAAGGGGACAATATTTGCTTTTTTCCAAATATCAGGTAGTTTCCCTTGACTGAAGGATTTCTTGAAAATTAAAAATAATGGTTTACTTAACTCCTTTGCACATTCTCGTAGTACCCAACATGAAATTTCATCAGGACCACTTGCTTTTCCTCTGTCTAATCTACTTAACTCCTCCTGTATTACTTTTTCTGCTCTTTGTATATCTGGTAGTATGTGTGGACATGCATGTTCCACATAGTCCCTCTCAAAAAATTTTTCTTCTAAAAACTAATTGGAAATTCTCATTTAGTGCTTCACAAATATCTTTCTCTTGTGTATAAGTGATTCCCTCGTCCGTAATTGATTGTATTATATCTTTTACTTTGGTTTTGCTTCCGATATAGCTGTAAAATAGCTTTGGTTGATCACTACTTTTATTTATTATATCCTCCTCAAACTGTTTTTGGGCTTCCCTTCTTATTCTTGTATAATCGTTTCTTGCCTGTTTGTAATTATTATACGCCCTTTCACTATTGTGTCTTTTGTATCTGTTCCACAACAAATCTCTTCTTTCTTTTGATTTTTTACATTCTGTATTGAACCATTTCTGTATTTTCTTATCTGCTTCTTTGTGCTTTGGGATGTACTTCTGGACTCCTATTTCATAAAATTCACAATTTTTTATATACATCATTTAAATCTTGTCCTTTTAGCTCATTTTCCCAATCAACTTCTAAGAAA